>NC_044278.2:84049422-84357922 GCF_004027225.2 Strigops habroptila
ACCTTTTTGGATTGTAACTACCTAATTAACCATGTTTTTTAAAAAAGACAGTAGACCCATTTGCTAGTACATAGTAATATTTCTTTTCTTTCGTCTAATTTAGTTTGACATCCAGGTAAGTCAGTGTCAAACTATGAAAGTCAAATTTAAAAAAAAAGAAGTAACCTGCCGTGTGTGGACAGTAGGTTAGTTGTAGCTAAAGGGTCTTGCTTGTCCATTACCATTTTGTAGCTTGCCTTTTAAATGTACAATGTTGTCTTACCAAATTTGTTTGTCATGCTTGTGTCAAAGTGAATGTTTAGAGGTGATACTTTGGCAGAATTCTGTATTTGGGAATAACTAAAATGTCATGCTATTACTTTTTTTTTTTTCCCACCTCAATCTTTGATCTATAAAAATGAACCAGTTGAAATCCATATGTTAAAGACAGGATTATCAAAATCTTTTAACAGTAGTCTAGCAGATTTCAGTGAAATTGCTGGCAAAACCAGTGATTATTTTCAGTTGAAGATGTAGTTATCACTCACAATCTTAACAAGAGGTTCAAAATATGGGGTTTTTTTTTGGGTTTTTTTTTTTAATGTTATGATATTAACACAACATTGAATTCTTTTAAAAATAGACTGTACCAGATTATATGAGTTTTTTAATTGTCAGCCAATTATTTTGTCTAGAAAATTTCCCTGAACTTTATTAAAAGTGTCTGAGGAGTGTCACAAAATAAGCAAGTGGATAAACTGAAGGAAAAATATTGTACCTAAAGACTACACAAAACCATGAATAATTAGTGTGCTGGGAATTTACCAGTGAAACTCTGGATGTATGGGTTCTGGGGCTATACTTAATATTTTAGGCAAGGGACTAGATAGACAACAATAATATCTTAATATTTTCAGAGAACATGGAGTTTGATATGGTATTTTTTGAGATAGAAACAGATTCTGATGTCATACAAAAAATGGAAACTACATGAAAATTGGAGAAATGTTATGCTAGGTCACAATATGGACTTCAAGATTGTGTTCTGAGGATTTGATGAAATTCAGTTGTTCAATAAACTCTAAGAAAGACCTTATTTAGTTGGAAAGAGAAAAAATTCTGGCTGTTTTAGTTATCCAAAGGTGAACATGTATAAAAAACTTAAAATTGAAGAAGCTAATAAAAAAGACATATGAAGCCAAGCAAGGCTCTGTGATATGCTTTAGGAGAAGAAACAGAATAAGTAAGTAAGTAAGTAAATAAATAAATAAATAAGATTAAGTGCTCTGTATGAAAGTATGATTCCCAAAGCAGTAGTGGTGAGATAGATTGCAAAAAGGGGCACTGAGGTGACATCCAGCACAGTCCATAGCCCAGCCCCAGGATGCTATGATCACTTCACTGGGTCGCTTTATCTTCTTCCTGGCCAGCACAGTCTTACCCATGGGAGAGTGAAGTTATGTGATTTGTAAAATATCTTGAATATCTGTGATTAAAGTGTTTTGGTATCTAAGTTCATTTATTTAGTCTCTGTACTGTTGTTTGTGATATGTGGTTTCTTACAATAAAAGAACAGTGTCTAAAGAAGTCTCTTCCAGTTCCCTTTTAAAGCACTGTTCCAATCTTTTATTCATAGTCTATGTGATTGCAGAGAGCAGCTTAAAAAACTTGGCCTTAGAATACCAAAACACAGTAAACATGCATTTTTTGCTTGTTTTAACTTGTACCTTTTGTTATGTCTCATGACACTCTTTTATACTATTACACTTCATTCAATTCCTCCTACTTGATATTAGACTGTAGGAAGTTTAAGGCAAAGAACTGTTTTTTTCCAGTCTGTTAGATGTTCCCATTACACTCTTTAGTATTGTAAAATATATCTGTAAATAATTGCTTCATCTAATTTTTTTGTTTTGAAATATGATTTTGAAAGTGCTAAAGCAATAAAGAAGTTTTCTATATCTAGGAAACACTATATAGTACAGTAATGTGTTTATGTCCATATCTTCAGTCTTGACTTGCTTGACGTTCTTGGATCCTCTCCAAATTCTCTGCATGGATCTTTTAATGTGAACCGATTATCCACAGAGGGACAGTGACAAGACAGAAAAGACATCTATGTTTATGAATGCCAGTTTTCTACACTTCTATTTTGAGAATGCTTGTAACAGTGTATTTTGAAACTGTTGGTATACAAGAGCACAGCAGTGGGAACTGAAATTTCCCAAATCAGTATTAACAGCTCACAGGAGACAAGATGAGATGGAATACGGAATTGAAAAATAGCAACCAAAGCAACACAAGCATTTTCTTGTTACCAACTCAAAAAACTGAGAGGGTTTATAATCTGGGAAAAAGTGAACTGTTTTAATACACATACTGATATGATTACCTTGAACAAGTGCTATGTGTACTTGAATTTTAACCTGATCAAAATATTTTTTTGATTTTTTTTTTCATCTTGATTCTGAGCTGAGAAGGAAGAAATATCTACAAAAGTTGCAAAAGCATATTTTAAAGTTCCTTGAAAGAAGATGTGGAGCGTGCTGTTGATCAGCTGAATGGAAAATAGGGACTGGTCAAAGAGAAAATCCCTCTGCAACAGAAGGTCTGAAAGGGTAGACTGACTGTTGACAACAGAAAGTGAAGAGCTTGGAAGGATGACAAATAAGTATATTTAATCTGGGAAGGTAAGACCAGAGAAGAAGGGGAATTTCATTTTGGAGGCTTTTAAGTGCACAAAGAATGAGTGAGATACAGGACAAATGGTTATTGTTTTTGGTAGCAGAAAATATGAAAAATGACATGAAAAATGAACATTAGGGACTGAAAAAACCCAACAAAACAAAACCCCACAGACAGAAAAAAACCCATCTGAAGCACAGTAGATGAGATTTTGATTATATTGGGTTCCAAAGCAAGAAGGGAGGACAGTGTTTTACACATCACTTCCCCAAGGCCTCACTCCCAGAAAACGCAACACCTTGACATGTGCTTTAAGCATGTAATTTGTGGATACAAGGTCTTATTCCGTAAGGCAAGGCTAACTGAGCTATTACTGGGTCCCTGATTTGTCTATGTTCATAGGAAATAGGGTTTTTTTTATTATACGTGGGATTAAAATTAACAATATTCCACCATTTTTATTAGAAATAGAGGTATCTTGACCAGAATATTTTTGTCAGTAGAAATTGCCTGTGTATTTGGAAAAATGAATTCTTAGTCCAAATTATTTTTCTTGAAAAATACCTCTAAGGTTGTGGAGACTGTGTGTGGAGCACGGGGGGTGTGTGTGTGTCTTCCTTAGAGGAACATATAATATCATAGTCTAATAATCGGTCATATGGCCCTCACGCAGAACAGGCTGAACAGAGCAGAGGACTCAGTTTAAAGTTTCAGACAACAATGAGAATTAACATCCTCATTTTATTTTATATTTTGTCAAAATCTATCAAGATAAAGGATTAAAACTTTCTAAAACCAGACAAAATTGGTTCTTTTCTGTAGAGAGAAGGCTATTGTTCAGATCGTTTTAAACCTTAAGGATTGTACTACTCCTTAAAAACCTGAAAGTCTAAACTCTGACTGATTATTAAATTCTCACTCTCTAGATCCTTCTAGAGAAAAGTTTGTACAGGCACTACTAACTTTAAAACTAGCATAGATAAATGAAAAAGGACATATAGGGCAAACAAGCAAGTAAACGTCATTAATGTTTAACTAATATTTCTTGTGAGTGAGTATATTTAAATGAGAAGTGTAAGAAATACTCTTTCCAGAAGATGGCACTCTTACACTGTGTATTTTTGAGCATGTTTGGTTGCTATTCATGACTGTATATACACTTCCCTATTTGTCTAAACTATTTAATTATTTATCTGTACACAAAAGGTAGGGTAAAATTTAAAATATAGTCATCTTCATGCAGCCTTTACTCCAAGAAACAGTGGTTATTTCCCAGAAAGACGACTGAAACAAATAATTGTCTTTAACTAAAAATTATACTTGAACCAAATATGTTGTTTTTAAAAAAGGAAAGGAAGCACTTATGCCAAATTTTAAACTGATAGGTGTATTTCTCTCTTGGAGGTAACACATAAAAATAGAGAAAAATATTGACTATCGGAATGATATAGAAGTAGTTGCAGTTTTTGAACAGTTCAAAAATGAAGTAGCATAGAGGCAAGATGGTTAAAATTATGCAATAAATGATAGTCCTAAGTCTGATGAGCCATGAATAGAAGTTTCATTCCTTCTTAACTAAAATGGATTTGATCTCTCAGTTCAGACTTACACACTTAAACAGCTATATTTATATTCAGCCATGATAAATTTTCTATTTTTTTCCCCAATATTACATATATTTTCAGAATTAAAAGAATTTAATAACTCTATTCTTTTACCTTTACCTGAAAGATCTACAGCCATTTTCTAAAAATCTGTCAGGCAAACTTCTTACATTGTTTACTCTAAACCTAATTTCTTTCCTTATGTATTAGATTCTGTGCCGTTATAATGGAGATGCTTAAGAGAACATAAAATAAAGATCTTAGTGCCATGCGTAAGGAGTGAGATATTGAACACAACAACTAGTATAAAGCCATCAAAAAGACACAATTTTCCAGCTATGTATTACTTTAGCAGAATAGGCAACAGATTTAAAGACACATGTGTCTCGCTAATTAATGTATTCCTACGTAAATTAGGAATAGTTTTACAAAAAATATTTAACTAAAATCTGCATCAAAGCACATCTGTATGAAGAGAATTGGAAGTTGTCTAGCTGAATAACATCTATTCCTGCAGTATACTTTAGATCTGTTTGTTTGTGAAGTAATGTTGCAAAAAACCCAGTTAATACTATATGAATGTAGCTCATTGGTAGTTTTCTCCATTTTTTTGACATTGCCAGCTATTTAGTCAAAAGCTATTTGTTTTGTCACTGCTGTTGAGCTCATGTTCATAGGGACACTTAGCTTCGTTCAGTTAAAACTTTCTGATCTGGAAATACGGCTGAGGAGCACAGATCTGTTCAGTATTTGGGAGACCATGTTTTACGGGGTGGGGTGGGGGGTGCAATTGTGATAGATCAGGCTCCTATGGTACTACTTCATTATTTTTATTTCCAAAAATTAAGCAAGTATGTTAGCATAAAATTTCATAAATTGTGTTATTTTTGGAAGTAATGGGTTCCAATGAAGAGTGTAGTACTTTGAGACCTTGGAAAGTCTTGGAGTTTTGCTCTGTAGGATACGTGAATACATCTTGCCATGTTCTACATGACAACAAACAATGAAAACACATTGCAGACTCCCCCAACAAGAGGTGGATGCGAGCTGATTCAGACTTGAAAACTATTCAGACAGGTCATTTTTGTCGTGTTAGTACAAATGTAATTATAAATGCTGTTGGAACCACATAGATAATTGCACAGGAGACTGTACTATTTTACATGATTCACTGGTTTAGACAGCACTTATTCTGGGATGTGTGCATATTTCTGCTTGTTCAGTAAAAAAGAGTTTTATGAGGCTGCACAATTCATGTCACTCCTCTGAATCTCTTTTAAGTCTCCCTATACAAAGACCATAAATGCAATAAGTTCAAGGTTAACAGCATCAGACAATTTTAAGGCCTACAAGGAAAAGAAAGAAGGATCGAGTACCTTCTATCTGAAGTAAAAAGGGTAATCTTAACTTCCCTTTTGCCATTTTAGATCTAATTTATCAATACAATTTGAATATCATACTAAATTTAATTCTGTTTTATCCTGATTTAAGCTTTGAAATATGAGAAATATTTCCAAATTTCTATTGCAACAGTGGTATATATTATTACTTTTTATAAAAATATATAGTTTTACTTGACACATGATTTTTTTTTTACTTTGATAATTTCCATTGTCAGTGAATTCTACAATGGCATTCTAGATGTCATATTTTAAATTGCCATGGCTGAACTTTAGTTTACACCAATTGCATTTGAAGTCTTGAATCCTGAATAATCTGTGCTATGGATTTTTACTGCACTTTCTGTATATCAAATAATGAATAGAACTTTTTTTATATAATTCAAAATGTAAATTAAAGATATTTTTGTAGGTACAGAACCCTTAATTTTTTTATCAGTATTGTTCATATATATATCTTCCAGATATATAGCTGTATAAAGACTACATGTATAAACTTAAAATATCATAGATTTATAAAATTTGTACAGGTTTTTTTAATATAAACCTAGCACATATTGCAATATAAAATGCAGCCCTCTACATAAATAATATACATGTTTCCATATATGTCACTATAATAAAAGTATGAATTTCTACGTATACGTTTGAAAAGAATTCATTTTTTAAAAATGTAAAGGTTCAGCTGAAAATATCTCAGCTAAACATTGTAGATGAAACTAGACTAAAAGTCTTGGGAAGTTTCCCTAATCTTATCACTGATGACATAAATGGCCATTCAGACTAAAATGGATTTTCCTGCATCACTTTAAGCACTTCTAGGACCCAGGGGATCTCATTTTCTGATGGACTACTGCAAGCACTGGAGTCACACTGTTTTCTTTTCAGTGAGCTTCACGATCTCCAGTTGTTCTATGCAGGGTAGAGAAACTACAGGAAATAAAAAAATTAATAACTCCTTTTATTTGCTTTTTCTTTTCTGTAAATACATTATAGTCAGGAGCCTGGCATTTTCTTTAAAATTATTATTGTTACAAATTGAAACTCCTTTAAGTGGAATGTGGTATGGCATATCCTATGTGAATTCCATCTTTACTGATCCATATCTTAAGACGCAGATAAATATCCTAAATCAGCTTTGCTTTAAATGAAAGAGGTGATCATGCTCCTTCTTTTGTAGCTCTTCGTTTTGTTCCTATCTTATCTTCATGAAAGGCATCTATCAGAGAATCCCACATGGGCCACAGTTACCTATGTAACACAGGTGGTAAAGAAGCAAGGAAAAACAATATAACACTTCTACCTGTGTTGTTTTAACATTAACCAGCTCCCTGTTGATCATACGGGCTACTGTAGATCATAATGTAACTAACTTTCTTTTTGCATTGTAAATTAGGCAATGCAGCAGCAGGCATCCTGAAATCTGATGCTTCTGTCAGAGAATGGGACCTTCAATGTGAAATATTAATTTCACTTTTAATTAAAAACAAAGAAAAACCCAACACTTGTTCATTGCTTATAGTTAATTTTCCCCTTAAAGACTGTCAACTCCTTTTCATGTTGTTTTTACTGCATGTTTTTACGTGTTGCGATTCAAATATTCTTCTGTTCTTCAATTACTTGCTGGGAAGTTTGGAGTAATTCCAGAGAATTTTGCTTGATGCAATTTTAAATACTTCATGCTCAGAAACATAGAATCTTTAGAATATATCAGACAAGAGATTACATGAGTTCTAGTAGCAGTCTAGGGTAATACTTTGTAAACATTTAAATTGCTTCAAACAGAAGTTGGAGTAATTTTGGAGTACCTTAATGCTAAGAAATGAAGCAGTCATCTTTGAAAATTCATCCTAGGTTCCCATTATTAATTAGAAAATCAAAAAGTAGCCTGAGTCAAAATATTAAGACTCCATACCTTGTTTTCATACATTTGGCAATGAAAGGAAGCAGCCTAAATTAAATATCTAAAAATCTATTATTTGGGTTACAGGAAGGTGCCTTTGGAAATGTTAGTTCCCAGACCTTGCTTTTGAGCACCTTCTAAAAAAAACCAAACAGATGTTCTTCTTAAAAATGGAGCAGAAAGAGGGGTGCGGGGGAGGGTGGGGTGTGGGAAGGGTGGGTAAGAAGAAGATACAACAAACTACAAAATATTAGTCAAGAGAGATAATGAAAAAACATCTAATAAAATATTATATTGATTAGAGAACTCATCGATGAAAGGAGGAGAACCGTATGTTATTTTTTCCTCTATCAGTATTCATATCCGGATTCTAATACTGCTCTCAGGGGAACATGTTAAATACCATTGTGCAAGATATTCCAGGTGAAAATATCAGAGACACTTCTTGGTGGTGTGTGACTATGCAGAAATCAATTCAAGGAACTGTGAGCTAAGATGTCTGTTCATTATTACCTTACTCTCTTTACTCCATTTACTGCTTCATCTCTGCGGTGCATTTTTACTGGTATCTAGACTGAGATCTATTTAGAGCATGAGCTTTCTTTTTGATTACTTGTCTTTAAAGTGCCCAGCACAATAGAACTCTGAACTCTGATCTTTGATTAAGATACACATAAAAGAAAAATCAGAACTAGATAATGGACCTGTAAAATAATAATGCCTGGACTGGCATTCTCTAAAATTACCCAACTTCACTGAAATCAGTGATCGTAGTTGTAGTTAATGTCCTAAGCAGAAGTCGGGGTGTCAGGATCTTTCCTTAACTTGGGAGGAGGGGGATAATTATCAGAAAAACATAATTAGTCTCTTAGCCTGATGACAGCTGTAGATCAAGGATTTATGACCGATTTTCCTGTCAAGCACCAGAAGTAGGGTTTTATAGCATTGTCTTTCACATTTTTAATTAAATAATGAATTGGACAATATGCTTTTTGGCATATAATCTTTGTTCAGCATTCTGCCATGAGTAACTGCTTATCAGTTTACCAATTTTAATTAATTTTAATGTTTTGTAACAAGAAGTACACTGAAAGAGAATTTGAAGAAAATAGTATGAGGTTTTTTTAGTAGTTAGCTCTAAAATTACTTTATGTGATTTCTTTCAGTAAAATAATTTAATACTAATATTGTTACACTGATATGCTCTGAAAAGGCAACGTAAACATTTATCCAATAATTCTCAGAACACCTCTCTGAAGCACTGAAGTGTTAGGATAACTTATTTGCAGATGAATGAACAGGACACAAGTGATATGACTGATCTAAATTCATGTATTGAGGGGTAAAACTAAGAATAAAGCAACGGCTCTCTGAAAAAAGACTGGACCCATTGCCATGGGACAGTCCTCATTCTATTCAACTCATGTTGGGACACTGACAGTTGAGATGCCTTTTTTTTTTCTTCATATAGTACTGTTGTGGCCAAAAATGAGAAGATGTCAGTAAGACTTGACGTTGTCATGTCAAAACAAGTAGAAATTATATATAAGTTACTTCTCCACTAATAAAGAACATTTAAGATATTGACAGTTATGGTATGTTTTGGTGGGGGCTTATTTCTAAAATGGGATGTTAAAAGAACTGTTAAGTAGTCTGGCCAGAAAACCCCAAGGACACAAATTACTGGAAGTTTGGAGTATGCAAAGTAAAAAAAAAAAAGAAGACTATTTAAAATTTGCATCCCCTGAAAAGGGACAAATCATCTTTTAGAAAACTGTTCCAAATGCAAGCAGATGGATAACTATTTTTAAAAGGTATCAAGAGTAAGAAATAGCAGTACCGAAAATAGAAAGAGTACTAATTAGGTAAAACAGCTGTGTCTAGTCAGGGATAAAGGAAGAATCACAAAAAAACTACAAGTTGAATTTGTGAGGAAGATAATAGCAATAATCAGAGTTCTTCAGTCATGCAAACTCATTAAAAAAAACAAAAACCAAAACAGCGAGACTGCTATGGAGGTATTTAAACTAAAGGTTATCACAGTGCAAAGCAGAATTAAGCAAATACATATCCTCAGCTTTCAAAATAATGATGTTGCTAAGCACAGGGTGAGAGAACAGAAGAGGAAAGAAAATGTAGGTATGCAAATATGAATCACCGGAACTCATACAGAAGAGCTCTTTGTGTTCAGATTCTGGGACCATAATGTTGACCGTTTAGCACATGCATCTGCAACTATAGCAAGGATTTTTTATTTATCTTTTAAAATCAGTAGTGATTAGATAACAGCAGGGTGTCCACTGTTTGTAATTTTGTGTTATCAAATCTTCTTTATAATGACAATCCTACTTTTTGACGAGGTCATTTAGTCAAAATTCTGCTGAAAACAGTGCTAAATTTACATTGCTCAGGGCATTTCAGTCAGTTAAGTTTTGAACATCTCAATAGAAATTCCACTGTCCCCATACATTGAGTTTTAATTTCCCTTTGTGCAATTTGTGATACCTGCTTCTTGTCCCCTTGTTGCACATATCTGAGAAAAGTCTAACCTCATCTTCTCAATAATGTGAAGACTGAAATTAGATTCTCTCTCCTTAGCTTTTCTCCAACTCACTTAAGCTAAACAAAAATCTAAGCTCCTCAACCTCATCTCATATGCCAAGGGCTTAGGCCATTGGCATTTAGTAGCACTCGTTTGCTCTTGTTGCAACTCATCAGAATCTCTGTTGTACTGAGAGAGAGAGAGCCTAAACCAGTCACATTATTCTCAATGCAGTTTCACAGGTGCCTGGTAGAAGGGAATAAAAATTTCCCTTGAGCTGATTATGTTTGTAATGTATCCAATATGTGATTAGTTCTCATTGCTGCAAGGAGGTACTGATGACTTATGTTCAGTTGGTTGTCCACCAGGACTCCTGTATCTCTTTTTGTAAAGTTGGCCCTTAACTAGTTAGTCCCCAGCCTGTCCCATTGCATGGAGTTTTGGGAGATTACATAGAGGTTTTTGCATTTATGCTTGCTGAGTTTTGTAAGATTCCTGTCAGCCCATTCCTCTAGCATATTCAGATACTTCTAAAAGGCAGCCCCGGCGTTCAGCATATTAACTGTTGTCCCCTAAGTCTGAAAATCATTCATGAATTATGAAAATGTATTCTATCCTGTTGCATAGATCACTGAATATATTAAACAATACAAACATTAAGCCCAAGAGGGATGCCCCCTCATAACTAGCCTTCTGCTAGACTTCAAAGTGTTGAACACTAACATTTAAGTCCAGCCAGCCCTTTCCCCTGATTTCAGTGCATCCATCCAGTGCCTTTCTCCCCAGTTTACCTAAGAGGCTGGTGTAGGAAACAAAGCTGAAAACCTTCCTATAATTTAGGTAAACAACATCCATTGATATCCTCTTCTTACAACCAGTCATTTCACCTTGAATAACTATCAGGGTAGTCAGGCATGATTTGGCCTTGGTAAATATCCATACTGGCTGTTTCCAATCACTTTCTTGTCCATAAGATGTGTAGAAATAACTTCCATCTTCCTTCATAATCTTCCAAAGGACTGAGGCAGGGCTGACTGCATATTAGCTCCCTTGTACTCCTCCCTCTCTTTTTTGAAGATGGGTATAAACATCTGTCTTTCCTAGTCAGTGGAACTTGAAGTCAATGAACTTCCCCCAGTTTCCATAACCTTTCAAAGATGGTAGAGAATATTTTCCTTATGACACCAAACAGGATCTTCAGCACCTTTAGGTACACTGTGCCCAGTTTCATGGACATTTTCATTTGTAGTTCATTAGGTAGTCCATAACTCCTCTACATAACTTCTCTACTTTTGTGTACTTTTCTCTCTAACAAGGCATAAACGTGTGGGAAGTCTAGGGACAAAGTTTGTCAACAAAGGCTGGGGGAAAGGGTGCATTTAACTCCACAGACTTTTCCATGTCCCTTGTCGCTTTCCCTATCCAGTCAGCAAAGGGCTCACATTTTTCTTAGTCTTTTTTTTTGCTGCTGTAGTATTAACAGAAGCTATTTTTGTTGTCATTCATATTTCTCACTAGTTTAAACTTCAGTCAGACTCTGGTCTTCCTAATTCCATCCTTTCATGCCTGAGAAATGCTTCTATATTCCTTTCAGATGGCCTATCCCTGCTACCACCTTTCTCACACTTGTGCCTTTGAGCTTCATCAGGTTACTCAGCCAACTGCACCATGTGCTCCATTTCTTGCACATGAGCGTGCTTCATTCTTGTGCTTTGAGGAGCTTCAACCCCCTTAAAACTGCTTATGGGATTATGTGCCCTAACCACATATAATGGTTAGACCAGTAACCCAGAAAGCAGGAAACTTTTTTTACACCTTGCCACAGGAAAGAAACGTGTTTGAGAGAATACATTTTTAGCCTGCTTCATCTGTCCATCACTTAAACATGAGAAACAAAATATTTCAGTTATGGAGATTTCAATTTATTTCCCCATTCTTTAATTCCTAAATCATAGTAATCTAATTGATACATCTTAGAGTCATTCACATTTTCATGCTACCGATCTATTCAAAAGAAATATTTTTCTGTATGTTAACATAGATTAAGAAAATTATTAGTTTTTATTAGTTTCCTGCTATTCTAAATTATCTGTGGATGAAAATCTTTTGTGGAAAATATAAGTTTGAATCTGCTTTGACAGAGGAAACTTTTTTCTGCTTAATTTCACCCACTGTAGGTATACTACCCATCAGATTCTATGAAATTCAAGATAAAATAAGTAGGGACCAGTGTCTAACCTTTCCATTGGAGATAACTGAGTTATAGGATAAAGAGAAAAGCAAATAGATTTTTATGGTGTGATAGTTCAGGTTCTTCTTTCAAACGTACAGCTATGCACTTATTTTGTGGACTGAGTTGTCCCTTGTCTGTGTTGACTTTTGTTGTTGTTGAGCTGCCATAAAGCTGTCACAGTAAGAAAACAATACATTTAAAACAAAAAGACAAGGAAAAAAAAGCATAATGATTCAATTAAAATCAGTCCATTTTAAAATGGAAAGTAAGCAAAACACAGTTCTTTTACTTTTTTTCCCATGTCTTTATGAATAGTTTATATCATTTGCAGCCCAGAAAGCAAACCATATATAGGGCTGCATCAAAAGAAATGTGACCAGCAGGTCGAAGGAGGTGATCCTGCCCTCATGAGACCCCACTTGGAGTACTGTGTGCATTTCTGGTGTCCTCAACATAAGAAGGACATAGAGCTGTTGGAGTTAGTCCAGAGGAGGGCCACAAGGATGATAAGGGGGCTGGATAAAGATAAGCTGAGAAAGTTGGGGCTGTTCAGCCTGGAGAAGAGAAGGCTGCGTGGAGACCTCATAGCAGCCTTCTAGTATCTGAAGGGGGTCTACAAGGATGATGGAGAGGCGCTCTTCATCAGGTACTGTAGCAATAAGACAAGGGGTAATGGGTTTAAACTTAAACAGGGGAAGTTCAGGTTAGATATAAGGAAGAGGTTCTTTACTGTGAGGGTGGTGGGGCATTGGAACAGGTTGCCCAAAGAAGTGGTAAATGCTCCATCACTGGCAGTGTTCAAGGCCAGGTTGGACAGAGCCTTGGGTGACATGGTCTAGTGTGAGGCGTCCCTGCCCATGGCAGGGGGGTTGGAACTAGGTGATCTTAAGGTCCTTTCCAACCCTAACTATTCTATGATTCTACAATTATATTAGGAACCAAGAGTCTCAGATGTACAAAAGCTGAGTATCAAACTTTTGCTACAGTACATCAGAACAGGAGAATGGGTGATTCTTCATGTAAGTGAGAAGGTTTACAGTTGTACATCACTTTTTGTTGAATAGTCATCGCATAGTAGTGGTTATCATTCTTAACATGTCTTCTTTACTTTGACCAGTTCTCCAAGACAGACACCTAGCTTTGTATTTGTATTTGTAGCCCTCAATGAGGTTAAGGTCTCTAGGCTTTGGCAGAGTACTAATGCTAGTATTGCAGACCTCCAGATGCACTCTTACTAAAACTCTTTGTAAGTGAAATCAGTGTAGCAGTGCAGCAGGAGACTGAGATAATAACATACTACCATTTCACAGAGTAACTGCACACACAATGTGCTTGCTTCATGCCTTTCAAATATGCTAGTTTTCAATGTATCTAACATACCATAGCCAATATTGTATAAAACCAGAGCAACTTCAGCAAGCAGATCATCTGTACATTGTGTTCAGCTTTGTGGTATGTCAAGTACAGACTCATTCCTCAATTTGAAGTTACAGCTGTTTTATAAACCCAACCTGGTTGTGAATAAGAATGTTGGAACCTTTTTGTCCTCTTTTAATTCATTCCTTAATATAAAAAAATAAAGCAAACCTAAAACCAAAAAACAACAACAAAAAAAGCAAAACACATAACAAAACAAAAAGCAAAAGAAAAGAAAACCCACCAAAAAATAAAAGAAGTGTAGTAGCATGGAGAAATCATTGATTTCCCAAGCATGGGCTTAATATGACAGCCTATGCAACTATTTTACTCATTCTGCTGCATTAAAATATAATGTTCTGATCACATTTCAGTTCCTGACTGGGACTAAAATGGTTAAGATGTAAGTAATTCTCACATGTTTTCTCACACACTTGTAAACTCAGCATAGATTTAATGTATAGACATTTGACTATTTATCAGAGCCACTAAGGGTGGGAAATAGCTCTGTATCTTCTCTGAGTTGCCAAGTAGAACAACTTATTAATAGCACAGATAAGGCAGAAGATGTCCATTTCTCATGGATTCAAGGCAGCCCAGACAAGTTCATGAAAGAGAAAGAGCTGCAGCTACATGAACACCCAGAAACTCTCTTTTAGATGAGAAAATCCTTGAACTCAATTGTTAGAAATCATGAATATACTTGGAAAAAACATTTCTATGTTTGTCTTCATCTTATACTGTTTTTCCTTGGCATCTGCTTTGGAATTCTGCCAGAGACAAGACACAGTAGTCTGGATGGACCTTTGGCCCAAATTGGTATGCCGTATATGTTATGTTCCTAGATGGAAGCCAGAAAATGCTAATGATTTAACTACATTTAACTTTCATCATGTAACTTGCATTATGGAACCAAACAAACAGAAAAACTGCAAAACAAAAACCAAAACCTTGAAGAGTGAATTGAACCTCCTGAGTGTTTTCTGATGCATACTTCCTTATTATTTTCAACAGCAAATTTCTCATGTGGGGAAAATAAACTATTACTGTGTTGTAAGTGTCAAAATCTAGTGTTAAGAAGTGTAGCAGTTAGTATGACTCAGACCTAGTTAGCACAGTTCTTGTCATAAACCCATGAACTTTACTTTTGTTGTAGTAGAAATAGATGAAATATGATCAACCACTTGCCCCAAGTGACACGATCGTTCTAGTGCGCTAAAGGAAATAGATAGCCCAGCTATGCAAACAACCTGTTGGAAGTCAAGAAGTGCAAAAGTGTCAGATGGGTCTGGAAAAAGCAGGTTCTCTGAGTGCCCACAGCAGGCACAGCAAATCTGGAAGTGATGACACCATTTGAACAGGCTATTCTATAAATAAGGACACTTAATACTGGAAGATATTGGAAAAGACACCATAGAGGGTAACCCCACAATCCTGCACTAGGATCCAGAATCATCTCTGTAATCTCCAGGGAATACAGGGAACCAAAAAGAACCCAGTGGTCCTGCCTCATGACTATGCACAGTATGGCTGGTACTATCAACCATAGAGGTTGACCTGTCCTCTCTCCAGGACCTCTCTCCTGGACTGTGCCATGTCTCCTGCAGGACAGGAAGAACATGTGAGAAAATACTGCATTAACCCGCCTCTTTCCTTCATTACATTGTCTTCCCTCACAACACAAGAAAATAATGGTATTTGTAAAGTTGCATGTATCTGTGATTAAAGTGCTTTGGTATCCAAGTCCATTTAACTTCCACGATGTCACTTGGTATTAAACGATGACAAGAAGAAATAAACAGCTCCCACAGATCCTCTATATGAAAAAAAAAAAATAGATCAAGGGAGCAGACTAAAGCCTATAGTTATCAAGTAAATATTTGGAATGGACAAGAGGAGAAATCTAGCAGTACCAGCTCCAGCGGCCTGGGTTTTTATGTAACAGGCTAAAAGACATCCATATGTCTTGCCCATATGTTATTTCCATAACAGTGTTATGTATGTCCATTGCATTACTGATCAAAACAAAAAAATATCTTTACCAGACTACAAATGGTTGGAATAAATATTATGAAAATTGTCTGTCCCCAAATTATTACCAAAGTATAACACCCTTCTAGTTCTAAGATGGATGCCACTAGTAATTAAGACAAATCAAGCTGCTTTTGTCTTACTACACCAAATGTTTATGTTTTGTTTTAGCTGTACTATAGGCAAAATAAACAGTATTAGTCAGTCTAACGTGCCATACAGAAAATTGCTGCTGAACATCTGGGAGGGAAGTAAGACTGTGTGAAACTAAGATGCTTTCTGTGCATGTTTCATAATATTTACCAACTCCCTTTCCCAAAAAACAAACAAGTAAAACCATGTGGCCTTGGCTAAAATTTTGCTTTGCAAATTGCAGCTAATTCCTTTTTCTATGGAAAGCAACATGATCTAACAACATAGTTTTATTTAGACAAAATCCTATTTAAACACTTGATCTTTCTCTGTATTGATTATTTGGTTTTATATTTATTATTTAATTTTTGTTCATATTTTGTTATTATATTTAGTATCTATCATAGTCAAATGCAACAGAAGGTAGTTTGCAAGACTGGGTATCTGCATCTTATTCAACCTACCAGATCTACCAATTAATGCATGGTTACCTCACGAACTTCCTGGTTATTTTACTTCTCATGGATGTATTAGAAATATGAACTGTGTATATAGCTTTTAGGGACACTGAACTTAATTTGCAAGCAATAAGCAACAAAGAACTGTGGAAGGGGTATTCTTTGGTGCACAAAATTACTATGTTATTTTGATATTGAGCTACCTGAGTTTTTGCTAACTGCATGCACATTCAGTGCTTTGGTAACATAAAGGCATTTGTCACTATCTGGTTCTTGGGAGGGAAGGAATGGCACTTAATTGGTATCTTGTGGATAGCAGCAGTTTGGCCAGGGTAAATCTTTTTCTGCCATCCTTAAAAGAAAAGAGAATAAAGCGATGCGTTCTAAAGAGAAAATAATCTCACAGATCCATATTTGTAGTTCATCTCTGTTATGCTTTGTTTTTTATTTCTTTTTCTGACAATTTCCAGTGGTGGTTGGATATTTTACTACAGTTTATTGATTTTGAAGCTGTCAAGGGGAAAGCAGGAAGGGTAAGAAAGAGGAGTTGAGAGTATGGGATCTCTGTGGGCTGCATCCTGTACACTGGTAACAGCATCATTCTGAAAAGAAGTAATTCCTTCAGAATGATGACATGGTTTCTGTCCTCTAGAAAGTCCACAAAATAAAGTCACAGCACCTACTGGACACTTGACATAGCATAACCATCTTCAATTTTTCTTATGCCAGTTAAATTCTGTCTATATCGATGACCTTATTTTCTAGATCATGTTTTCATTTCAGTTTTTAGTTTTTCTGCTTACTTAAGAAATATTGACAACAAGATACTGCAGCTAAGACAGTTTCAGAATATGAAATAACTTTGGAGACATGTTATTGTCCCATTCACTTCAATGAACTCTGCTCTCTTATGTAGTGGGAAAAACAAACAAATGAAAACCAAACAATCAAACAGAATCCTCCACGCTGTAACTTACACCAAAGAAAAAGAAGGATAAAAAGGATATTACAAATATCTGTGCTTGTGGTGAGTATGCTAGTTCACTTCAGCATGCATTTGGAAAGAGTTACATCTCTTTACTTCAGCTGAGAAAGACCCAGAACTATGGGATCCATGAGTTTGGTCCATCCAGGGAAACCAAAGTGAAGAAATCTACTTGTGGTGTACCAACTTTACCAAACACAAGCCAGCTCAGCTCATAAGACATCCAGCAAAGCCCACTGAAGACAAAAAAGCTCCTACAAAATCGCAACCTGTTGTGTAGTACCTTAAGGGTGGAACATCTTTTACAGTTGAAGATTATTGCTTTGCTGAGTGTCCTGATGCCTGAATAGCATGAATAAGTGAAATACAATATCAGAGAAGGTCGTGTAAGGATTGAACTTCCTTTGCTACACTTACCCTGACACTGCAGCAAGATTTGCTTTAGACTTGTTTGGTGTGAGAGATTTCAGTGCTGCTTTGTTTTCAAAAAAGTATTGAAAGCTATAAGAGAAAGGAGTTAGGTGCTGAAAATCAGTCCTATGTATGCAGAAAATAATTGTACATGTTTAACAGCCCCTTCAGCTAATGCAAAGCAACAAATATTTAAATTTTACACAGTTCCCAGGAGAAGGACAAAGACATTCAAATAGGAGTCAATTTAATCAACCATTTTGTGTTTCTGCCTTTCCTAGGGCTGCCACTAAAACTCTTTATTTAACATTTTTAATATGGAAGAAAAAAATCTCATATAAATAAAGTTAATTGTTTAATATACAACAAGCTGGTAGAATCTAATATGCAAACTTTAACATCATTTTTTTGGCATGAGTAAAATGTAGGGGTTTTTTTCAGATTTTTTTACATAGTTCCTTGACAGGAAATACAGATTCTAGCAGAGAATCTAGTCCATTTACTTGGTCATTTTATACGTAAGAAGATAACACTTCAAAATAACTTTACCTGTCTCCTTTATTAGGATTTCAGGTCTGGTGGAGGGTTCTAAAACTTTACAACATTTGTAACCACCTAACTTCATAGACATTATTACTGAATTCATATATTGTGTATAGCATACAGACCCTCAAAAAGATAGCATTAACGGGCTGCCTTTAAGCTGTTTGAAATTACTCTGGGAAAGAAAAAAGGCTTCTTGATTTAACCTTCAAAATCCTTTTAAAGAACTGTCAAAACAACAGAACTTTTAAAGGGTTTCTAATCTATTTTTAAACTCACAGAACTTCAGTACTTTAATGCTTGTTGAGCACACCAAGGTCTTGTGTGACCTTGTAGCCCCCTTGTTAACTTTCCCTTTTTCAGGGAAATTCTTTAATGGAATTTTTGGGGGTCTTTTTTAAAACAAAAAAAACCCAACTCACTAAAATCACTTCTATGCACTGAATGTATAACAAATATGTTTAAGTGCACCGTGAGTCAACTTTGTACACGATTTATAAATTAAATCACAGCCTATCCTTCAAAATTACTCTTTCTAAATGGCTCAGTGTGTACAAGTGTCTTGCTGGGGATGCCCTGGAGATGTAGATTGTAATATAGATGACTGAACTTTAAATCCTGATCACATGGATTATTTTTAAGATGTTCATACCTTGCCATCACATTCATACACATTTCATTGCAGTGTTCTGCGTTTGTACCTACTTTAGTATCATAATATTAATCCCATTTCATCTTTTGGTGTTCAATGGGATAAAAGGTAAAAAAAAAGCAGCAAAGTATTGCATAGATAAAAACACTAGTGCACTTTGCAGATGGGGTTATAAAATGTTCTCAGAGGATCTTGACTCAAAGCCACCATCTGTTTTTACTGAAGCTTAATATGAACATGTTATACAGCCACTTCACAAACAAAACAAGACATCTTGCAAATTTTCAGTGTTCAAAACAAAGTCACATAGCACAGTTCACCTGTACTTACAATTCACCAAGAAAACCCAGAGCTGTCAATATCTCTAAATTTGCAAATCATGTAGAATGCAACATTTTAAGGCAAATTTTTGAAATTATGTGGGAAACAGCCAGATCACTCCAGTTATAAATAATGTGAATTGTTATGATGGATGATAAAGCTCAAGGTTTGATTGGGTTGGATACACACAGAAAGCATGAACACTAAGTTTTAATTATGTTGTTATTCTCTCTCTGTAGTCTACACTAGCTCAGTTCTACTGCATGCTGTATTACGTTGTTCATTAGGCAACAGTTGCTAGCATTCAGTAGTGTTGCCTAGTGAAAGGGATTTTTTAATTTTTTTTCCCCAAAATATACAACACTCTCCCTTTTCTCAGTATAACACTAGCATTGAATGATCATTCTCAGATGCTTATTTTTCTCCTCTGGCTTATCTACTGGGAATGCCTTCTTTCTCCTATATCTTCCTTCTTTCTAGAAAGTAGCATATAGCTTACAGTTAGTCCTATTAGTTTTGGTGAGACTGCACACAAAGTTTAACTCTGCATTAATAGAAAATAGTAGGAAATAATAAGACAATCTTCAAATAGCAAGAGAAAGGCATATTTAAAGCATATTAACTATTCTTGAAAAAAATACTTTGTGAACTGACCACAAGGCACTGTGATCAAGTGAGTGTTAGAGCTGTGTCAGGCAAAGCACTGAACACCAGATTTATAAGCTCATTCACAAGAAATGTGAATTAACCAGGGCATAATCTCATATTGTTTTCAGAAATCAAGCAAAAACTTAACAGGTGTCACAATGATGATGCAAATAGGAGTTGTTAATAGGTTGTAAAACAGATACAATATGAAGTTCTGAAGTCAGAAAAGGGGAAAAGCCAAATACAAAACAAAAAAGAGCTATGACATGCAAGCAGAAGATGTAGGAGAGTGAATAAGAATACAGCATATTGAATATTACTTGAGCTTCTTATAAGTGGATAGTATTTCTTGTTATGTGTTTGGAAGAGGGAAATCCTTAGTTACGAGATAAATGAAGGGTTCAGAACAAATGAAGCAAGTGAATTAATTATGTAGCATTTAACAGAAGAGTAGAAAACAAAGCTAGAAGGAAACAGCAACCTTGAAAGGTCATGTATCCTCTGCTTTTTGCCTGAAATCATATTCTTGCATCAGCTATCTATATTTCCCACAAATATCTGTGAAACTTTTAAAAAATACCTTAACTGTTGGAAATTTCATAACTTAGCCAGAACATCTGTTCTTTGCCTTATTATATTTAAAATTGGAAAATATATTCATTAATACTAACTTTGTGTATCTTTTACTGTATTTTGAGATTATTACTTTTGTTCTCTTGAAAATATATATTAAATACGATTTATTCCCTTTCTTTCTGTAGTTCCCCTTAACTCATTAAAATATGACTGACAAATCATTGACATCATCCAAATCATTAAGGAAAATACTAAGTAATCTAGGCAATTCTAGCAATAGTAGGAAGATTATTCTAAACCTTAAAAATATTAAGATTTTCAAACTCTTGAAGATGCTAGGGAGTCTGAATGAATAAACAGTCAAAAGAAAGGATTCATAAAGAAAGAAAAAGAAATAAATCATCTGGGCCAAAAGAGACTGGCAAGATGTATTTTATTGGTTTGAGGCAGAATTGTAGTGCTGAGGCTGGCAAGTTTGGACAAAAGGAAGTGACACAGAGAAGAACAGGTCCAAAAAGAAAAGGTGATTGAAAAAGGAGCTGTAGGAAAGAAAGGTAATAGGAAATTAGCATTCAATCAGTTCTGAATAGATTAAATTTAGGCTGATAACATAAGCCAAGAAAAGATGACAGAGAGAGGCTAAAAGAGAAAGGCCAAGAGCAGAAAAATCTGTATGTGAGATACTACCACAAGACCTAATAGTGAGAGATCTTTAAGAAGTATTAATCACTCTCAGAAAGCATTCAAAACAAGTGAAGGTGTCTAGGAACAGAACCTTTTATGTTATTTCATTACCTGGTTACTATTTTTGAACGTACATTTTTGCAGTGCAAATGGAGGAGCTGGAATTGTATCTTTCCCTGTAGTGTAATTAGTTTTATAATTTAGTACCTTTCCTTTCTCACTGAAACAACAGGTAGCTGTTTTATGAAAATAAACATATGATTATTTATGTAGTATCTACAATACATGAAATTAAAAATTTTAAGGTTGTGGACTCCCAACATTTTCCCTCTTTGCTTTGACAGAGTTTTCTAATTATCAGAACAAATGACTGTTCAACTACACTGATCTTTACTACATCCCACTTACTGTTTGCCTTTAGACCCAGCTGCCAGAATCAAAAAGGTAATTTTAAAAGAGGATATTTAACTTTTGTTAATAAAAACGTATCGGTCTCTTCAGCAACCTCTCAAACAGGCAATATAATAAATAATCTTAATTATTTTTCAGCTTTTGCTGATTTTTTTTAAAGAGCCTACCAATGCCTTTCAAACAAGGTAGATTTGATCCTTACCTCATAAACATTTAATCTATCATTTAAAAATATATCTGATTTATTTTCATAATATTTTAACTGCAAGCACTGTGTAGATCCTTGCTGCTTTTGATGGCAACCTAACTTTTCACTGCTATAATATGAAATGCAAAATACTATTTCTGATTTACTGTTGGTGATTGCTTACTTTGTGAAGTCTGGTCATGGTTGGGGAAATGGAGCTGAGAAAAGATGGCAGGATTTTGCCATTAGCAAAGAAGAGAAGATTAACTTTTAGTTGCAGGAATAGGACCTTTCAGAAAAGATACTTTGCTTTCCCCAAATCACTTTACTGCTGGTATGAAAAATGATGCAAATGTTGTGAGGTTTTTATTTATCTAACTAAATGTAACTCATCAGCTAATTTTTTTTTTTTAATAGAAGCTACCTTTGAAGTATGGTGTCAGCTTTTTTCCATGCCCACTGTGCTCCAGTTAACTGCATTGAACTCCTACAGTTCTGCAGTCCTGGAAAATAGTTGGCTAAGAAACTATAAAACAATACCTTTAACAGTCATGAAGTCTGTTCCTTGATAGTATAGGAAGTTACTAAATACATACGTATCTCATAAAACATGTCAGTATGTATTAGGCTGATGTAATATATGCATTCTCCTTATGCACTTATCTCAGAAGTATTGTTAAATTATCTCAGAAGTATTGTTAAATGTGTTCATCTTAGGAAATTGACACTCAAAAGGTTGTTTCAGTATCAAAATAAAATTCCATTACGAGGGCTCAGAGGAAATAAAAAACCCCAAATCCTTCACCTGCACTTAGCAAGTACCTGTATATGTACACACACATATATATATTATAATATCCATACAATGCAATTGAGTGGATATAATTTGTAAAAACAAATCAACATGAAGTATAAATAAAACAGTGTTGAGTAAACAGTGTCATTGTTTTAATAATCAACCTCAGAAACGTACTTTTTCACCTCATTTTTCATTAGTTCTTTGGAAGTAATTTTACCTATTGTATCTTCTCTTCAGAATAATATTTAGCTCAGTTGCACTCCAGAAGAGAATTATTTACTGTTGAAGGTAGTGTGTTAGGAGACAGCTCCACAACTTTATTTCATCCTTGTCCATATAGACAATTCCTATGTTTTATGTTAATTCCCTGTTAATTTCTTATGTTAATAGTCTTTGTCCTATGTAGCCATGCAACAGTCCCAGGGGGAAGGAAGGTGGAAGGCAGAGGAACATTTGTCTGCAGATATTACCAATGTTGTGCCCTGTTGAGGTAAGAAAGATGCAGACATTACATAAAGCTGTGGTTATGTATTTTTTCCAGAAGCTAGCACTTCATCTTTTTATTGCTTCTCATCTTTCAGACTTTCCTGGTAGTAAAAAGGGTAAACGTGGAATAAATTCTTTCCTCAAGTAGTGAAGAGAAAAACAGAAAAGATACTATATGCACAATTTTTACTTTTTCCTGGGATTTGAAGTCTCCAAGGAGCTTATTCTAAAATAATTCTAACATAATAGTTCAGATTTAGTCCATCATCCTTACATTATTCACATATCAAACTGAAAAAAAAGAAAAAAAAACCCCAAATCCCACTCTAAAAAAAAACCAACCCCCACATATGTAGGTATATATTTTCTTTCTTACCCCTGTTGCTTACATAAATGAGAGGGATATTGCATGTTAACCATTGTCTTTAATAAAGATTGTGCAACTGCAGAATCATTTAAGTTAGAAAAGACCTTTCAGATCATTGGGTCCAACTGTTAACCTAGCACTGCCAAATCCACCACTAAACTGTGTCTCTAAACACATCTATACATCTTTAAAATACCTCCAGAGATGATAACTCCACCATTTCCCTGGGCAGCCTGATTGCAATAACTTAATAATTTATGTTGGCTTTTTCCTGAACAGGCACATTTAGTAGAACTTTTTGACCAATTCTTACGGGAATGTGTTAGCCTTAACTGTAGAAAATTCCATCTTTAACTGCAGAAGTGATTTAATGTTCTCCTAATACAGTGCATTTCCCTAATGTGTGTTGAATTTACCAGAACATTTGAGTTAGGTTGTCTAAGTGCCACACTAAGGAACACATAATTTGGGTTTATCATGTCAGAGTACAGGAATTCAGCAAAGCATAAGAGCACAGCTAACTAGTATATTCATAAGAAAACTACAGGTCCTTTGGTATGAAAAACTGTTTACAGACTTAGAAAGTGCATATTACTGTCCAGGACAATCTATGTACAAGAGGCAGAATCCCAGCCATTTTGTTCTGTTTTACAAGTTAGCAAACCCATCTGTCCTGGTTTCAGCTAGGAGAGAGTGGTTTTTTGATTGTTTGTTTGGGAGGTATTTTGTTTGTTTGTTTGTTTGTTTTCCTAGGAGCTGGTACAGCGCTGTGTTTTGGCTTTAGTCTGAGAATAATGCTGATATCACACCAATGTTTTAGTTGTTGCTAAATAATGCTTACCCTTGATCAAGGACTTTTCAGTATCTCATGCTCTGCCAGTGAGTACGGTACAAAAAGCTGGGAGGGAACATAGCCAGGATGGTTGACCTGAGCTGGCCAAAGGGGTATTCCATACAACAGCATGTCATGCTTGGTATATAAATAGGGGAGTGTTAGTTGAAGGGGCCAAATCACTGCTTAGGGATGAGCTTGGCATCAGTCAGCAGGTGGTGAGAAATTGTACTGTGCATCGTTTGTGTTTTCTCAAGGAGCAGTATTCTTTCCTCTCTCTTTATTATTATTAGTAGTAGTATTTACATTATTTACTTAATTTGCTCTATTTACTTTATTTACTTTATTTAAATTATTTAAATTATTAAACTGGTCATATCTCAACCCATGGGTTTTTACGTTTTTCTGATTCTCCTCCTCATCCTACTGGGAGTGAGCAGCTGCATGGTACTTACTGACATATGGGCTTAAAACACACCACCACCTCTTCCATAATCTGTGGACAGGAACAGAAATGGATGTTTTGAGTTTATATTTTACCTATTTCTTTTTTACAACTAAGTAGAAATACGAATACATAAACAAATCTTTTTTCAATCATAAAAAACTTTGGTCCCATTGCTGGAAGAAGAAATCACACTTTCATGAAACAAAGTGTGTCCTTCCTGCTCGGATTTAATGACACATTTTATGCCTTCATTTGGCAGGAAGTAAAAAGGGAAAAAAAAAACCCAAACAAACACAAAAAAACCATGCATTCAATATTCAGTGATGTCTAACTTTACTTTAGAAGTCACTGTAACTTAAGTGAATGTCATTACATAGATAGTTATTCAAGCTGAAACCGTCCTTGGCAGCACTCTACAGGGCAATCTTTCCATAAGAATAAACAATTCTTGAACAATTTCTCCAATCTATTAGGCACAAACATATTTTTTGTCATCATGAGGCATGCATGTTTCTCTTCCAATTATTTTTATTCCTTACACAAGTGTTCATAAATGTTTATCAAGGACAAATCTGAAGAAATCTCATTCCCTGTCTGTATGAGTGCTCTCCTGTTTCACTTTTACACTCATTGCAGTCAGCTGCTACCAGTTGCTTTAATAACTTGAATTCAAATCAAGTTTCTCCCCAAGCTTCTAATGCCACACAAAAACTATCGGTATTTATGGTTTTTCGATACCCAAACTTTACTGTTCTCAATGCCAAAATTTGGTAAGTCTCTGTCTCTAAGTAATTCTTAGGATCATCAGTATGTTTTCCTCTGGCATCAGCATGGATGAAATGTGTTCAGTACGCTTACCCCACTGCAACATGATTTTCATTCCACACACCTTGCACAAGACCAGATGTTGCTTAATGTTGTATAGAGCATCTCTTAAGCCCCCAGGCCAAACCTGAGATATACATATGAAGTTTCCACTAACCAGACAGTGTGATTTCTCATTTATGATTACATTTAGCTTGATCTTTTGTTGTGTGGTGTGACCTGGTTCCTACCCCTATTGCTAGACTGCACCTTAGCCCTTGTCTGGACTGGGAATCTGCATTTCCTATAAATGGTGACCAGGATGTACTGGACTGGCGTCCCTCTCAGTGCTCACCCTCGAGTAGACAAGACATAGCAAATGAGTTAAACATGTAGATAATCTAGATGTGTTTTAAACATACGTAAACAGAAAAGACAATCAACTGTTTAAGCACCCACCAAAATGAAATATTATGAAGTAATTTGACCAAACCTGAAAAAAAGAAGAGAGATTACATGAAAAAGCTTTCGAACAATTTGCTTTCAATTACTATAAAATATTTTTTAAAGGCCAATTAATTGTAAGATGCTTTCAGGATATATGATATATGCAACAAATACCTTCTTGGAAAATTATGTGACATATCATTATTTTCTGCATATTTCTTTCTGATGTGGAACGGCCAGTTGGAGTTCAAAAGTGAATTATGTTTCAATTAGTCCTAAAATACAAATACGAAAAGTTGTTAAAAACTGGGTTTTTTTAAGAATCTTCATACTTCTTCAAAGTGCTTTGGTTTTCATACCATAACTAACTGAGCCCAGGTTAAGACAGATCACAAATATTAGTGTAATCCAAAAAAAAGTTAGAAATCAAGGGAATACTGTTATATCACTTTCTTACCTAATAGTAAAACAATGTTGTAAGAAGCAATTCAGATATTCCAATAATGCTAGAGATACAGAAAAAGAAAAATTAAAATTACATTGTTAATCGTTGCCTGAATTGGTGGTGTGTCTACGAGGCAGACATAATAATAGACAGTAAAAATGATAGAGCCTTGCTTCTAAGTCTTTTTGTTCACCCAGAGGCAAAGGCAACTATTTAAATAAAGAGTTACTTAAACAGAATCAGGGAGAGTAAATAAAGGACATTTCATAAAAAAATCAGCAGCTTTTGAGTTCTTTCTTCAGATTTCTTTAATGAGACCCAGGTTAACTACTTATCCAACTTCAGCTTTAATGCAGTAAATCATCTTCATGTGATTAAAGAGCCGAATCAAAATTACTGTTTGCTGTCTTTAGCCTTTGCTCTCCTCACTATGTAATCTGCAAAAACTCATTTCCACTTTGTGAACAGCTGTTTTGGAAAATAAAAATTGCTTTTTACACATGGTAAAATCTGTGACACTACACTGAGCAAAAAAAGTTTAAGCCTTGACCTTTCATGAATCTGTTAGCATGGCAAATTTTAAGAAATGTTCATTTTTAATATATGTTTTATTTGCACATGTATACACACACATGCACACACTGCAATAAAGAAAAAAAAATGCTCATAGAACAGAATATTGCAAACCTAAGCATTGATACTTATAAAATACCATTATGGAAGTTGTTTATGTAGTTTTCATCTAGTCTTCTTTGCAAAGGTTATATTTTCTCATTATTTGTGCAATCTACATTGTTAGATTTATTTACATTCAGCAGAAAGAAAATAGACAGTTACCAAAAAACTGTTGAGTATATTTGCTGCATTTTGTCTTTTTTTCCCTGTCCCATATGTAGTTCATAATTTTACTTATTAGAAACTATGAACCTAGTTCTGAATACAAATTTAAAAGGTCAGGACCAAAAAAAAGGCATATTATAAATATAAATTCCTGATTGGAGTAGTTCTGTAAAGTTCAAAAGTTATAGCAAAGAACTGAGATATAGAGAGACTAATATAGAAGTTTTGTACTTATTTAGAGTGCCCAGTCTAAGATATCTCAGACATTATTTTTCAGGACTGTTTAGCATTTTGTATCAGTAAATAGTGGTAGAATGTAATCGATATTATTCGTAAAAGGGAGTTTTCGTCTGCTCGGAAAATCTGATCTTTATATCTCAGATCTGGCATCCAGAAAATGACGAACGGACATTTAAAAAGCACTTCACATAATTAGTGATGGTGACGTCCCAGCATTAAACAAAAACTGTAGAAGAAGAAAGAACAGAATTTGACTAACTAAAATAAAAAAATAAATAAATTCCTGAATGAGATGTATTTCTTTTTCTTTCTGTCTTGTGCCTGTTTCTCTGCACTCACATCTACTATATGCAGGTCCGGAAGAAACAAAGTAGGTGCTATATAAACAAAATGACCTTAAATGTTTAACCTTAATTCAAATCAGAATTAATCCTAATCCAAGGAAGGCAAAAATCCTGTGAAAAATTAGACAATGATTGTACATAAAAGCTTAGGCACAATGACAATATTGCCATGTTAGTGTTTCTGTCTCTCTTTCAGTTTTTTTAAAACAGATAACCCGCAAAAAAAAAAAAAAAAACAAAAAAAAAAAAAAAAAAAAACCAAACAAAAACCAAAACAAAAAGAATCCGAATTTCATGTAGTCAGACAGAAACTCGGGTTCATTTTAAGCAAGATTTCATTCCTCTTCCACAAATTTATCTAATTGGTTTATCATTCATGTAAGCTGCTTTGACAAGTTCCTATGGTTATGTACTCCACAGTTTTTAGGGTGCATGAGGAATAACCACTATTAGATTGTTCTGGAACAGATTATACCTTCCACTTCCTAATTTTACTTCATGAACAATAATTCTCATGTTTCTGAGATTGATTATTTCCTAGTCCACTTTTTTGGTGCTACACGTATTCTTATAAGCCTTTACCATCGTCCTTCTGTGTTTTCTAGATTTAAGTGTCCCCATCTATCAGTTGTTCCCTATACAATATGGTTTTTTACATATTTTGGGTTTTTTTGTTTCTTTTATAAGAAGCTGATGTAGTTCTCTAAAAGTTCCTTGAGATGTCAGGACCAGAAACGCACAATTATTAAATATATCACCATAATAGGAATTTGTAAAATGATATAATGATATTTTCTTCAGTGTTCAATATAATAAGTCAATATTATAATTCAATATTATAAGATGTTTAACTCTTCAGTCACTTTGTCTTTACTGCTTTAAATACCTTTTTATCTTTAGAGACTTTTTGTCTTGTCTTGAGGAAACAGCTGGGAGGAACCCACAGAACTTGAGTATATCTATTCTTGACAGGCTACTGCCATCTCAATGTTAAAGTAAGTGCCCTGTATGTTCGCAATGAAGTTTCTTGATTGTCTTCATCTAATACCCAGTATTAACAGAAAGATAAAAGCACAGAGTGAGAATAAATAGCATAGGGAATAGTGTTAATTTCCTGAAAGCATCTGTGCTTGTCTTTAATACCATGAGTTTTTCCATTAATTCCGACGGATATGTGCAACTGCTTGTAAGGACTGGTCTCATGGGTGTCTCTGCGTATTCTGAAATAACAGTCATAAAGCATAGTGTCTAATCCCATACCTTGGTTGCTTGTCTGTTTTTCTGTAAGATCTATCAAATATTGTTACGTGCAGTTTAATAACTTAAATGAGTACAGGAAAATGGAAAGAATAATGCAGGGGCTTCTCATAGGTTTTCTTTAGTGAAAGGCTTTGTTCCCTCTGTGTCCCACAGCCAAAGGCCTAAGCTGTTCGAATATGATTCTTCTTAAGTTCTCTGAAGTACACTTACTTATGTTACACATAAACTACACAATTTAAAACAAAATGTATTTAAGCAATCATCTGTGTTCTTTTCTGTTTATAAGATTTTTAAGCTAAATTCTATAAGGCTACTAAATCTTACATGTAAAGCAGAATTTCGCCTAGCTGCCAGTAAAAGTGCTAGATTACTATATGATCTGAGGAGAGCACATGGATGTATTTATATAATATGGAAGAATAAAACCATTCAGGGGAGCAATACTGAAAAGAAAACCTTTTTGGAGCAGACAGCCCATATCGTTAAAGCAGTTAAATCTAATGGAAACACAGAAATGTTTAACAGTATGTTAGGGGGATACAGATCTCTTTCCTCCAGTGTAATACAATTTGAATCTGTAATAATTACACAACTGGTGTTTAACATACAGAACTCCAGGAGAACAGAAATCATGAAATTAAAACCTGTGACGAGCATATTAAAAAAACAGACAAGAAAAAAATATATCCCCCCCAAAAAAATAATGGAAGACTTCTCAGCAGAGGATAACTCTTCAGCTTCAGTTTTGCTTTTAATTTTAAAGTTTTATTCCTTGTATTTTTCAAAGTTTATAATTTTCTTGTTGCACTGAAGATTACTTTTTCTTTCCTTTCTTTTCTTTTTTTTTTTTTAAATGGAGAAATATAGTTAAAGATTTTTGTGTACTCTGAAGTGCACAAACTAAAAATTCTCTTTAAACCTCAACAATAGATTGAAGAGCCTGTAGAATTTTATAGCTCAATTCCCAATGTTGCACTGGTGAAGGTGAAAGATTTCTAAGGAGTAATAAATCAATTTAAAGAAAACTTCAAGGTAATTCTACTCACCAGGGCCCTGGTCCTTCTTGTAAGATCAAGGGGGAACTAATATAGACGCTTTCATTGTATTAAAATCTAGAAGTTCTAGAGCAAAATTCTTCGGCATTTTTAATCTCTTGAGGGATGGAAATAAGTAACATTAGCCATATGTGAAATACTATATATGGATATATCCACTACCTATGTGGATTTCCATGAAAGCCCCAGCCAGGCAAAGAGAAATTATTTTTCCAGTCTTTTTGCTGGGCAAGGATAGAAGTTTCTGGCTCCCCTTCTTGCACGTGGTTCAGTGTGGACTACACTCCACATTTCTGTTCTGAACTGCTCCTACTAGATATAAAGGCAATCTGCTAGGTCCCATTCTTCTTTGCAGAGATAGTGATGATGGTGACAAAATACTGTAAATGGCATGCAGTGAGAAAAGTAATATATTTTAAGCTTGCAAAAGGCAGAAGGATAACTGAAAGGACTGTGGAAAGATGACCACTACTCAGACACTAAATAAAGCTTATATGACCATCACTATGACAGCTCAGTCTCTAGACTGGGCAGGATTTCACCAAGGACTCCCAAGAGATATGCATGAGCTCTATTCAAGCTTTGAAAGTTATGCTACTTGGCATCAGCCTACAAGAATGGTTTAGTGTATCGGGGAGGTGTAAGTCATGAAATAGAGATGAAGAAACATCAGCAATGGAGATACAGGTCTACTGCCAAAATATTGTGAAAATTACTTTTAAAAATACCTTTCTGCAGAGATTTTAGTGTGTTTATTTCCCAAGCTGATGCTATATCTACTTTAAAACACCTTCTATGTCCTTTTTTATTAATAGTCTTTATTATTTCATACACTTAATTAGATAGGATTCACTGACTGGATAACATAGTGTTAAAAACCCAATAAAAATATTTGAGGTAGGTCTAAACCTTGAAGATTTACATAGCTAAATTTGTATATCCACTATATAAGTATCTGTATAACAGCTAAGTGTCTAAACTCATCTTAGCCAAAAGAGGTCCATTCAGTACAGTTAATGATTTCTAGACATACTAATCATATCCTAGAGCAGACATCTACATTTGGTGAGATGAATTGCTCTGTAGAGTGAGCGACTAGGAGGGGGCTTCAATTGCGTGAACATTAGACATTTACTGTCTACTTAGGTGTCCTGGAATATCTTACCGGCTAGAAGGTGATGATGCATGCAGTGATCCAAATGATATTCTGCAATGTTGTGCCAGATATTTCACAGAAGGGACCTTCAGGGGTCATCTAGTCCATCCTCCCTGCTCAAGCAGGGTCACCGAGAGCACATTGCTGAGGACTGTGTCCAGACAGCTCTTGAATATCTCCAGGGAAGGAGACTCCACAGCCTTTCTGGGAAGCCTATTCCAGTGCTCAGTAACCCTCACAGTAAAGAAGTTCTTCCTCGTGTTCAGGTGGAACTTCCTGTGTTTCAGTTCATGCCTGTTGCCTCTCATCCTATCACTTGGCATCACTGAGAAGAGTCTGGCCTCATCCTCTTGTCACCATCCCTCCCTTCAGATACTTATACACATTTATCAGATCCGCCCCCAGGGCCTTCTCTTGTCTAGGCTGAACAGGCCCAGCTCCTTCAGCCTTTCCTCATATGACAGATGCTCCAAACCCTTAACCATTCTAATAGTCCTTTGCTGGACTTGCTCCAGGACCTTCATGTCTCTCTTGTAGTGGTGAGCCAGAACTGGACACAGTACTGCTGGTGAGGCCTCACCACAGCTGAGTAGAGAAGGAGCATCACCTCCCTTGATCTGCTGGCAACGCAGGTCAGCCCCCAGCATGTACTGGTGCATGGGGTTATTCTCCCCAGGTGCAGGACCCTGCACTTGCCTTTGTTGTATTTCTAAAGATTCCTCTCTGTTCATCTCTCCAGCCTGTCTAGATCCTTCTGAATAACAGACAGCAGAGCGCTCCAGAGTATCAGCCACTCCTCCCAGTTTCATATTGTCAGCAAACTTGCTGAGGAGGCATTCTATCCCTTCATCCAAGTCATTGATGAATATGTCAAACAGTACTTTACTGTACTTGGTCCAGTACAGTTAAACTGGACCATGCCTAGACCCCTGAAGGACACTGCTTGTTACAGGTCTCCAACTAGACTCTGTGCCATAACCCTCTAAGACCTGCCATTGAGCCAGTTCTTAATCCACCTCACTATCCACTTGTCCAGCCAGCACTTCCTAAGCTTAACTGTGAGGGTGTCATGGGAGATAGTGTTGAAAGCCTTGCAGAAGTACAGGTAGACAACATTCATTGCTCTTCCCTACTCTACTCAGCCAGTTGTCCTGTTGTAGGAGGCAGTCAGGTTGGTTAAGCATCATTTCCCTCTGGTGAATCCATGCTAACTACTCCTGATCACCTTCGTGTCTTCCACATGCTTACAGATGGGAGGAGCTGTTCCATCACCCTTCCAGGGATTAAGGTGAGGCTGATTGGCTTGTAGTTCCCAGGGTCCTCCTTCTTGTCCTTTTTGAAGTCTGGGGTGAGATTTGCTTTCTTCCAGTCCTCAGGCACCTCTCTGATTGCCATAACTTTTCAAAGATGATTGAGAGTGGTTTAGCAATTATGTCCACTAGTTCCCTCAGCCCTCATGAGTGCCTCCTGTCAGGGCCAATGCACTGATGGGTACCAGGTTTGTCTAAATGAACTTTAACCCAATGCTCCTCAACCAAGGGAAATACTTCCTTTCTGCAGACATTCTCCCTGGTCTCCTGGGTCAGGGACTCCTGAGGGCTGGCCTGGGCATTAAAGACTGAAGCAAAGAAAGCATTCAGTATCTCTGTCTTCTCTGCATACTCTGTCACCAGGGTCCCTGCTCCATTCAGTAGTGGCCCCACATTTCCCATAATTTTCCTCTTATTGGTGTGTGTGAAGAAGCTCTTCTTGTTGTCCTTGATATCCTTAGCCTGATACAATTCCAAATAGTCCTTGGCTCTCCTTGTCACATTTCTGCATGCTCTGACTACATCCCTATATTCATCCCATGCACCTGTCCCTGACTCCACCTCTTGAATGTCTCATGGTTGTCTTTGAGTTTTGACAACAGTTCCTTGTTCATCCATGTAGGTCTTCTGCCCCTTTGCTCAATTTCTTGCCCAAGTGATCCTTGAATATTAACAAGCTCTCTGGGACCCCTCCTCCCTCAAGGGCCCATTCCCACAGGATTCTTCTAAAGAAGGTCCCTGAAAAGGTTGAAGTTTGCTCTCCTGAAGTCCAGATTTGCAATCTTAATTATCGTCCTGTTTCCTCCTTGTATGGTACTGAGCTCCACAATCTCATGGTCACTGGAGTCTAGGCTTCCCCCAACATTTACATCACCAATGAGTTCTTCCTTGTTTGTTAGTATGGGGTTCCTCATTGTTCCTCAATGGCTCCTCCATCACATGTCAGAAAGTAATCATCAGTGCTTTCCAGGAACCTCCTGGATTGTTTGTTCTTCGTTGTGTTGTTCCTCCTGCATATGTCAGGGTAGTTGAAGTCCCCCATGAAAACCAGGTCCTGCAAAGTTCTGCAATGTTTGCGACATTTCAAGTGCCAAGAAAAGTCTAAAATGACAATACATGTTTGTAACAGGAGTTCAGATGTTTGAATCCCAGGCTGAATCCTACTTTTAGGTATTAATTTTAGCAGTACATATGTAAGGGTCAAGTGCCCTTTGAGTTGTCTCGTAATGTCCTGGCTGATCTTCAGGTGCTTTTACAGAAAGGCTTAAGTGAAAAAAATCTGTGTAATTCCTCTGCCTGTGTGAGCCAATCGAGAAGTTAGGGATGATGAAAGGATGGTTTTCTGTCACTAAGGAATGTCAGTAAAAGTCATTCTTTTGTTCTGATCTCTTAATTTTCTACAGGCAGCTTTAGCAGATACAGAACTCAACTCTGTTTCCTGTCTCATTATGAATGTGGCTGTTTGTTGTGAGAAGCTACAGAAAAACAACTTGGAGTTCAGACCAAGGTAATTTTAAAAATTTCAAATATAATTAGATATTAAGGTAACTCTTTAAAGCAGCAGTTTTCTCAATTATTTGGGATAGAATTAAGCCTTTCATAGTGTATCTGAGTTAGTTTTCTTAAATCATCTCTTCTGCTTCTTCACAGCCAAGGAAGCAATCCAACCACTCACCTACAAATCTAAAGCAAATATTAAATGGTGACTTCTTTTTTTTATGTCTCTCTTCAGCTAGAAGTTTAAGCTTTCCTTTCTCACTTTTCCATCACGTTGCAAATTTCAGGTATTTGCTTGTAGAAGTCAAATGAGTACATACAAAATTCAGACCCTGGAGATGTGTACCATTCATTTTAACAAAACCATTTTCTTTCAGGGTTTCTAGGATTCATAAATTAATTCAGAGAAACTGAAGGGAAATTCTTTTTACATTTCTACACTTCTGTCCAAGTCAAGGCTTTACCCTAAAGTAATTTTAACATTTTTTAACACTGTGATAAAAACTATCTTGATATGCAATTTCATTACAGATAAAATAATATTTTAAAGTGTTATCCAGTAGAGATGTGGCATTTTGCATGAAGCCGAAGTAAAGAAACTCTTAAGTCTAATAGAAACTGCTATGGCAATTATGAGAAGCGTGTTTCAGGAAATTGTAATGAAAATTAGAGTTACAGAAAAAAAAAAAGAGAAAATTTATTGCTTACCTCACAGAGATGAATGAGGGCGGATGTCAGCAAAAATATACACAATGGAGATAATCTAGAGAAAGTATCACGGATCAAGAGCTTCTGTTTTTTTGTTTGGTTTTGGGTTTGTTTTGTTTTTTTTAAGAGAAGATCAATGGGACCATTAGTGAAATTAAAATCAACAAATTAAATACAGATAAAAGGACAATTTTTTTTTTCTTTTTACTTTTCTTCATATTACTTCTGTCATGGAATTTCCCTTGAATGACTTTTAGGTAAAAAAGTGTTTAGGCTAAAAGAGGACTTAAACATGTAGAGGTATGACAAGAATATCCTAAGCATTTCTAGTTAATGCAGACTTTAATGTTTGGACATGACATAAAATCTCATGTGTTCTAATGAAAAAAAATTTCTAGTGGGTAGAGAGTTCAAATATGAATGCCAGAAAAAAGAGAGCGTGACAAGAGACTAGATTATTCCACATCAATTGAATATAGAGTACCATATATCTTCACTGGAGAATCTAATTCTGCTTACTTCACTAGATAATATAACGTGTTAGACCTGAGTTTTATTACCATAATTATTCATATGAGGAAATAGGAGATGAGGCTAGAAATATAATTTTTTAATATTAGCTAGGCTGCTTTCAGAGATTCACCTGTTTAGTGCACAGCTATATTTTTCTAAAGCATGTTCTTACATTTGTACCAATTTTAAAAGAACACATTCAATAGATCCATTTGTACTTTTTCTCAGAAACTTCTAAAAATCAAGGGACGTTCCCAAAATGTCTAATTTTTCATCTGCTTGCAAATGTCCTTCTGGTAATACAACTCCTCAGACATAACTTTCAGTATAGAGAAATAAGAGATTTTTAATTCCTTATTCAATATTCCTTTTCACTGCTGAAGGAAAGTGGGAACAAGTATTAGTGAGAAACAACTTGTTTTTTCTTATCCTCTTTCTGTCAATTTGTCTGACTATTAATGGTCTACTAAAAATGTCCATTTTGGTTTTATGGACTCTCTGCTTATAATTTAAGAAGTAACTTGATAAGAAGGAGTGGATGGAAAAGACAGTCAATTGACTAGCTAAAGATCAGTTGACATATTTTTAATGAAATTAGAATATTGATACAAATAATGTGAAAAATGAAAAAGGTCATGCTTTTGTGAGGAATATCAAAGCTTTTCTGGAACAGCTATATGTCTGAACTTCAAAAGTTAGAATTTTCAGTGTTAAACCCTTTTGTAGAAACTGACCACCATTAAAATTGATCAAAAAATTTATTTTGTCCTCCAAACAGCCCAAAAGTCTTAGAGTGGTAAGTGTTTCTTTTCTTGTTTCTGACAATGAGGTAAAGTATGTGTCATGGAATTGAAAACAGAACATGACTCTGGACTGTACTTAACATATGTGTCAGGTATAAACATTGCTACTGCAATGTTTTAGGTCTCTAAAAAACTACTTGTCCTTTCTTGTGCAAGACAGTGAAAAGTTGTATTCTTGAAGGCTACTATAGTTTATACATATATATTTAACGTAGCTGTCTTAAAGAACAGAAGGAATTAATTATATGGCTCAGTTCATTTTTAGAATTATTTTATTAACCTCATTTTGTCTCAACTTTGCATGTTGAGTACATCCAAAAAATTTAATTTGAAGTTTCATAAACACCTTGGGCACTGCCAGTGCTGCCTACAAACTGAAAGAAACATATTATACAGCAAAACTGACTTAAAATAAATGAAACACAATTGGATTTGCCTTACTGAGTTTACATAAAGTAGTTAAAATTACCTAAATCTTTGTAATTACAATATGGCACATTTAGAAGTACAGAAATTAAATCTGCTTCACAGGTGCCATTTATTTTAATTTTGCATATTTCTTTATCTTTTAATCTGTCCTTTTGAACTATTTTTTTTTAACAAAGTTGATTACATGCAGTTGAAGTAAATTCATGAAAAATAACCCATTCAAAAAAATGTAAATACAGAAATCCTCTGTAAATTGGCCATTTGATACTAAAATTAAATAAAGCAATCAAATTGCCTGACTCGGCCAAGTAGTAGGATGATGATATTTGTAAAAGTAAAGAGATGCATATAAAAATTAACACTGCTTATGAACTTGCTAATTGAAATGTATTTGCTCGTAGAGTACATTGCATTGATCGATGTATCTCAGACAGGATCACCTTGGTCCAATAATTAGAATTTGATATTTCTATTCCTTAGTTGTTGACTATAAGCTTGTAACTGTACAAAGGGAAGTCTCATTAAATGCTGAACATACAAAAGATCCAAGATTCCTTATTGCTTTTTAGATCGTATATTCTGATTTTTGAAGAACACTTGAAGAACACATGTCCTGCAGCAGCTATGTTGAACCAAACTTATGTAAAAATTTAACCTTCATCCATCCCCCATATCTTAAAATTTATTCACATAACCTGAAATGTTTTATGTTCTGCTCTATATTTTGCCTCATTCTTTTATTTATTTATTTCTCTATACATCTTTGGGTTTGTGACTTTTTCTTAAATTAAAAGTCCTATTTTCACTGTCTTCTGAAAGCAGGCAAAATCTAGATCATTTTTATCCTCTTATTCTTCTAGATTCCAATTCCATAATTGAGCTTTACTTGTCAATGAAAAAGAAAAATAATAAAAAAAATCACCATTTTCAATTTAAGAGCTAAAGATCATGGGTTGTTTCGGAAACTATAGTTGGAAACTATAGCATTTTGGAGACCCAAAAGGTTTCCTGAATTTGTAACATCACCTGGAAATAAATAGGAAGTAAATTAAATACACTGAACTCTACAACAACATGCAGTTTGCACAACCTTTCTAGGCGAAAAGCTTCACTTGAGTGAAACATTTAATGATTCACTTGAGGTTTTGATTATTACTTATGCTTGGATTATATTCGTCTAATTGCCTACATTTGAGAGCTCACCTTTACTATATTGCTTTTAAGCATTTCGTATTTATTCACCTGGAAATACTGAGAAAATTGATTTGTTATAAATGAAGACCTGTTATTCTGTTACAATTTAAAAAAATGTTTGGATTAGCACTGGATCAAACAGTATTTTGCCAGCAGCTGGTTAATTATCTCATTAAAGCCCAACTACTGTATCTCAAAAATATTATTACTAATCAGCAGCTTTACCCAAAATTTAGTAGGAGATTTTCCATTGGCTTGAACAACTTGAATGGGTTGCTTTCTATGAAATATATTTGTTGTTGGTATCCAAACAAAGCTTTTTAGAAACTGAAAATTAGAGTAGCAGAGACAGTTAGCTATGAGAAAACACTACAGTTTACTGGAGTACCTAACACACAAGCATAAATATAGCTGATGTGGAATGTCTGAAAGACAAGATTTAAGAAGAAGACTTAACTGTTGGACCTGTGTTTCCACATAGTGAGAACCTGGCTCACACTGTACTCATACTCTAAAATCTGACCTTCCTGATCCAAAACATTATAAAAATCAATATTATTTGGAATTTTATTTTGTTTAGAGATTCACAACTGTTATATTTTTATTGTTGTTGCCAACGCACCAAGACTTAAAAACAAATTTTCAATAAACCTGTCTTGTGGAAAGAGAGGACTACTGTGCAGTTGAAAGAAAGAAAAACAACTTTAGATCGTGCCAGCAAATCAGAATTGGCACAGTTCATCTAAAGCTGTATAGAAGATTAATTTGAAAATAGAATGCAGAGCATGCTTTGGTGTTCCAGAGGCATTCTTGAATCATATTGAAGGAGACTTGTACATCAGCAAGAATTCTGATGACCTTACCCCATACTTATTCTCCCCCTCTTTCTCATAAGAAGTAAGACCCCAGTGTAAAATGTACCGGTAAGGTAGAATCACCTTAGTCATTGCCAGGCACAAAAAACAGATAAAGACAGGACCTTTTGCATAGCAAAAACAGGACACTGCAAGGTCTTTGTAGTCAAAGAGTATGAGTCATATTGTTGTAATGCAGTTGTCACAAATCTGGTGCAGGATTGTGGAGATGCCATCACAGGCAGGGATGAGAAGGAAATTATAGGCTGAATGTCTGTTTTCACCTCTGTTCTACTGACAGACAAGCTTGCATGTACAGGGAGCATATGTTGCAAAAAAGTGTTTGTGGGTATTGCCGAAAGCCACTCTGAAAAGCCACTGAAAAGCCACTCCTTTCTTCAGATGGGAGCTTGATATAATGAAACAAGGGTAGTTACAAGGACTAAAATAGCTCTAAAATTAGCTAATAAACTTGTCTAGCATTTTACACAGTGCTTCATCTTTATTTAAAAAAAAACCCTCTTTAATGTTTGAAGTAGTTGTATGTTAAACTAAATATTTTAGCATTCTTCAGAACAAACACATTTTTCTGTCCATTTCCCCAAAGAGGAATTTGCTCTTATTTACTTTACTTCTTTTCCTGTAATTAAAGTCACATATTATGAAAAGTAGTTTGTCTGTTATTCAAAAAAAAAACCGAACCCAACCACAAAACAACCAACACAGGGCCATATGTAACATCTGCGAATTAACCATAAAGCTAAGACCCTTTTTCGTTGTTCTTATTACAATGGTGTAATAATCCACTTGGTGGATACCCTGCGTTATGCCTTAAGAAAATATCTTTGTGTTGTCCTCTCCCTCCACAAATTTAAATGTCCAGTTTGTCTGTAAGTTTGAAGATTATTGTAAATAATCACTGCAAATTATTTATATTTATGAATTGTTAAGAATCTAACCTTAATATCTATCCAAGACAGTAAATACAGAGGTCAGAGACAGAATCTAGAAATTTTAAGTGTATCAAAAAAAAAAAAAAAAAGAAGTGTCAGGAGCTTAAATGTACTTTTAAGTTCTAACCCTTGCTACTGTTCTTATGCTAAGGACTACAGGCCCAGAACTGTTGCTCCATTTGTGTTATGAATTCACAAGGTTATAAACTGACTAGCAAGGTAAAGTTCTGCTGCTGTAGGAATTATTCTCAATTTTTTTATCTTTTTTTTAAGGAATTTGTGTATTAAAGATGTATAATGATCTATCATGAGAGTGAATGAAAACTGAAAAGGAAGTTTTTGGGACTGGAGATGTTCACTATAACCAATTATAATTATATCTGAAATTATTTTCACCGAATAATGTTCACTATACCTTTCAGTGATTTTCCCACAGCCTGATCCTTTATGGATGAACTAGTTCTATTCCAGACTGATTAGTCTGTCATTCACTAGAGCCTATCTTGTCTGCTGCTGTCACGCTTGGTCTTTGACATTTACAATGAGATTAGCATCAGCTCTGACTGTCACAACACCAACCAGAGCCTAGAAGGATACCGGAGAGGTTGCTTTGGTACAATTAAAGACAGACCTTTAAACCTGTGCCTTTAGGCAATGATTCTCAACCTAGGCCTAGGACAGAATATTGAATTCCATTTGGAAAGGGGAACATCAGCATCGTTTTGGTAGCTCCCAGCTTAAATTCATGAGATATGTATATAAACTGCACAATTCATCTTATGTGGTTATCTGCTATGATTAATATGTATAAAATGCATATTTTCTTTAAACATAATTGTCCTTCAATTTATCAGTGTGTAGCTCTCCCTGCTTAGGATGCATATAAACAAAAATGATGCCGAGTACTTTTATAACTGCAAATTTTTCTTTACTGTGATGTCACTGTCTAGAGATACCTTCAGTTTCATCCAACGCTTGCGCAGATGTCTCTTTTGGTAAAGCAAAGCAAAGAATATACACATGCAGAAAAGGTACAGGGCAGAATTGGATGGTTCCTTAGATGTCTTGAGAAAGTGATAGCTGGTGACCTCAGTTCTGGAACCTGGGGGCCCAGGTGGGGTGTGGCCCAGTGGGGTGTGGCCCATTGGGGCTCTTCCATGCCTCTATCCTACTGGGCAGCCCACACCTGGTCTAAAGTCAATTGTAGCTATGCTAGAATGACAATAGGGACACAAATACTCATTCATCGTTGTTTCCCATGTATGGACAGCTCCTTCCAGGGATTTCTAAGTGTGTTCAGGAACTCTGAAGTTCTGCAGACCAGGGTCTCCCTCCAGTTTAACATCATAAGAAAACTTACTTCTAGTGCGTTCAACTCCTGCATCCTGATAATTTATTAAAATACTGAGCAGAACTGGCCCTTGAATTGATCCCTGAGGAACACCACTGGGGACTAGCTGCCAGCCTGATGTAGCTCTGTGGGATAATTACTGAATATGATTTAGAAAGTAAACTTATATTTAAAAATGTAGCATTGCTCACACGTAAAGGAAAAACGGACTTTCAGGGTAAGCTGCAGCTGCACGTGGTATGCCAGGAATTCACTCCACAGCGGTTCCCGTGGCAACATTGCTTGACGGAGGATGGAGCAGAGTGGAGATTCTGTGGCCAAACTCTGTCCCAACACCAGCAGAGATGGGAACTAGGTGGTACTTAAAACTGATAAGCTGCATACTTGCTGCCCTGAGCCAACGGCCTGTCATTTTTTGACAAAATGCTGTCCTTTGTGTGAACTTTGCTTCATTATAATGCATTTTAATACGAAAACACACGTCCACCTCCAATGCTACCCGCCTCCAAAGTGAGACCACCCCTCTTTGAGCATGCTCTTTGAAATTTTTGTGGCATATACCTTTAAAAGCGAAGCAAGGAAAATTTACACCAATAACAATAAAGGTATGTATGACTAGAGTCACTCAAGCTCCACCTTGAAAGCAAAAAATACTATAAAAATGACCCAAAAAGTGGAGGGCTTTAGGGAAGACATCATCGTGGACGAGCCGAGGAAAACCCCATCAGCAGACTACTCTCGACTCCTGGGACCGGTCAACGGGCTGGACCTTTCTTCCCCCCCATAGGGACGCCTTTGGGTAAGACTTGCACTGTATCCAGTGCTTCCCCAGGAAAATTAGGAATCTCTATACAGAGTTACTTTTTACTTTTATACTTTAAAGCCAAGCTGTATTATTCATAACTTTGTCGCGCGGTTGTATACTTTATTATTTGCACGTGCTTTTGCAGAGAGTGTATTTATCACCGGCAATCCACAAGAACCTGTATCTGTTGCTTTAATAAACTGCACTGTTTAAGTAGCTAATTGTAAATCTCTCACTGAACGCGACCAGCTCCCTCAGTGTGGCCGTGCTAGTTCGTGAGCACGATTAGACTGAAGGTGCAGTGCACTATTAGTGCATCCGGAATCGTGATTATTCAACATATTGAATGCGACCGGACTGATAGTGGCAAATTGGGCATCACTCAGAATCTAAGCCTAGCCGCACCCAGCCCCTCTAATATCTGAGGATCAGGTGGAAAGCAAGGGGGTTTATTTTCTGCCAAATTATTTTACCCTTTTCCACGCAACAAGCTCTATTCACTGTAACCCTTGGAGTGCTTCTGTGCAGCCAGTTCTTCACCCAGCACACTGGATACTTGTTCTTCTCACAGTTGGACAACTTGTCCAGAAGGCTACTGTGAGGGATAGTACCAGAAGCCTTACAAAAATCCAGAACAACTACATCCTCTGCTTTCTCCACACCCACTAGGCAAGTGACCTTATCAGAGAAGGATACCAAACTAGTTCAACAGGACTTTTCCTTTGTGAACTGCGCCCAATGACTCCATTGTTCTTGAAATGCCTTTCAGTAGCACCCAGAAGATCATCTCCATTACTGGCAGAAACTGAGGCTAGTCAAAGAGTTCCGTCATTTCCTGGGTCTACCCTCACACCTTTCTGATAAACTAGAAGAAGGTTGTCTAGCTTCCAGTCAGCAGGAATTCCCCAGACTCCCAAGACCTTTGTTATACAATTGAGAGGGATCCTGCTGTGACATTGGCTAACTCTTTCAGGACTCTGGGATGAATCCCATCAGGCGCGAAGGACTGCTCCCTTACAACTGCAGTGTCCACAAATGGAAAGTCACGGCTCCTGCAGACTCACGGGACCAGGTTGCCCCAGGTCTACCATGCATTCCAGCTGGTGAATGAAGTTGCTAAGCTACTGTTTGCCCATGGCAGGGGGGTTGGAACTAGATGATCTTAAGGTCCTTTCCAACCCTTACTATTCTATGATTCTATGATTCTATGATGGAAGGCTGAGGCGAAGCAGAAGCATTAAATGCCTCTGTCTTTTCTCCATCCCCAGGTTTCTGGTGACCATCTTCATCAAGTATTGGTCTGAGACTTCCCTTAGGCCTCCTCTTGCTATTAGCATACTTCAAAAAGCCTTTTGTTGTCTGACAGAACACTGGCCCGAGTGTGCTAAATCCCTATAGACTGAGGAGGCAAGCGGTCATGCTTACTTTTGTGACACTGGCTAGTCAGCCAAACAAATGGGTGGCCTAGAATGTCTTAAAAATATTTCCATCTTCCAGATTTCTGCAGTGTTTTCAAGTGTAGCCTGAACAGCTTTGAGCTTTGTTACAACATCCATTCTTGTCTGCCTGTCCTAAACCTGTCAGCTGATACCTTTGCTGGAGGGACTTTCTGTTATGAATATGGAGCTTTTAGGACTCATTCTGCCCTTCTGGCTGGCAGAAATGGATCGAAATGTATGGGAAAGGCTAGATTTCATTCAGTTATTTATTATTATTATTGTTGTGGTTGTTGTTACTGTTATTGTTATTATTATTATTATTGGAAACCTTCACTGTAGTTGTCAGTGTAAAAATGGTGGAAATATTTATTAAAAAAAAGTACTAGCATTTAGTTTTATGACACCGAATGCTAATTTTGTTTTTCATGATAATGAGCTGCATGTGGTTTTCCCCTTGCAGTGAACTGTGCTAGATATAAGGCTCTGCTGCTAAACAAAGCTATCTTGTATGATTGCTGAAGCCTTAATACTGTTGATGCAAGTAGTCTGTTGGAAACATGCAGCACAACTGCTGAGATAGTCATAACCACAGTCAAATTATCACATTTCTTCCCTGTTCACTCTCCACTGTGTTCAAACTGGAAAAAAATTAAGCTCTGTTATCCATTTCTTGTTCTAAAAGCTTTTTAGAACATACTATGGAGTATTTGATACATCCATCAACACTGTTGGCAACAGCAAGTCAGAGTTTTGAAGTGGATTTATTTCCTTGTGAGGAAAGAAGAGCTAGGAAAAGTTGTTGCACAAAGTGCGAGCTGCCTCATGCAGTTTTGGGAAAGTTTCTTGGTATCACAAGAAATTCAAAGGTATTTTTCTGTCTACATCCAAATACTACATTCACACCTATCTTGTGTGTGTCCTATCTTGTAACAGCACCACCCCAGCACCACGTATCCCCAAAAAACTATAGTCCTTAATGTAATTTTTTTTTTTGTTCTAGGTCTTACTTGATACCATCGGATGAAATAAATATTTTTCTTTTCCTTTAAAAACTTTCAGTGATCAGCTGCTGGGAAATGACAGTTAGCAGTACATCCTGCTTAGGAATGTGGGTTAGCATTTTATCATGCTTTTTAGTTCAACATAATATGAAAGGGAGGGAAGTTTGCACAGGAGCATATAGGAATGAGCCCATGTGTCCTGTGATGTCTGTATGTAGATGATGCCAGCTTCATGCAGCTTCTGACTTGGTCTCTGCCATTTAAAAATTTCCTCAGACTGGAATTTAACTAAGGAAGTGTTGACTTCCTGAAGTTCAGCCAGAGAGGACGAGAACAGCATATCTAGACTGCGATCAAAAAACAGATCTATCGATAAAAAGGACATGGTCTATTATTTTCCTTTGTGATTTTGAGGTAAAGTCACAACCTCAGTTAGTTTACTGAGGAACAGGCTGTGATGTAAAAAAGCCAAGCAAATATAAAATAAAGGAAAAGCCATTTCTTCCAGTTATCTCCCTGTGCACACGTTCTTCAGGAGGGAACGCAGTGCTGGTGTGATGGGAATGACCTTTTTTGATTTCAGAGATAGCTGCCACCTCAGTTTTGGCTGTTTTTCTGGTCATGGCTGAACTCTAGGGTCACACCCACACTTAATAAACGGTCCTTTAGCAGAACATATTGTCATAACTATGTGACTTCCATAGATGTGGATGTAGTCTGGTTTTGACTCAGATTTTCCAGATAGCTTAGTGGCAATCTTTTTCCTCATATTACAGCAGTCTGTGACTATTAGAAGCCTGAAGTTAATTCTTCTTTTTTCCTTTAAAAGGGCAGAGATTGTTCCAGGAATATGACTTTGGGGGTTTTGGGGGTTTTTTTTTCCTTTTAGAAAAGGAAATCCCAATTATGGATTTCCTTCCCTCTTCCCTCCCCCAAATCTGGTCTTGTACAAACACTCCCAATTTTCCACACCTTGCAAAATTCACTTCCACATCTTCCTGTGGCTGACAGCTCAAGACATGAGTATTTCAGAAAGCTGCAAGGACCAGGAGGTCTTGCAATTACTCACAAGTGCTACATGGCAATCCCTTCCGCCATGGTCCCTCTAGCTGTCAGAGCCAAGCTGGGTGGGCCTGTGTCCCAGGCCCCAGGATAACCCACTGGACCTGACCACTGCTGCCCCTTCTGACTTGCTTCCTCCTCGGCCATGACCAAAGTGTCTCAGTAGTAACTACGCAAGCACAGCCTTGCTCCTGGCACCTTGCCTGAATAAAGGGGCAGCATTTGTATTCTGGTAAGCTCCATGCATCCCGACAGCCACAGACTGGCACTTTTTCTAGACTTCGACCCACTTATTTCCAGGGTTTGCTTTCGTGGTGTAGTCGTTATCTGCTGTCTCCGGGTATGGTTGGAACATGGGAAAGATTTAGCTGTTTACAGTAGGCTGCATGATAGATTATCTGCTGTGGCACTGAAGGGGTGATAAAGGTAACTCAGATAAAAATAGTTTTACAGTTCCTTAAAATGTTGGGGTCTGAATAAACCAGGAAAAGTGCTGCATAAACTAGAATAACACTGGGTAAAGGCATATTTTCTTCTATAGGCTTTAATAGTTTTGCTTGAGCATCAGCACGTTTATCCACTTGGACTTGTTAGTGTCATGTTAAAGGCTGGAGAGTACTCAGTTGCAGATAAGTGGACCGAACAGTCATGTTTCTTTAGAAAATGTTAGAGGAAGAGCACATGTATACAAATGTTTTTGTTTAGAAACACAAACAGTTTTTGTGTTTCTAAAATAAAAGTTTGTAGGTTGCTTGCAGATTTGAAGATTGGATGTTTTTCAACACATCATCTCCTAGGGTTTGAGGACAGAAAGAAATGTCTGGATCATTTAGTCTGCTGTTCTACATAGCATACACTGCAGGGCTTCCCTGAACAGAGCCTTTAAATCAGGCAGAGCAATCTGTTAGACTGCCATCTAGCCTCATGGATGCTACCACTGAAGAAAAAGAAGACATTGCGGTGCTCGACTAATTGTTCCTCTGCAAATGTCACCAGCTTTGGCTTCCACCCAGAAGGGTCTGTAATGTCTTCTTCACCAGCACCACGAGGCTAGAGAGTGTTCTGTAGGAGGGTATGTATGGAGAAAGGCAGTTCGTTAGATCTAAACCTGGGGATGAACTATGCTGTCTTTTTCTTCAGTTCCCCACCGCTTGTCTCTGTAACCAGTTTTGTGTTGGCACTGCTTATGTGGCCATGGGGTGAACCAATTCAGGGACCTGGTGCAGATGAAAACCTTAGGTGAATAGAAAATGGCAGGTTAGCTGTCAACCACAGCAGCTCCCTGAACTGGCTCACACCATAATGAAGTTCCTGGTACCAGGATAAATGGTCCGATAACTAAACAGTGAGCTCTGTCAATAAGGCATGGTTTTTAGTTCTTCAGTCATCTCATGACTCTTCTCAACATCCTCTTCAATTTATCAACATCTTTTGAAGTGCTGATTTCACGTACTGCTCATTCTAGTAAGGTAATGCACTAAAGCAAAGTAAAATTTCTCTGTCCTACCCTGTGTTTTTATGTTCATCTGTCCAAGGTTGCATTGGCAGTGCCAGGGACTTAAGAGTCACTGGAGTTTATGCTCAGTAAACCAGAACTGTGAGGACCTGTCCTCCAAATGCTGTCCCAATTACCAGTCCAAATGCAAGGCACTGAGTAGGGTGTTTTCTTATTAAACATTATATCACCGTTTAACTTCTAACAATTAAATAGCTTTAAAAAGCAAAGCAAAGCTAAAAGCAGAGGATCTGTTTTTAAACATTGGTGTTGGTGGACACTATTACTGCATCACATGAATGTTCAGTATAGTTTCTTACTAGTTATTACACTGGATAGGTAGTTTTTCAACCAGATGAATGGATGGCTGAGGATTAATGACAGGCTGGGAGCCTTCAAGTTCCCAAATTACCCAAGTTTTTAACTACTGTCTTCAAACACAAACAGTTTGCTCATTTTTTTCCCTTGCTTTGGAGCTTCCCCAGGCTTCTGAGACTTTCTGCATTAGTAACTATACAGGCTCATAAAGACACTGCATATAAATTGGCCAGGCCTGATTAAAAGAAATACTTCTTGCTCATCTTTTTTGGATTAGGCTCAGAAGGGAAATAGTTCATTATTCTCCACAGACCTGCAGAGTAAAATATTTATACTTTTCCTGAACTAACAAGCCTCCAACTTCCATCTAGTAATGAATCAATACAATTTCTCACAGTTCCTAATAAAAGTAAATATTTTTAATCATGCTGACTACTATTTTCTTTGTGTTCTTTTTCCTTACCTTATTGAATTGCTACAATGCGATTAGTGCAGCATTTGGAATTTATAGCTCTTGATTCATACTGGTTGTGATAACCTTCTCTTTCCCTATTAGAGTTCATATCTATGACTTTTTAATATTAGCTATCTGGATCCTATCCTGGGATGTGCTCGGTAACTGTAACACCTACTGCTCTCAACAAAAGGTGTTGTCACTGCAGGATGTACATGATGATTTAGACAAAAACTGTGCTCTCTCTTTTATGTTCTGGACTTTAGATTTGTTTGCTGAAACTGTAACCCAGGATTTAGAAATATAGTATTTTTAAAGGTAAGTTTCTTGATATGCAGTTAGTGGGAATTTGTGCCATAATGTTACTTTGTGTTTTGACTGTTTAATCTCGTTCTCGTAGCGCACATCCAAAGAATATTTAGAGGATATACCAGAGGAGCACGTTCTCAGCTCTTTCCTAGCACTGTTTTGACTCATTTAAAAGTTGCTTCTCAGTTACTTCTGTTATTCCCGAACTCCATTTATAGAGTCACCCAAGAACATTGCCAATGTGCGTTTTGGAGGCCTACACACGAGCACACAGCTCATTCCTTTGTTCTTACCTGGACTTACACTCACTGGAGTTGGTATTTGCTTTTTTTTGAGGCCCTGCTTCCAATGCATTCCTCCTCTATGTATGAATTGGTTTGGAAATGAGAGGGACAACAGGGAAACTCAGCTGTGCTAAAGGCATAGGGCCAGGTAAGAGTCATCAGTGACAACTTCTTGGTTCCTAAAGGCTGTACGCTTTGCCTACCCACCCCACAAACTCACGGTGTGTGGAGGCTGATACTGTCTGGGTAAGTAATAAACACTTAACATTACAAAGAACAGGTTGTAGAAGCTTTCTCTTACTTTGTGTTCATCGGGTTACTACTCCAGCTTTAAACACAACTTTGGCTATAAATCCCTCACTATCATCCATACAGTTTTCCTTACCATTTTTCCTTTGATAGTCTTTTAAATAGCTCAATATTCTTCCAACATTTTTATTTACAGAATTAGATTACATAAATTTAGAGGAAGAAATGTTGCTTTAAATTAACATCCTTAGACAATGTGAGATTGAGATTACTTTTAACCTTAATTTTTATAGCAGCAAATGGAAATAAGAGTTGCTGGCTGAAATCAGCAAGTCATTCCCTTTGGAATATGCAATAACAGAGTATGTAGTTCTGAATAACTTGGTTGGAATCAAGCAAGAAAGTCTTCCTTAGGTCAGAGTATGGAGAAACCTGCACAGTACTGGTGTACCTACACATTAGCTGCAATGTACCAGTGCAGTACAAATAGAATTGCACTCCTCTTTCTGGTCAGCTTTACTTGTCTCAGGCTTTGTAAAAGAACTTGCACCTCTCCCATTGTATTAGATTTTTCCCCTTGACACTGCTCTCTAATTTCTAGAGAATGTTTTTATTATTTTGATAAGAAAATAATCTTTTCCATGGTCATTTTGTATATAAAAGAAAGATTTAGAAAGATTTTTTTTTTTTTTAGTTTTGTGAAAGCCTTAGTCTTTTCCTCATGATTTATCATCTCTGATGTTATTTCATGAATTTATCTTTTTTTATGCTTAGATTTTTAGAAGATTTTTTAATCTGCCTGTCATCTGCTCTCAGTCAAATTTAATGAACTTGATATAGAGTAATCTTGAGGTTTTTATTGGAACAGCTAAAACCTGCAGCCAACATTGGCTTTATGGGACCAGGCAAATTCAAATGCATACACAGGTGCATCTACTTCATTCTTCTTTTATTAAAATTGTCTTTCTCACCATTTTATTTGAGGTTTTTTTTTTTTTTCTGAAATCCTCTCACGGGGGGCATGTGCTGCTCTCTGAACGCGACTTCTGTTAGGAGGCACAGCAACATTACAATGGCAAGGTTTCCTGAGTTACTGGAATGAATGGGGCACGGATAAGAAGGCAGAATGGACTTGCATAAGCAGTACCTAGGGTCTTTTTATTGATGTTGGCTTTGATACTGTGAGCATCCATTTCCCAGATATCCCTCCTCTCCTAGCACATGGGGAGCAAATACAGATTTCAAGACAGAAGAGCAGCGAGTCCTGTTTACCAAGTACATGCTTATTTTCAGAAATAAAATCAGAATTGCACATTTCGTAAGTATGAGTGCATACATAAGGCACACAGTTCTTAGAATAATCCAGTTATCTCATCACACTGTAACTGAGAATGACCACCTAGAGGGCATCATGGTCAACTTGGGTGCTCCAGATCACGCATTCCAGTTTGCTCCAATAGGTAGAAAACATCCATAGGGATGAGGGAACATGTTTCAACTTCCTTGTTGCCCCTGTCTTGCTGCCCCTTACTGGAGTAAGGGCATGGGAGCTTTAGTTTTCATTCAACCCTTTGTTCTCAACATCCTTATGTTTTGGGGGTTTTACTTTTCCCTGAGGAAGATGAGGAGTCTTTCCTATCATTGCCAGCTAACAGAGAACAGTTTTTAATTCATCAGCTACTTTTTAGATGAGGTAGATTTGAAGTGGCTGTTCCCTTGTAATTTACCAGTTCTTTCTGTCTTTCCCAGGTGACGAAAAATAATCTCCTTTCCATAAACAGAAGCTCCCTAAAATCTTTAAATTATTCTATTCTTAACAGAGTCTGTGGTATGCCAATATGGACAAGAGGTTTGGGGCTTTGGTACTGAATGCGAAGAAGGATGGAATGAAAGCAAGATAACAGAAATACTGACTAGTGGCCTTCTGGGCAAAAGCAGTGCTTTTGTTTCCCAGATTAGAAGTAGTAACATACTCAAGTTCCTTCCTTGTCAAGACCTTTTCTTGGATGCAAGTGTCTCCTCAGGTTTCTTAGGAGAAAAACCAAAGCTCCTGGGAGAATGAAAAGGCTGATACAAGTGCAACCATTGCATGACCTTTTTGTCTTCTTGGACAGGTAAGTATCAGTGAGAGAGAGAAGTGAAACCCAGAAATAGAGAGAGGAATAAAAAGGGAAGGGACTCGTCCAAATACAGAGACTGGCCAGATATATATTTGATACTTTATTTCTGTATAGAAATGGTAAGAAAATTCAGGAAGGTGTAATACATATGAAGAAATGCTGCGAACTGCAGGCTGTCTGTACAATGTATTCCAGCAAATGCAAGGAGAATACACGTGTATCAGTCACTCAGCCTATTACAAATAAATCACTCTGTTGGTACTCAGATTTGAGACAGCTTTGTTTGTAGATGGCTGGGATGCCTGCTGTCATTCCCCAATGGCATTTAAATAGTCTTCTGTTTATAAAGTATCACAATGTACACTGGGACATCTATAGTAGATCACACTAAGATCTTGAGAGCTGATGTTTCTCCCTTTTGAGTGCGGAGGAATCTGAGGGGTTTTTGGGGGGGGAGGGGGTTCAAAAAAGGATTTAGCGGGTTTTTTGTTGTTTTTTGGGGGGAGGTGTTCCTATTTTTTCGGCGGCGGGGGGTGGTGTTTGGTTGGGGTTTTTTTGGTGTTTTTGGGTTTTTTTTCATTCAGCATCTCTCTGCCCATAATGAGTAGTTGTAAATAAAAGGTGTGGTGCAATTCAATGCTCCTTTCTGCTGCCTCTCTGCATTTCCTTTTAGAAACAATTTTCTCTGTACTTCCAGACCTTAACAGGTGTCTAAGGTATGCAGCTGTATTCCAATAGCAGGCCAGTGTTCTTCTGGAGCTTATTTGAATCTTTGCCAAGGTGTAGTGGTTTGTTCCTCTACCAAAAGGCAGTGTAGCTCAGCTGGCATTATCCACTTTCTTGACACCCACTCAGAAGTGTCAAGTCAGATACGTGATAAGCCACCATTCTTCTTCTGCATTCGTAAATATCTTTCTGTTATTTTGTTCCTAATCTATAGACTCATTCAGTATACTTTCTTTTCCATTTTGCATTCTGCAGGATGCAGATGGCAAGGTAGAGAGATATGACTTTTGTAATTCTTTCTGCTTTTTTACTAATATGGCTGAAAACTCACTCTAAGAGTAGTCTTCTGACATAACATGCAATTACTAGAAGTTCTTTCCAACCCTAACTATCCTATGATTCTATGATCCTATGACATGTGTACTCAAACAATGTCAAATAAATACTATCCTATAACGTGTTTCCTAAACTATATTCTAAATATATCCTATAATGTGTTTCCTAAAATGTATCCCAAATATATCCTGAAGTATATCCTAAATTTTTTTTTCAAAAAGACACAGTGTTAGAGCAATAAACACAGTAATAAATAATAGTAACAAACATAGTAACAAACATAGTAATAAACATAATAATAAACACAGTAATAAACACAGTAATAAACAATAGTAACAGAGCAATGAACACAGTAATAAAAAAGTGGCCCAGCATAAGTGTTGTGCCCTCTGTCCCGCTCTGATGATCTTCACGGCCATGTGTGAGATGCAGTTCAGAGGCCAGCTCCCCACTTGGGGAGATGTGCCAGCCGGTGGGCATTTGCTGGCAGAGCTGACGAGTGAGCCAGCAAGGCCTCCTGCGAGGGGTGGGATGGGTCTGAGGGTGCTGCTCTGGCTCTGGGGCAAGCTGGTGGAACCTTCTGGCCAGTGCAGAAGGACACGGTGATGCTGTTCTTGCTGTCCTCCCAAGGTAGTGCTGAGGCCGCATGGTGGAACTCCAAGTCCCAACAGCAGAGCCCATCCGGGGAATCCAAGCAGCAAAAGGAAATAGGCACCTACAAGGGCAGAGTCAGAAAGTGCTGATGAAACCATGAGGGCAGGAACAGGCATGACTTGACCCCTGGTTTTTTTTCTGTAAAACGGGTCATTCCTAGCACAGGAGAGAGGCACCTGGCATCCATGTTCCCCCAAGGTCATGTGCATGCCTCCTGTCTGGGACTATCCTGTGCACCTCAGGAATCCTTCCTATACTCAGAGCTTTGGAAGATGGAAAACAGGGTCTGCTACATACCCGGGCTCCTCATTCTTCTTCCCCGGCTTGGATTTTCTCAGTTGCCCATCCCTGAGAGCTCAGTTGCCAGCCTTCTCTTCTTAATGACCAGTTGCCTGTCACTCCCCTCTTCACAGGTTGCTCTTTGCTTCCGGGTGTCTTGTGAAGAGCCTGGCAACCTTTCCATTCAATAGTATTGTTAGCTAGGTGAAGCCATGATTACCTTGAACCAAGCAAAGCTAGGTAGTTTTACCTTTTCTCCCCGAAAAAGCTTCTCTGGTGTTTGCTTTTGGGAGCGTACCTGCAACGGAAATGTGTAAGTTAGCAGGGGGTAAGGACCTCCCTGCCCAATTGCTACCTTAGCTCTGCAAGGCACAGCCCTTGAATGGGTTTGCTCAGCTCAGCTGAGCCAACTGCGGTGGGATCACCACATAAAGTGGGATGGTAAACCTGCATCAGCCTTGCTTTGCACTTTGGCAGAGCTGCCCCACCTTCTGAGAGGGGAGGCTTTTGTTGTCATGCTGTTTGTGCACTTCACATACCTCTGCTGTTTCTGGTGCCGCTCATAGTGCTGGTGGCTCCTCACCTGATGCCCTGGCCAGCCCAGCCACCTCCTCCCGAAGGAGTTCCTTGTGGTAGTCAATAAGGAACTCCACCAGCTGCGTCACCTGCACACAGAAAACCACTGGTTTCACCAAGGGGGCTGGTATGGGCTCAAACAACCTTTCCCAGCCTGACCTGCGCTTCTGTGCGGGAAGGCACAGCCGCAGGGCTGCTCTTCTGGCTGCTGCCGCATGGCTTTGCTGACAGGAGGAGGCAGCCAGGGCCCTCTGAGCAGCAAAGCTGAGGGGGGCTGGGGAGGCTGTAGCCAGGCAGTGAACACAGCGTACCTTCCTCATCTCCTGTGCCAGGACATCCAGGGGCAGCTTGTGTGGGGGGCTGAGGAGGTTTGGCCCCAGGCAGATGGACAGGTTCCCAGCTGTCATCTTGCTGGTGGCCACGTTCCTGCTGATCTTCTCGAGCAGGGACAGTAAGTGCCAGAACAGGGCCTTGGGTAACTTGCTGGCCACCCTAAGGGAACAGGAGCACAATGTTAATGAAATCTGTGCTGACAACATAGGTCTCCCAGGCTGATCTCACCCAAGGCCACCACCTGGCCTACAGCAGAGGGACTGCCTGTGCTGAGAAACAGCCACCTCCCTCCCTCCCTGCCCTTCTCAAAGAGGCCCTTGTTGGAGAAAGCCCCAATGCCTGCACGAAGTGCTCCACGGAGAGAAATGCTTTTCTGGGCCCCTTTCCCCCCAGACCAAAACCCCACGGCAGCAGGAGGTGGCTTGCAGGAACCATGGCTGTTTCAGGCAGGCCATTGCTTTGCAGCCAAGTCCCGGCCTGTGCCAGTCTCTGCAGAGCAGGCAGGCTGCTGCCACACTCACTCTTTCAGTGCTGCCAACCTTTCCTGTCTGCTGGTCTTCTCCAGGGCACTCATCCACTCCTCATACAGGTGTCTGTCGGGGAGCTTGGAGGGAATCTTGCGGAGGAGGTCCTGCAGAGAAAAGGGCTCTGAGTGAGGCTTTGGCCACTGTCCCCAGGAGCACAGGCAGCATCCCCAGCCCTCTGGCTCATGGGCAGGCGGCTGGGTTTCCACTTGTGCTCTTGCAGGTGCCCATCAGCACCAATGGAGCCAGGAGCTGCTGGTCTCCAGGTCAGCCAGGCTCACCTTAATACGACAGCCAGCAGCAGCACAGGCTGGCTTTGGAGCTGGACCTCAACCCCACCATCGAGGGCCTCCCTGATCTCCTGGGAGGCGTGCTCGCTGGCTGCCTGCCGGAAGATCCCCTCCATGGATGGCCTGTGCTCATTCAGCAGAGCCAGCAGGTCCTGAGGGCACAGAGGAGGAGAGTTGCTGGGCTGGAGACAGGCCCTGGGGCAGGTGCTGGAGACAGACCCTCTCCAGAAGAGCTGGCAGGATGGGATGGGATGGGGACTCCGTGGCCAGGCTGGCTTACCTGGGTAGGCTGGGGCAGTGTGCCGTCCTGGCTGCAGAGAGTTGCCAGAGGCCGGCCAAAGAGAGCCCCCCTGCAGGCAGGGCCCGATGGCCCCGGCGCCTCTGGTGCAGCCGAGGTCCTTGGCCATGCAAATGGCCAGGGCAGCCTCCTCCTGCTCCTGTGGGTCCCGCCTGCTGCCAAGGGAAACATAGCAAAGAGCCGTGGAGGAGAAGCACTAGGAGAGCGCTCCCAGATTCCCTCAGTGCTATCCCCCCACCGCACAGGGCACGGGAGAGGCATTGTTGCTTGGGAACAAGGGGCCCCAGGGCTCAGCTCTCTCCTGTCGCACAGCAATGGGGATGGATGTGCCCTGCAGGATGGGCAGTGGCAGCCTCATCACAGCACGCGTGCCCTCCTGCAAGAGCAGGAGAGAAGGGCCATTCTGCTCCTGTCTTCTCCAAACTCACCATCTAAGTGGCTACGTCCACCTCGACTGCCAGAGGGGACGGGAGGTGTCAGCTGCTTGGCACCAGCCTGCAAGAAATGTGCTGCGCTCACCAAGCAGCCCTACAGCAGAACAGGCCCCTGGCGAGCTGCATCAGCCCCTGGCCATGTGTGAGAGGTGGGGATGGGTGAGATTGCACTGCAAGCGACCCTGACCTGAGCCTGGCGCTGGAGCAGCTTCTGCAGGCTGCCAGCATGTAGTGTCATCATCTGGGCAAGGGGAAGAGAGCAGAAGGTGAGCAGAGATGCTGCTGATGCTGGGCTGGGGCATCCCCTGGGGGCAGAGCAGAAGCAGGAGGGATACTCACAGCACTGCGGCCACTCAGCTCCTTGAGCACCAGCTTGATGGAGGGCAGCTGGGTGACCCGGGCTCCCTCCAGTCTTCAGGTGGTCTGTGCACAGGGAAGGGGCAGAGAAAGAGCTGTGTGAGACCCAAGCCAGCTTTTCTCTTTGCTGCCAGCCTGGGGAGCACTTCCTTGCTGCCTGAAGAGCCAGTACCGCTTGGCAGTGGAGCCGGAGCAGTGGCAGTGGTGAGGATGGGGCTGGGCAGGTGTTGTCTGGACACAGCTGGACAAAGCAGCTCCAGCAGCTGTGTCCACTCAGCAGTGGGGGCACCTCTGCCTGCACCTGTGGGGACACCTCTGCCTGCACCTGTGGGGAACCTATGCCTGCAGCTGTGGGGACACCTATGCCTGCACCTGTGGGGGCAACTCTGCCTGTAGCTGTAGGGCACCTCTGCTTGCAGCTGTGGGGACACCTCTGCCCAGCTCAGAAGAGCTGTTTCAGCGTCATTAGGATGCCATGCATGAAGTATTTCCCCGCAATGGGAGCACAGGCTGCCCAGGCTGCAGTGCCAGGCAGGGTTTACCCAAGGAGGGCGCTGACCCAGAGCTCCTTCACTGCCCGGGCGCCGCCAAAAGAGAGGAGAAACAGCCTAAGTGTCCCCTGTGCCCCAGCCTGTGGGCAGAGGTGAGTGTCAGCACAGCCCTGCCATGTGAGGACAGCCACAGGATCAGGAAGATGCCTCGTTGGGCAGGACAGAGACGTTGCACCAAGACTCACCAGAAGGTGACAATGAAGGAACCGCAGTGCCAGATCAAAATGAGGGAGCTGGCGGGCTTCCCTTCCTCCTCCTCCTCAGCAGCATCCCCAGCTGAGCCCTTCCCGCTGCTCAGCACATGGAACAGGCCCAGGGCCAGGCAGAGCTGTGGGCACGGGGTGCTGCCACGTCTGCAGAGAGGAGCGACAGGGAGTGACCTGGAGGTGGCCAAGCCCACTGGCTCTCCTCTAGTGCCCGGTTGCCATGGGCACAGCCACAGGTGCATCCAGCACCAGGGTGCCGGGGGCCTGGGGCTGCTCCTTGGCTCTCCCTGCTCTGGTGCCCTGGTGCCAGGGCCAGGGCTTGGGAGGAAAGGCATCTGGGCTCTGCGAGTCTTACTTGGTCTTGGCGATGACAACGGTGTCCCTGAACAGGAGGAGGTCCCTCTTCTTCTTCTGGCCATGGCCCTGGTCCACCCACACTTGCTCCCACAGCAGCAGCTTGGGCAATGCCAGGTCGGGCTCATGTTGCTGCTCGGGGCCAGGGTCGTCCCTGCAGAGCAGACAGCGTCAGGCATGAGCAAAGTGGCTGGTGTGGGCCCCAGCTGTGCCGGCGCATCCCCGAGCTGTGGGGGAACCCACCTGGACCCACAGCAGCAGAGCCACTGGCCCATCCTGACCACTCTGGGAGAAGAGTCATTTATAAAAAATGTGTGTTAAAACACACAGAGCTGGAGTGCACCTCTACAAGAGATGGGCACTCCCAGTGCTGCTGGTGCTGTCGAACACAGCATCGTCTCTGCAGGCACTGGGGCTGCTGCTGGGCCAGCACCAGGTTATAACGGAACACCATAGTGACCTCAGTTCTGGAACCTGTGGGCCCAGGTGGGGCAGGGCCCTGTGGGACTCTCCCCAGTATGCCTGTGTCCAGCCTCAGCCCCAAGGACTGCTCCCTTACAACTGCAGTGTCCACAAATGGAAAGTCACGGCTCCTGCAGCCATGGTCTTCTGACTCATGGGACCAGGGAGCCCCAGGTCTACCATGCAGATTGAAGACTGAGGCAAAGAAAAAGCATTAAATGCCTCAGTCTTTTCTTCATCCCCAGGTTTCTGGTGACCATTGTCATCAAGTATCGGTCTGAGACTTTAGGCCTCCTCTTACTATTGGCATACAATTTCTTCTCCCACCCCAGTTCCAGGAGAAGTTCCAAGCTGCTCTTCTGCCTCACTTGCTTGACTTCCATTGACATGATGGAATTCCTGCTCCTGGTCTTTCCAAAGGTGGTTCTTTAAAAGTGACCAGCTTACATGGACCCTTAAATCTTCAAAAGCACTTTCCCAGGGGACACTGAAATAAGCTCCCTGAGTAGCATGAAGTTTGCCCTCTTGATGTCCAGGGAAGTGTTTGTGCTGAAATTCTTTCTCATCACACCCAAAATTTTGAGCTCAAGGTCTTTGGGATTATGGTGGCCAAGACAGCCTCCTACCACCACCTCTCCCACAAGTCCTTCTTGATTCACTAACAGCAAGTCTGAGAGGGCACCTTTCCTAGTTGGCTCACAGAGTACTTGTGTAAGGAAATTACCTTCAATAAACACTATAGTATTCCCACCTGAGGTGTGGGAAATTGAAATCTCCCCTAAGGACAAAAGCTTCCTATCCAGAGGTTTCTCCTAATTGGCTATAGAATAACTCATCACTGCTATCGTCCTGGCTGGGTGATTGCTGGTAGACTCCCACCAGGACATCTTCTTTGTTTTCCATCCCCTTAATCCTTAATTCAATTATGTTTGAAATTACCCTTCAATTCAGAAGTTATTAAGGGGGACAGATGTCCACCCAAAGGGACAATGCAAGTGTATGCAAGCCTTATTTCCTTAGGAGGCAAGGCTGACAATAAATTACTTTAATTAATTTGTTGGCACTGTCTATATAAAACCTTTTGTCAAAAGAGGACAGAGTAGCCCTAGTGTACTAAATCCCTATAGACTGAGGAGGCGAGTGGTCACACTTACTTTTGTGACACTGCCCAGTCAGCCAAACAAATGGGTGGCCTAGAATGTCTTAAAAATATTTCCATCCTCTAGATTTCTACAGTGTTTTCAAGTGTAGCCTGAACACCTTTGAGTTTTGTTACAACATCCATTCTTGTCTGCCTGTCTTAAACCTGTCAGCTGGTACCTTTGCTGGAGGGACTTTCTGTTATGAATATGGAGCTTTTAGGATTCATTCTGCCCTTGTGGCTGGCAGAAATGGATCGAAATGTATGGGAAAGGCTAGATTTGACTCAGTTATTATTATTGTTATTATTATTATTATAATTTTTTTTTTTTTTATTATTATCATAGAAAACCTTCACCATAGGTGAATTCTGTTTGGAAAGGGGAACATCAGCATTGTCTTGGTAGCTCCCAGCTTAAATTCTTGAGATATGTATATAAACTGCACAATTGATCTTATTATGTGATTATCCACTATGATTAATATGTATAAAATGCATATTTTCTTTAAACATAATTGTTGTCCTTCAATTTATCAGTGTGTAGTTCTCCCTGCTTAGGATTCATATAAACAAAAATGATGCCAAGTACTTTTACAACTGCAAATTTTTCTTTACTGTGATGTCACTGTCTAGAGATGCCTTCAGTTTCATCCAACGCTTGCGCAGATGTCTCTTTTGGTAAAGCAAAGCAAAGAATATACACATGCAGAAAAGGTACAGGGCAGAATTGGATGGTTCCTTAGATGTCTTGAGAAAGTGATAGCTATGACAATTAGATCTCAAGCAAAGAGTACAAATGAAAAACAAACTATTAAAATAATCTGTGCTGATTGTCATAGTCTGACAATTTGTTTAATTATAGCTCCTATTTCAGATATTGCAAAATCTGATTTTTAAAATATGATTCATTGACATTTGGCATATGGAGGATTTACTCTTTATTCAATGAGAAGGAATCAAATTGAATGTTACTTTTTAATTACTCTAACATTTTTGTTTATTACATAGCTTAGAAACAACTATATGAATTACTTGTGTTTCAGGGTTCAGCTTAGTATATTTGTAATTCTAGACCTTTTATGAAAAAAATCTGTTGTCTTGTCATATACTATCCCCCCCTAGTTCTACTCTACTATTAAAGACAAACACTCCAATAAAAATGTTTAATATTTATAGACTGATGATCATAGAAAGACAAAAAATCATTAGGTGTGTCATATTAGACACATAAGTAACCCATACTTTCTTCAAATTCTCAAAGTGAAGTTTCTAATGATCTCTGTATGCCACCTTCCAAGTTCCTATGGCTAATAATCAATTATTTCTCAAGCATACTTACAATCTTAATACTAGCTGATACCTTGCTTTCTAAAGAGATGTACCTGACTGAACACAGTGGCCTCTCATGGAACAGAAAACTGATTTATATGAATACTTTACTTTGCCAACTTTCCTTTTGTTTTAATTTACAAACATACAAAACCTACAAAATTCTACCCCTTAGCTCTGCAACTTTAAAGGACAATTTTCAATTTTTGTAACTAAAGATTTAGGAAAATTCTTTGGCTCCTCAGAAAATATATCTTGTACAGGAGGCTAGAAATACAGCATCAATCTTCTAATTTTAAATACGAGGGACTGAGGTTAGTTTGAATAAAGAAGATAAAATTTTAATCCCATCTTTGAAAACATTAAAAAGTTCAGGAAAATTCGGGAAGCATTTTTAATCTTCAAATGAATAGCCAGCAGTGCCATTTCTAATTATTTTTTCATATGTAACTTCACATGCAGCTTTTTCCCCCCTCAACCTAAAAGGTTGTTACACATTCAGACATTCTACCTGTTAATCAGCTGCCCTTATATCATGCTGTTATATCTGTGTCTCTTTTTTGCTGTTTCTAGGATAAAAATATAGAGACCTAAATATATTTATGTTAAAAATAAAATAATAATTAAAAAAAAAACCAACACAACAAAAGAAGACAGTAATATAGGAGAAGCTATACAAAATGAGGTCTCTTCCTATTTCTTTCAAGTAAAAGTGAAGAGTTTTCCAGAAATACTTCTTTTTAACAGGTTAAAATTCTTTTCTCATTAATGAGAAAAATGTTATGATTTGGCTACAAAATGAACCCTTAACTTGACTCAGTGTGATGTGCTAAGAAATTGGAATAATTATATTTTACTGATAGCTTTTCTGAAAGTTACAGGCTTTCAAATCCCACAAGTCGTACCTCATTTACAATCTGATATCCTCTAATTATAGTGTATTTTGTTCTAAGAAACTCAACCTTCCTGAGCGATAGAAACTAGGTTTCAAAGGAAATAAGGAATCTAGTCTTTAAGCATGAAAAAAAATCAATACTGAAGGTTTTCAAATCAAACAAAAGAAGTGAAACTATAGTGCTATACATGAAACAAGACTGGTGTAGGTCTTTAAAGTGAAGATATTCAACTCCATTTGGCTTGTTTCCTGGTTACTCATACCTACAAACCTTTCATTTTATCAGCTACGGTAAACACATGTGTCACCTGCATCATGCAATCATGGCAAGTTATCGTGATGATTCATTGTAAGCAGTTGGCAGCCGTAACTCAGATGGCTGTATTCTAATGCATCCCTCTTTGGAAAGCTAGTTCTACCATTCCTTAGTAGTAGATATTCTTATCACCAAAATATGATCATAATCCTTTTACCTCTTTCTCTTGATTTTTGAGAATTTGCTACTGCTGGCTGCACAGTGAAACAACTAGAACAGAGAGCCTCCTAATTCCTTACTCAAGGATAGCCATTTTTGTTTGGTAGTGAAAGTTGTTATAGATGTTAACTTCTATGCTGAGTGGAATGTTACTGCAATGTTTTAGACATAACCTGGTAATGAAGCAATTCTGCTGGGGAAAATTGGATACTTAGCTTTTTGACAATGTAAACTGGTTTTGGCTGTTAAAGAGTTAAATTTCTTCATAGTAGCTAATATACTGCTATGTTTTTGATTTATGATGAAAACAATGTTGAGAACATGGAGATGTTTTAGTTACTGCTGAGCAATGCTTTTCCAGCGTCAAGGCCTCCTCTGTTTCTCACACACCTTGCCAGTGAGTAAGCTGGCAGTGCACAAGAAGTTGCAAAGGGACATAGGTGGCACAGCTGACCCCAACAGACCAAAGTGATATCTGATACCTTATGTCATATTCCTGCTTGCTCAGCAATAAGAGATCAAGGAAAGAAGGAGGAAGGGGGGTCGTTTGGAGTTACAGCATTTGTCTTCCCAAGTAACCATTATGAGTGATGGAGCCCTGCTTTCCTGTAAACAGCTAAACATCTGCCTGTAGTGATTGAATTTCTGATTTTGTTTGCTTGCACATGCAGCTTTTGTTTTACCCATTAAACTGTCTTTATCTCAACCCACAAGTTTTCTTCTTGCTTTTATCCTCCCATTGCCTTCACCATTCCACTGTGGGGGATTGAGTGAGGATCTGTGTGGGGCTGAGCTGCCTCCTGGGATTAAACCACAATACTACATTTCTGTTTAGGGGTAAGATTAATGTTTAGATACTGAGCTCAGCCATCTTGGTATCAGTTCCATGCCTAAAGAATGATAGATTCTTAGAGGAATTAATAATTATAAAAAACCAGAAGGATTTATAGGTTATATTTTTGTGTGTAGGTGCTTAAGTTTTCTCTGCCATAGGCATCCAAAGTCTTCTTGTGAGATACAAGATCATGAAGGAAACACCGAAGTTCTTTGAATACTGTGTATAGGAGTATATACTGCTAATACCTGCCAGAATACCCAGAGCAACTTGCTCTAACTGTGAAGCTAGCAACACTTTGAGCTGGAGGTTGCACTGGATAGCCTCCAGAGAGCCCTTCCAGTCTAAATTCTTTGATTATTTTGAGGTCAAGTGAGTATTACAGCAATTGTTCCCTAGATGTGTTGTGATTAATAGAATTTGCCTGAAGTGGAGTGATAAAATAGGGGCAATGGCAGAAAGAAACCAGCCTCTACTTCACTTATCCAAGCAGTGTCAGCTAAGACACTGTGATCACCCTTGGCTCCCTCTACAGTGGGAGGTGTTGAAAGTTACAAAGTTGGAGTGACAGGAAGTTACAAAGGATCCATCTACTGAGTAAAAAGGCCACATATGGCAATGAAATTTCTATCTCAAAAGTTCAGATTGGTGGTTAAATTTAAGTGAACTGAAGATTACAGTGGACTGCTGTGTCACCAGTCTTCAAAATGTGAGTGTTGCAGGGAAGAATAGATTTATACATAAGAGTTTCAACTACCATAACTGCACTGAAGGGAATAAATATTAGTAGGGCATTGGTGCTGTGAAGACCCCAGCTGCGGTGGAACACTGTGGTTTTACGTAAAGGAAATTGGGTCCTTGTGTACACTAAGGTCCTAAATATTCAGTCTATACTCCATGGATTTAGCAATTAAAATTGACTTTTCCTCCTTACCTTCTTAACCACTGTTGTACTCATTTCCTTTTTCTCTGAGCCTTTTCTGTAGAGCATATTTACTGTTTAGTTCAAAGCAGCTCATAGATAATAGAGCTATAAGAATACTCCACAGGAGTTCATAAAGGATATTTTCCAAAAAACTCCAGTTTCTTTTTCTATTTACAGAAATATATATTTAGCAGATGGAAGAAATTCAGCAGATGTTTGCATATATATGTATGTTGAATTTTAAAGGACATAACCATTTTTAATCTGTTTCATGCAGTATGCTTTGAAATTCAGCAGTTCTGGAGTACTTTGAATCCAGAAAGGGAAATTTTTCTATGGCTAGACTGCCAATCAGAGAATGTCTTCAAAACCCAGGTCCTACTTTGTTCTTAAGACTTACTTCCCTGTAAATGTGATTTATAATGTACCTAGATGTCTGTGAAGAAGGAATGACAAATTTTGAAGAATAGACTAGCAAATAATTATTGAATAAAAGCATTTGATTACTTTTACAGTATATCACCAAGCTTTTATCAAGTGTAGTAGCTACAAATTAATTATCTTCAACAATTGCCTAAACTGAGTACAGTCTTAGACCTATGTAATAATGGATGGGACAGTGTGAAAAAAAAAGCCTCAGCAAATGAACAGATATGTGCATTATTTTACTCAGCTAAAAATAGAGGGGGATTGTGTTAAAAGGGCAAGGAAAAAAGTTAAAATGTAAATTGTCACAGATTTAGGAGAAACAGAATCTCAATGATCTCTCTAGTTTAGCATTCCAAACATTTTACAGTACTAGCAAGTTTTGTGCATCAGTAGAATTATTAAATATGTCTACAACACATTAATGCATATAAATCAAAAATCATTCACTCAAGTGGAATATATAGACTGTGAGCATTACTGTAATTACTTTAGAAATTCACCATTTGTAGTCTGTATTTTCTATTCTTAAATATGCAATATATGTGGTAATCTGTGTTTCTAATGTACCATAAATAATATCAAACTTTAGTTATCAAAGTACCATAGTCATGCAGTGTAAAATATAAGAATTTTGTAATTTATTTTCAATTGCTATGTATTAGTATTTTGAAATATTTAATCTTCTATGTATGACTGTATTCACAGTTTACTTAAATAAGCAGGATTCAGTATGATGAATTGTTGGACAAGAAATCAAGAAGAGAAAAAAGATTTTATGCCAAAAATATTTTTTTTTTCCCCTAAATTCAGAAGGAATAATGCTAACTCTGGGAAAAAAAAAAAAACAAAAAACAACCCAAAAAACCCAACCAAACAAAAAAAAATCCAATAGCAGAATTTGATCCGAAGAGTCAAGTTTTCAAAAATAGCTTGTAAAGTGTGGCTGTATGAAATTGTAGGTGCATCTGTAGAATTAATCAAAACTAAATTTGAAGAGGAAAGAATGGTATTGTGTTCATGGATGTAAAAAGTTGAATGACATTTCCATACTTTGAAACATATTCTAAAAAAATAATAAAAAATAATAAGGTGAGACCCTGATCTCCACTTTTCCCGCACTTAAGCTAGATCTCCACAGAAACTTAAATATATTGACAAAAAACTTCTGTGGAAAACGAAGTGCGAGATTCTCAGATACACATGGAGATGATTTTAACTAGATGAGTGTATAACTTCTAATTTTTTAAGTAATGCTAGTAAAAATTATGAAAAGGAAAAAATAATGAAATCCCAGTCTTACATTAAGAGTTATTATACCATTATTGTTTGCGTCGTGATGCCACTACCTCAAAGGCCAGTCATGGACTTCATAGGAGTGAGAAACAAGTCTTTGTCTCAAAGACCATGCTACGTAAGTCAAGAAGCACCTAAGCTTGTAGACAGATGGCACAATACCCATAAAATGCAATTAGTTTCTTCAATGGTCATGGAATGACAGTCTCCTAACACTACCATTCTGACTGGTTCTCAACATCCATAGCAACAGTAGCAGAGCATTTGAAGGACAGTTGGAAAGACCTTTGTCCATCTTTTCATACCACTGGTTTTGAGTGTGACAGGTACCTGGTTTGTGTTATTTCAAATAATAAACACATTGCTTGGATTTTGAATACTAAGATTCAGCTTTACTATGCTTTATAAACCAGATAGTTGTAACGATATTCACTGATAGATACCTAATAAATGTACAGACTTTTTAAAACTTTGTAGGCACCTATCTTTATTTGGAATCTAAATACACTTAATTTTCTGTCAAAATAACTCTTTGAATCAACATAGCTATCCTTCAGCAATGTTCTGTTCCTGCATTAACTATCTGTTCATAAATAATAAAAAAGATATGCAGAGGAAGTGGCTATTACTAAATTTTAGGACAATTAAATTGCTTATGAACATTTGCCTATGATTTCACCCTTTCGAAAACTGTTTAGCAGTTTTTTTATATATATATGTACACATATATATATGATGTTTAGCAATGCCAGAGTAGGACTTGGCATAATAGTAGTCATGAAGACTTTGTGTAATCTGTTTATATAGAAAGATTCTCTAGTCCTGGCTATTCTTTATTTTGCCTTGTACTGTTTACATGTATAAGGGTTTTCCAATAGACTAGAATTATGGCAGTATAACTGCACTTTACAGAAAATCAAGGTCTGTTATGTGGAATTGCATCAAACTAAGTACATATGTTTCTCTCTATCCTCTATTTTACAAGAGTCCTTAAAGTATTCTAGTAGGCATAATTCACCTTTCAAAAGTCATTACTAGTTTCTCCCTAATGTATTACGTTAGTCTAGGTGGTTTATGACTCCTCCATTAATGGATTTTTTTTTTTTTGTTGGGTTTGTTTTAGAACATTTTCTCCTAACACCAGGGTAAAGCATATCAGGCAATAATTCCTTGGATCATCTTTAGCACCTCTTTAAAAAGAAGTACAATGTTGTCAGCTATCTCACTCTCTGGTTTAATAGCTATTTAATGATGAAAGGTTTAATCCTGATTCCTTCATCACTAGTTGAAGACTCATTAAATTTAGTGGGAGCAGAATACAATTTCAGTTGTATAATTTTTTTATCAGCATTGTTTTGTTTTTAGAATCATAGAATCATAGAATCATAGAATCGTAAGGGTTGGAAAGGACCTTAAGATCATCTAGTTCCAACCCCCCTGCCATGGGCAGGGACACCTTGCCCTAAACCATGTGGCTCAAGGCTCTGTCCAACCTGGCCTTGAACACCGCCAGGGATGGAGCATCCACAACCTCCCTGGGCAACCCATTCCAGTGCTTCACCACCCTCACTGTAAAGAACTTCTTCCTTATATCTAATCTAAACTTCCTCTGTTTAAGTTTGAACCCATTACCCCTTGTCCTACCACTACAGTCCCTAAGGAAGAGTCCCTCCCCAGCATCCTTGTAGACCCCCTTCAGATACTGGAAGGCTGCTATGAGGTCACCACGCAGCCTTCTCTTCTCCAGGCTGAACAGCCCCAACTTTCTCAGCCTGTCTTCATATGGGAGGTGCTCCAGCCCTCTTATCATCCTCGTGGCCCTCCTCTGGACTCGCTCCAACAGCTCCATGTCCTTTTTATGTTGAGGACACCAGAACTGTACACAGTACTCCAAGTGGGGTCTCACAAGAGCAGAGTAGAGGGGCAGGATCACCTCCTTCGACCTGCTGGCCACGCTTCTTTTGATGCAGCCCAGGATACGGTTGGCTTTCTGGGCTGCAAGCGCACACTGCCGGCTCATGTTAAGCTTCTCGTCAACCAACACCCCCAAGTCCTTTTCTGCAGGGCTGCTCTGAATCTCTTCTCTGCCCAGCCTGTAGCAGTGCCTGGGGTTGCCCCGACCCAGATGTAGGACCTTGCACTTGGCTTGGTTAAACTTCATAAGGTTGGCATCGGCCCACCTCACAAGCGTGTCAAGGTCCCTCTGGATGGCATCCCTTCCCTCCAGCGTATCAACCGAACCACACAGCTTGGTGTCATCGGCAAACTTGCTGAGGGCGCACTCAATCCCACTGTCCATGTCACCGACAAAGATGTTGAACAGGACCGGTCCCAACACCGATCCCTGAGGGACACCACTTGTTACAGGTTTCCAACTGGACATCGAGCCATTTACCACAACTCTTTGCGTGCGGCCATCGAGCCAGTTTTTTAGATTTCATTGGGATTCTTGGACAAATGCCATAGGTGATTGATGACTTATTTTAACTTCATTTCTCATATTGCAATTTCTTCTCTGATTCCTATTTGCTTTTAGTTCCAGTTAAAGTCTCATGTTTTCAACAGTACATTAATTACTTTGTGTGAGGTCACCTCTACAAGCTGTAGTTACGGAATGGATTATACTTCTTGCCTGACAGGGACCTCCTGTCAGAAAACAACAACAACAAAAAAAGGTCATGATTTAGATGAATCACCAAAGTAGATCAAATTCAGTTCTTAGGGAATATTAAGTTAAAAAATTGGGGATTTTTTCCTTATGTATTGAAGTATATTTTATGAGCAGAAATTTATCTTCTCATCACATGACATATTTCACTGAGTCAAATATGGGTCACTAGGTATCAGTTACACTAATACTGCTGAATAAATGAGCTCCAGACAATAATCTGTACTTCCAAAGTTAAGCAGATAAGACTATTCTGTGTTCATACTGCACTGTACTGGATCTAAATCTTTGGGCTTTGTGTGATGACTTTTCTATTATTAAGTTGTAATTGCCATTCTGCCCTTCTACGTGTGCTTTTTGCGTTGATTGTTTTACTTTTCAGTTTCATAAATAATATGAAGGCTGTGCTGCAACCCACAACATTACCATGTCATCTCAACATGAAACTGAGCATATATGTTACTTTTGTGGGATAGGAAAATGTAAGGAACTTAAGCCGGTTGCCTGTTGGAAGTGAGCTGTCACCTGAATAGAAGCTAGTCTTTGTTTTGAAGTCAGTGAAATGGTGCATCCTAAAAGAAAATTTGAATTATAACAGAATTTATGCACTGTGGTCAACCAAGAAAGGTACTTGGCAGTGACATGGGAACATGTTATTTGATACTGGAGACATAGTCATTGTCTAGGGGTTGGATAACTCTTATATCAGCAGATTTAAAAGTTTGGTTTGATTAGAAGTGTGTCACATACAGAACCGTGAAAGTAAAAAAAGAACAGTTGTTTTACTTTGAAGGGAACCTGGCAAGTTAATACGTTTAAGAGGATCAGATACTGAGAGCAAAGCTGAATAGTGACAGTCAGTGTTATGTCACCGGCAGGGAAGAAAGATGACATTGTGCTTGGCATTGGATCATGAGATCATGATGGAAGCCCTGTAGACACAGCCACCCTAGATCCTTCCTGAACTTGTTCAGCTGTACCCACCAGGAATTCTATGTTTAAATGCATTTCACATTCACAAATTATTGAGATAATCACATAAACAACAACAACAACAACAGCAACGTTAATAGTATTCTCCAAGCAGAATTGTTTGACAAAATCTGGTATCGATATTTTACAAGACACAATGAAAAGTTTTGGGTGGTAAAGAAGCAATCTCCTGAAATAACAAGGGAAAGGTAAAATGAAACAAAACCAAACAAAGAGTTACTGAGACCAGAATCTGTAAAGATTTATATTCTTTTTTATATATTTTATGCATACTTCAGATTAATGCAGGCATTCAATCTTGCTGATATTATGTAGGCGGACAGTTTAGTTAATTCTCTGGGCTGCTTTTGCATTAAAACTGCGGACATTGCAGTGACTTTTATGAAAATAAACAGTCACTTTAGAATTAAACAACGTGAATAGGATCTTCAGAGATGTAGGTACTTTCCCATGTCTGTAACAGATTTCCTTTACAACTCTAAGCAGTATACAAAGGCTTAAACTATTTAGTCTTGCTGATGAATGTACAAAACAGATTCTCAGAAGGCTTTAATAGCATTCCTCAGGCAGCTAGCTACTGCTGGGGGTTTGTGATGTTTTCCTTTATCTCTCTTATTCTCATCTTTACTTGGAAAAATTGAAGCAATAATACTGCTGTGAATGATAAAATCCTCCAACATACATTTGGGAGTTTCCACACAGAATTTTAGAAGTTTGTGTTTGCATCAAAGATCAAAGCTTATTTTGTTAGGTTTTGTGCATATTGAAACAAAAAGATTTGCCTTATTCCCAAAGATCTTACAATTTACAAACGCTACAAGTGGATACAACCAACGCATGCATCTTACTGAAAAAGTAACAAATAGTCTAATAAGCAGAGGGCATTGTACTGTCACTGCATAGCCATTCATCTGGGCACCTGTGAATATATGTACAGGTTTTTTAAACAACCTAACATTCAGTGTTGAGGAAAAATATTCAGAAGATTAAGGAGGAAAAAAGGAGTATAATGGCCACTACATTTTTTAAAGGGAGATGGTGGCGTGATAGGGAAAGTATGAAAGCATGAAATAAAAGGTAAAAGCTCTGTTATTGCTACAATGGCAAAAATTGACAGTACCTTAATAGTGTATATAGTTAAAAGGTAGAAAATGTCAGCAGTACAAAGAAGTAATAATCTTGTAAATAATAGAATAAATGATGCATTTGGTGTGTTCTTGAGACAATTCTGTCTTACGTCTGTTAAATAAGTAAATATTTTTAAATAAACCAGTATTAATTCATTGGGAGAAAAAAAAAGAGATCTTCTATACATATTATTTTTTATGCCAGAGTGGTTTCAGGGCTATAGCTCAAAACAAAAGTGGAACCAAAATAACTATTTCTGACAAATGTTTCTTAAAATAAATATCTCTACACATAAACTATGTTTTGTGTAATTTTGCATTAATCTGATCCTTTTAAACATAAAAAATTCACCTTGAACTGACAGTAGCTTGATACACTTTTGTGATTTAGAAGCCATTTCCCAAGTAGTTTCTGATTAAGGATGAGAAGGGAATGAAAATCTCAAATGAATTTAGTAACGTTTCTGCTGTTTTCATGCCTACTGGAGAATTATTTATCCACTTACAAACAGTAAAATAAAATTGGCGTCTTTAGCCATTCTCTGCTAGACATCTTTAATTTTAACTTCATCTAATTTGCATACATTATTTCTGTCTTTATACACAGCAGCCAAGCCACAACACTGTGCAAGTCAATCTAAAAGCCTTTTATTACATTACACTGTAATTTCTTACTTACTATGCTCACTAAATTATATTTTTGAACAAAACTGGCAGCTAATCTCTCAATTGACCAGGATGTTGTATTTTTAATGATTGGAGCTGGAAACAGCTGGAAGCTATTGTTTTAAACATAACCTTAACTTTGTTTGCATGATAAGTAAATGGCTATGCTGACTGGTAACTGAACAAGATTGAAGATGGTAGGTAGTAACAAGATACAGACATGAACACCCTGAAGACATATAGTCAAGGAAGCTAAGTTAAAGTCCTTTTATCTTAAGAGTTTGCTTCAGGAAAAATCAGGTTCAGAATATTTATTTAGTGAGGTGCTCTCTACTGACAGCTGAGATGATATGGAACAGTAAAATGGGTTCTAGTTTGCAGGAGCTAGAAACTAAAAATAATCACTGCAGGGGCAGATAGTAAGAGTACCCCAAAATGTTCATCATGTAAGCACACTGCACGAAGGTGTATTTCCTTATAATCTGTTATTATTATTGTATAATTTGATTATGACATTCTGGACCACTTCAGAAACAGAGTTTGATGAAAGTGTCACCATCTGAAGAGGGCCTACAAGGATGCTGGGGAGGGACTCTTCGTAAAGGACTGTAGTGATAGGACTAGGGGTAGTGTGTTCAAACTTAAACAGGGGAAGTTTAGGTTAGATATAAGGAAGAAGTTCTTTACTGTAAGGGTGGTGAGGCACTGGAGTGGGTTGCCCAAGGAAGTTGTGAATGCTCCATCCCTGGCGGTGTTCAAGGCCAGGTTGGACAAAGCCTCGGGCGACATGGTCTGGGGTGAGGCATCCCTGCCCATGGCAGGAGGGTTGGAACTAAATGATCTTAAGGTCCTTTCCAACCCTAACTATTCTATGATTCTATGATTCTATATTGTGAGAACAGACATAAGAGTAAATGTTCTCCATTCATACACAACATTTACAGAAACAAATATAGTGCAAATTTATACTATTTCCTTCTTAATGATTTCCCTTGTGAATCTGTATATTTGCATGCTTTATGGATTGGTTTTGAAGAACTTGTAAGAATAGTAGAAATTACAGAAATTAAAGACAGGAAAATAGGATAAGGATAAACTTTTTGAATTACTGAATTTTCATAACGCTTTCATCTTGAAATTCTTGATTATTTAGTCCATGACTCCAGCTGTAATGCTCTCCTAGAACTGAACTTTGGTAGTTAGAAACCATCTTCTAAATTCCAATGTTTCAATTTATCCTTTTTTTTTTAACTTATGTTTGTATATTGTCTGACGTTAAAAAAAGAGACTTGGGTATCTGAGAACTCTTTACAGAAAAAATAGTATGATCTTATTGCAATTTCCTTCTCTAAACAAACAAAAATTATCTAGGAAATATATCCGATCAGTGTAGAATGCTCTAACTGTAAGAAACTAACCATACATTTAATCTCCCTTTTCCTTTCTCCTCATATTTCTATTCCTTCTTTCAGCATCTGTTTGAAAGCTTTCTTATTTCCATTGGCCTATATTTCCTCCTTTTCCCTCTCCCTAAAAGATATATTTACATAGAAGTATTCTGATTATTAATCAGCTATTTTAAGGTAACACCTCAAATTTCATAATAGTTTCTACAAAGCCTTGAGCCAACATTTGTTTTTTTCAATTGTATCTGAAGTCTGGAACAGAGATTATTGGTTGGACTGAATTTAACCTGTCAAAATCTTTGGGGTTTTGCCACCATCTAAGATGAATGTTCCTTTTACAATATTTATTCTCATCATGAATATCACAGCATGTACTGCTCCATCACCATTGATTTTTTTTCTTCTCTTTGGGACATTCATAGCACTGAGTCTGTAGTACCACATCATCTGTTCAGCTTTGTAATATTAAAAGATAAGTCACATAAACTTTTAGGTTGACTTGCCTGACACAAGAAAAAATATCGAAAGTCATGCAGCAGAAATAATTTCATTGTAAAAAAAACCCCTTTGTATATGAATACACTGGCTGTATATGAAAATCTGATCCACATGCTGATATAGAGATAACATCACAGGAGATAGCTACAAAAATTATATTTAGTGTTTGAAGATGTAAAAACTCTTGGATTTGTTCAAAGACTAAATTTCCTCTGACAATTCTGACATTTTCCTATGCAACACACAATGTGAAAGGTACAAATTAAGCCAGATGTTAACCTCTCAAGAGTGGTTTTGTAGTTAATTCTTTAGTTTTTAAATACAGATGATTTTTGTCCCAGGCTAGAGATAATTGGTTTGATGGTTGAGTGACTGTACTACTAAGATCATGCAGGTATAAAGGCCAGCAGGCTGTAATCCTCAGAGACTGAAGCAGCACAAAACAGATATATGTTCATGTAGCTCGGGTTGATCACAATAATTCTTAAGTGATCCCAGTATTTTGTCCAAAAAAAGGGAATTAAATAAAACAACTTTCTTGTCTGATTTCTGTGAAAATATATGTCTACAAGAACTCTAACAAATCTGATTTAGTCATGGTTTGACTAGCTCATTATATTTGCTTCACTACTGACTTTTGATTTACATTAATGTTCACTACAGTTTTAATTGCATTTTCCTTCATGTTACATTTTACTGCTATAATCTATAGCTGTAATTGAAAAGGACTTACTTAATTTTTAATCAGGGATGTTTTATGTCAAAAAATATGTATCGTTTTAATGTGACAAAAATTTACTTTCTTGGATAGTACTACTGAGATGTAAATTCAGAAACTGCATCTATAAAGTATTAGCCTGGCAACCAGGCAAATAGACAGACAGACAATCCTCAGCCTGATGAAGAAATGTTTGCTGAAAAGATTTTACCCCCAGATTTTAAACTGAAAGTTAGGTCATTGCTCTAACAGGCAAGCAATTGTAGAAATACTTAAACAATTTTGTACAACTTGACATATATTTTATCTAAATGGTGCCCTAAAAGGAAGTCCCTTAAATCACATAGGACAATAGAATTACAGTGATGTTCTGCATCTCAAATATCTGCACTGGAGTAAACCTAAACCCAGGTTGATACTGGATTTTCTGGGATTTGGGTTTGGTTTTGTCCCACGGATTCAGCTGTCAGTGTCTTCCACTTCCACCGTAGACAGTCCCAGCTGCACTACCCGAAAAACGTACTTGAATTTCTGATAATGCTCTGAATTACCTGTTACTGTCTAGTGCCTTTTATTCAGTATTTTACGTATACTGTCTAGAATACACTTTCACAAATAAATCTTTGGGGGTTTATTGATTATCTTAACATTTTAACCTTATATCTACTTTCAAAATAATGGTATTAATGTTTCTCTTAAGTACTCGTTGAGTATACTTCTGTTCAGTATTAGTCAAGATTGGGTCAACGGAACTTCCCTTTATGCACTGGCTGTTTGTGCAATATAAACATATTTTTTTTTTTATAGCTTTATATAGTTTATCTTGTGGATCAAGCGAACACATTTTAATCTAAACCATCTTCATACTACTTTTAAAGAAGCAGCCATGAACTGAAGCAGATCTGCCCAGTACAGATTTTAGCATTCTTATTGGTTAAAATTAATCTAATGTACCACATATGATCATTAAAAGAGGGGGAAAATCATTTACAGTTTTCTGAAACCACTACTCAAGAGATTATAGAACAATTGCAGTGAAATAGAACTGCACATAATACAGTTTCAGTACATGCACCATTTAGACTACTTTTTGGTTTCATCAAGTTATGTTTAATTTATAGTGTTTGGAGGGGTTTTCTTCCCACTTATGAAATATATTCTGTACTCCTGGGGTCTTGTGAAGGCAATTCTACTTACTAGCCTGATATTTGAAACATGCCAAGAGGCATAGAAACTAAGTACATTCTTAAATAGAGGCAATGGCTCAGACATAATAGACTGTCCAATATCTCAATTTTTTCGGTGAAAAGTAAAGACTCTTGAGAATCTACTAGCATTCAAGTGCATCACTGTAGTCCTTCCAGTAGTCAGAGCTCCCTGAAAAAAACCCTAACTATTCATGTTTTATACCCAAAAAGAGGAGTTGCATTATAAACTGTAAGGCAGGCATATGTATTATATTCATCATTTAGAATGCGAAAATGAGAGGCAGAAAGATTGAGCAGTGACTGCCCTTGGCAAACGGAAGAAATTTATTTCATGTCATGAGCCCCCCTCTACTTAAGCTGAAGAGAAAAATGAGAAATCACCCTTATGTATAGATCTATTTCTTACAAACAACCTGAGAGTTCTTCCCTTTCAGATAGAAGTAGCCAACATTAGTCTTGAATACTAAGCAGCGATCTTTCAGGTATTCAGATTTCAGGTGACTACATAACTCGTGTAACAGGTACATTGGCTGCTTCAACACCTTCGAGAAGCAAGGGGAGCTGAAGATTTTACTGAACAGACGTGAGAATGGAATATTGCAAAATGTAATTTGGGAATGGTTCCTGATCTGCAGTACCATGGGAATTTTCAAGTTGTCTACAAAACATTTGTCTTTCTCATTCTACTAGGCTATGGACTGCTTACTGTCTGCAGTGCCCACTACTGATCTCCCTGAAATTTTGTATTTTGATAGACATCCATAGGCCAACCAACCTGGGAAAAGAATATAGCAGTAGATCCTAAGGAACAGAAGGAAACAAATATGAATGGAAACAAATAAAAAAACCAAAAATCCAAAACACAAAAAATTAAAAAATACTTTTTTTTTTTTCCCCTGCAGTGGAGTCTTTAAAACCTGATGTTGATGTACATTATTTCAGAAACATAGTTTAGCAAACTTCCTTAGCCTGCTTTCCTGAGATCCGCCATTTAGTAGGATCGTGGGTTACAAGTCATTCATGAGCAGGCCAGCACCTAAATGGTGTGTGCTTCTCTTCTGTACATTCATGAGTACATTCATACCATCCAGTCTAAAAGGAAACAGTCTACTGAAGTGAGAAAAGACCCAGTATCAGCTATACACTTGTAATGGGTTTAACTTGCGCTATAGTGGGTTTGGGTTGCTGGGGGCTATAGAGTCTCCTGTGCAGAAGAGACTCCAACACCACTGTGAATGCCTCATTGCTCCCCAATACTGCAGCTGAACAAGGGAACACTTGAGATCCCAATTCATATGTATTTAGGAGAGGCAGCCGTGGGGGAGGAGAAAGATGGGTGAATTGAGACAAACTAAGTGTAACCAGAAGTAAAAGCAGGGAAGGTGAAACTATGAAGGGAGGAGTAGAGGTGTGTGCCTTCTGTCAAGCCTGGAGAAATTCATTCATATACTTCAGTGTTGGTGGGGTTTTGTTTTGTTTTGCTGGGGATTTTTTTTGGTTTTCTTTTTTTTTTTAAATTATAGCCTTTTTTCCTAATACTTGACTCAGTCATCAGAATTTGGTGGTACCTGGAAATAAATTCAATTAAGTAATATCTCCTGTGTTGAGACTCCTTTTCCCACAACATAAACGTGTCCCAAGACTATTATGATGTAATGATTTTAACAAGAAAAAAAAATAATTATCCTGCAACAGAAGAAACCTGGTTTAAAATCTATCACAGTAATTTAAATATTTTCAATTCATTAATTAAATATCTCTGAAAAGGAAATAAAACATTTCCCTCCCCCCCCCCAACCCCAAACTCAGAAGATCTTTAAGCAGTTTATTCAGTTTTTCTGGGTAGATTTTTATTGATGAGAATGAGGTAGCCTTTACCCTTTGAAATTTTCTTCTGCCAATTAAATGCTAGCTTAGAAGGTTTGTTACCTATAAGTCTGTCTGGAGATATTAAAATTACTCTAAAGCTTCCACAGGTACATTGGCCAGAAAAACAAGATTAAAGGAAATGTTCCCCTCCTGATAAGTAAGACAGAAGTAGTGACAACAAACGTGGGGAAGGCTGGGATGCTCAACAATTTTTTTGCCTCAGTTTTCAATTATAATCTCTTTTTCCACATCTCTAAAGCCCCTGAACTTCAAGGCAGGTAGCGAGGGAGTGAAATCCATCACATCATAAGTGAGTGAACTTCTGGTTTGAGACCACTTGAGGAACCAGAACATGCACAAGTCCTTGAGACCCAGTAGATGCATCACAGGATCCTGAGGGAATTCTCTGATGCAGTTGCCAAGCAACTCTCCACTGTATTCAAAAATTGTGGCAGTCAGGCAAAGCCCTCAGTGACTGGAAAAAGGGAAACATAACTCCAATTTGTAAAAAGGGTAAGAAGGAGAACTCTGGGAAATATCTAGCAGTCAGCCTCACCTCTGTGCTGGTAAGATCATGGAACAGATCCTTCTGGAAGAATTCTTCTCGAGGGACTGCATCGGTAGACACTGGAAGAGCTATGGATGTCATCTAACTGGACTTCCGTAAGGTCTTTCATGTGGTTTCACACAACATTCTTTCCCCTAGATTGGTGGATGGATTGTTAGATGGATGATGAGTTGGCTGGATGGTCTTGTCCAGAGAGTTAGTCAATAGCTAAATGTCCAAGAGGAAACCCATAACACGGTGTCCCTCAACCGTCTGTACTGGGACCAATACTTTTCAATATCAATGATATAGACAGTGGGATTGAGTGCACCCTCATCGAGCTTGCAGATGACACAAGCTGAGTGGTGCAGTTGATTCGATAAAAGGACGGGATACGATCCAGAGGGACCCTGACAGGCTTGAGGAATGGCTTCAAACTGGGAGAGGGTAGATTTAAATTACATACTAGAAAAAAAATTTTCACTATGAGGGTGGTGAGTCGCTGGCACAGGTTGCCCAGAGAAGATGTGGCTGCCCCATCCCTGGAAGTGTTCAAGACCAGGTTAGATGGGGTTTTGAGCAACCTGGCCTATTGGAAGGTGTCCCGGCCTATGGCAGCAGGGTTGAAACTAGGTGACTTTTAAGGTCCTTTCCAACCCTAACCATTCTATGATTTTATAATTACAAGTCATGAAATATTTTTATGTTTTAAGATATAGAAGCTCACTAAGATATGCAAGTTTTGAAGTATAGGAATCTTAATTTCATAGGAAATTTCCTAATGTAAAGATAATTTTTTCGTTGTACCATTTAAACAAGCAAACAAACAAACCCCAAGAAACAAAGCCAAACACCTCTCCAGGTCAAATACAAAAAAATCTATTTTTTATTTCAATATACGATCACCATCTCCCATCTTCTCGTATAAACTTACACATCTTTGGTATAATTATGTAAGAGTGTATATGTGAATAAATCAACGTTTTTTTACTTTGCAGCACTTTTTTACATTCCTGAAGGTTAGAATTACTAAGCTAACCATAAGAAACCTAAGAATAACCATAAGAATACCTTCAAAATAGAGTTACCAGAGTGATCAGAAAATTACATTATACATTTCAGCAGTGAGAAAGAAAAATTAGCCACAGAATGGTATATCAGTTTTATGTTCAATTTGCTGAAAGTATTGTGAAGTTATTACAATTTGAGGAAAAAAAAAGTTGGGTATAGGCATCACAACATCAGTTTCTACAAGCTGAAACCTGTGTGCTTTCTGTGCACACATGCAGGAGTAGCATCTTGTGCCTGAAGAGGTTCATTCCAAGCTTTATTCAAATCCCCTGACCTTCCAGCCACTGTACATTCTTCAAACGGACACCTACTTTCAAAAGTGACAGCAAGCAATAACGTGACAAACAAGCCTGCAGTCTGCGCATATGCAACATACTTTACCTAGAATATATGGATGTGATAGAATTAAACTAACCTCTGTGACAAGGACACCTTAATCAAAAGAGCCAGAATCAAAGGGTAGACGAGAGGAGAAAAGCAATCCTGAGGAGTCCTGTGTTCTACCTTTGCTGCCTGTTGGGTTAGGACATTTCTTAATCATTCTGTCAATGTTTGCAGTGTATCTATTCTGGTACTTCCATTTTCTTGATTGAAAGAATGCTAAAATGACTTATACCATTCTTATAGAACAAGAGAAAGAAAAAAAATTTGAAGAACAATCTCATAGTCTACTATGATTTGTCTTTAGGTAGACTGTGCAGAACTTTAATAAATATTGACGGTGGAATTAATAATGCTTTGCTTATTCTTTGCTTTTGCATACCACAAGATTTAGCCTGGCTTAGTTCTGGGTTGGTTGAGGTTTTTTCCTTGTTTTTAAAATGGGAATATAAATTGTGCATCTCTTATGTGGTTGGTTTTTTGTTTGTTTGGTTTGGTTTGGGTTGGGTTTTTTTTGGTTTGGTTTGGTTTGTTGGTTTTGGTTTTTTTTAATGAGAGAATTATTGAGGAAAATGATAGAATCTTTCCAACTGTCTGGCCATTATGGGTAACATAGAAATGAATTATTTCCTGTTCACTTTTACATGCACACAGTCAACACCCTGTGAAAGCTTTGTGGTTTCTTAATTGCAGCAATAAAATTTTAGAAAGCACTACAGGGTACTCTTTAAATTTGTCTTGACAAACTTTTTGCAATATATCTTTAAATTAATGGGAAAAAAAAGAAAAAATGGTAACCTCATAAGCAGATAAATATCACCAACTGATGGAAAAGCAAACCTCTTGCAAATGTACATTTAAGAATTGGCCTTGGTGATGGAGAAGCTATTGAAGATCTTAATTTTACATTTTCAACATTTTTCTGAAGTGCTACAGTAATTCAGTTAGCACACCTTTGACAATTTATTTGTGATGACAGTGTTCAAGATAGATAAACTTTTACAACATGCACAATATGCAAGGTAAAAAGCGTAGACAGTTAATATGCAGTTCAACTAGTTTAGATATTCTGTTTCAGAGACAGAAAAGGTAGTTAGGATATCAGAACTGTGCTCCAGTTCTGACTGCTAGGTTGCTCTGAGACTTTTTGAAATCCCTATGGGTTTGCTTCAGTCAAAACCATATTGAGGCGGCACACAGGGACCATAGAAAATTACATATCTCCTTTTTGTAAGTAGAAGTCTCCAGTTCTACATCTAAACAAAGCATGATTCTGGCAAGTAGAAACTATAGAGATTGTTTGAGCCTTCTGTTTGTAGAAGAGACATAAATGTGCCTATCAGTTCAAATATATATTTAGAAATTAATTTGGGTTTTCTAGAGTTAATTATTTTGGGACAACATACTGCATTTGTTTTGAAATATTACTAGCTCAATTATGAAAATTGATCTTAAAGAAAAATAACAATATGGGTAATAACAATGCAGGTAAAGAAATAAACAAAAAAAACCCAAACTAAAATAAACCCAAACCACCCCCCTAAAAAACACACTGGGAAATTCTGCTGATGGGTACGATTGTGCCCACTCTTATAGGCACAAAAAAAAAAACTTAGTTACCTTGGAATTTTTTCACTTGAAAGATTCTTCTGGGGAAGGAAAAGTAAAAATATCAACAGAAGCATTAGGGAAAACCATTTAAATTGAGGTTTCTAAACCTCTTGTTCAAATTCAATTTAGTGTTTCACATTAGCAGCTGCTAAATGCCTGCCATGCGTCAAAGTATTTGGATTCAATTTAATTTCAGTGTCTATCTCCCTGCAATAATTAAATTAATAGCAAGTTTACTTAAAGAAATAACCTGCAGTAGACAAAAATCACAAAAGAATTTAATTGCATTAAATAAATTATAATATTGATCAACACAAAGCAGTATTAAATTTAATATTGCACTCAATGAGTCATTAGTTTCAGTTTCTTTATTAAGTCTGTAAATAGATTGCAAAGGATTAGAGTTAAAATTCCATTGAAAAATACAGAATTTTAGTTTCAGAAATTTGTTTTTTGTTTATTTTTGTACTGTAAGCTTTATTCCAGCATTATGCCTTGAAATTCAACTCTTGAAATTATCTTCTTTTGGAAAGTGTATACACAGAACTATGTTGGAATAGAAGTGACAAGTGGAATAGAAGTCCATGAGTCAAGTGGACTTGACGAGTTTACTGTTTTTGTTGTTTCATGGACTGGTATCATCTTATTGGACTATGGTGAAGTTACAAACATTTAAAAGAGGATTTGTCAGTACAGGAGTATTCTTTTATTGTACCTTTCAGACTTCTTACTGGTGACATTTTAAGACTCTTCTAACTTCATTGTACAGAAAACGCTGCAGCTCACTTATTTAAAAAAAAAATCAGGTATTGCTCAAAAGTAGCATTTGTTTTACCAATTGATTATGACTGAAATGAAATAACAGATTTGGTGGTACAGCTCATGTGATTAGAATAGGTTTTTTTTGGTTTTTTTCCTCAGGATGATGCAGCAATGGAAAAAGGAGGAATTATTGTATATGGTTGACAATAATTGTTCTGTGGACTGCTCATCTAAATCTGCTGAAAGGTTGTAGGTATATAAGGGGGGAAAACAATCAGGCCTTCTAACACAATGGAAATCTACTACAAATTATCAAAATGAGCTTCAGCTGGATCAGGAAACTAATGAGAGACACCAGAGCATAAGTTTAGGTCAAAAAGGATATCTTAACTATTTAAGATGTATAATTGAAAAACACACCTAGTAGGCTATGCACTGTTCAGCATTTTCTTTCAATAAATTAAAAAGAAAAGTTTCAATAAAGAAAATGAAAGTAAAAAAAGGTTAAGAACGTTTTTCTGAACTGAATTTTAACTCAAGAGGAGAACTTGTGAGAATAAGAAGGTAGAAGAAGGTAGAGAAATCTGGGTGAGAATATTCATTATATGTTCCTTGCAATCATGATATCCTGGATAAATTTGCCTTGTTAAGTTATGGGTTTACACTCTACCGACCAAAACATTTTGTTTGATGTTTATCTCACTGAAAGAAAAGGAGGCAGGCATAACCATGGGTGGCTGTACTAATCCTTTGGAAGCATCTAAGTACTTTCTAGAATTTATAAAAAGAAGGTGGTACTAATTTAGATAAAGTTGTTCTTGTCCTGTAAGTTTTGAAAAAAGTTACCTATATTAAAAACAAGCAAGCAAACAAAAAAAACAACAAAAAAATCCATAACCTTCCAAAAAAAAAAAAAACCCCAGGATGGTTTTGAGCAGACTAAGTTTATCCTTTTGACTAACCCAAAGCTAAACATCTGAAATTTTTGTAGTGCTCTAAATAAAGTGGGCTTCATTCTGTTCTGTTGCATGTTTGAGCAAAAGTAATAAATGCTGTTTTCAGCTGGGATTTCTAAGTGTGAAGTCAAGGTACACAATCATGGTAAAAATAATAACAGAGCAAATGATGCCACAGCAGTTGAAAAAGGTTCGTGTTTGTTTTGAGAGACCTCGTAGAGGTTTTCACTTCACAACCCATCTTTACATATGACTCATCTAAGGATCTACATCAAACAAGTGTTAGTGGAAAAGGTTATAGAAAAATACATCAAGTGTAGAGTAAGAAGCTGCCAATTTATATGTAAATAAATCTGCAAGACAACTATAAAGTAGATGTTTAAAATCCTTTGTAGTTTACATGTGAATGTTAAAACAAAAACAATCTTCTAGAAAGTTTAATTCTGGGATTTAAACTGAGTAAGTATTGAGAATATGTTAGAAATTATATGTGTAATTACTTTACAATCCTTTTGGAAATGACTTGTTTACTGTCTATTATTTTTGATAAGTTTAGTTAATCTAAATGAAAGTTATGAGTTATCCCCAAATATAGTTTCTTTTGTAGTAGCAGTACTACGGACAGAGTAGAACTGTCTCTGAAACTGTTCAATAGTACTGGTAATGGCAACAATGAGAAGAAAATAAAAAAGCCTTTGACTATGAATAGAAAAAAAGAAGAGAAAGTCTTTAGGTTTTAATACTGTTTTTTGCTCCTATTCTAGAGAAATGATGTCGCCTAATAAAAAAGAAGTAAAAAAAAAAAAATAAAAATTCCTTCATCTAGAATTGCAGTTGTTAACCCATTTCTTAGTACTTTACTATTTCAAAGAAATATTTCAGCAAACCTGTAACTTCCTGTTAAAACACTACAGATCTTCTGTCCAAATAACTTGTATGCAACAAGCTACTGAGAATATTAAAAAAAAAAATCGTTACAAAAAATGTATTGTATGTATAAAGCAACATTTGTACTGGTTTGGGTTTGGATTTGGGTTTTGTTTTTTTTTTCTTTTTTAATTAAGCCAAACAAAAAGGATAACATTTGAGCTATTAGTTTTATCTTCATGAACTTCAATAAAAATTAAAAATTCAGTCTAGTGAAGTGCTAGAATAAAAGGTTAACTTTGACACTGACTGAGAACTGAATGTCATCCAACTTCCTTACAACTCAAGTCTTTAATCTAAATTTTAAGTTACAAAACTGGGACAAGTGCTCATATGTATTCTTTTACCTCACTCTAAATTTAAGATATTTTATACTGCATGGTGTGCTTATCCTATTGTATCTTCTTCTGAAAGGTAAGCTATTTCACCTTTACAGGTGAAAATTACTGGAGAAATATAGACAATTATTATGGAGGGGCTGATTTTTGGTAATAGTTACCTGCCAACAGGTTTTTAAATCAAATACAGTTTTGCTAAGCTGAAAAATAAGCATGTGAGAAAAAAAACCCAACAAAAAACCCAGACCAAAACGCACCAGCCCAAGTTATTCATAATCATAATATATTTATAAACTAAAACGTTAAATGAAACATTGTATACACATCTATCTGGAGTCACCTATGCCTGTAAATTATGACTGTATTATTAAATGAGCCCATTTATTTTAAGAGACCTATGGAAAATTCTTGTGGTCTTTCAATGAGGCAGAATGAATGAAATACTTGAAAAAAAGTACTGGAAAATATTTACCTATTTTTAACAGTAGGAAGGCTAATATTTTCTATGAAAAAGTGAAAACTTGAAGTTTTTCAGGTAAGTTTAAGAAAATCCAAAATCTTTAATCTGAAACTATTCAATGCTATACAATTGATACTTTAGAGTACAGTGGACAAAATTATGGCTTATTATAAAATTTCTCCTTTTATTATGCATGTTTGTAAAGTTTCTTTCCAATCCCCAGACAATATGCAATAGTTTATAACCACAAACTTGAGACTTGGTTTCCTCCCAAAACTCAGATTTGTTACTGCCAATATTCACTAGTATCAATCCATATGTATTTAAAATTGCATAAACAAAATTTGCTTCTAGACTGCTTCAAGGCCTCACTCAGCTGACTATGCAATCATTAACTTTAGGAGGTGTTCCAGGGATTGAAGGATTCTGGGTGGAGAAGGACATAAGCCACACACGCACACACACCAAGCTGCTAGAAAGTTTATTACAAGATCTGGAATAGATATAAAATCCAGAGATATTACCAGCTGGAAGAGAGATACCTAAAGGCTACCAGAAACTAGGTTAGGCACAGATTCTTACCGACCCACACACTTCTACAATGACCAAGACTCCAGCGCTGGAGTGCATCATGACGAGATGGGGTGGCAGGCACTACTTTTGCGAGCGTCCCCGCAGAGGTAGTGTCAATCATAAAAGGTAGTTGGATCTGCCTCCTTCTCGATCTCTCTCGAACCCCGGGCTTTTTAAACGCCAAAAGTGCAGACTCATCCTGACGCAGGGGGCCAGCCTGTGTCAGGAGGAGTGGCCTTGCTGGCTCTTTTTCCCTGCGCACACTCCTTCTAACGCAGGGGGCCAGTCTGCGCCAGGAGAAGTGGCCTTGCCGGGCCTTTGCCATACACACTCATTCTAGATGATCAGGGTGGTCCACCACGGGCCAATTCCACAATGTGAGACCCATCTAATACAGAAGGATTTACTAAATACCTAAAATTTAGATGTAAATTAAACACCTCAGTTGCATAGACTGTATTCTGCTTAGAATGACAAGTGATGGCTATGGTAGACCTGATTCCTCTCAAGTTCAAGAGTGCTTTTTATGCAACTGTGTGATTGAAATACTACTGCTACATAAATGAGAGGTCAAATCCTGATAGTTGTTTCTCAAAATTCAAATTTCTATGTGATAATCTTAAATTATCAGTACCATTTTTACAAGCAGCTGCAAATCAGTGTATCAGGATTTTTCATTTAAAAGAAAATGCTCCTTTATGGAAAAAAAAAATCACCTGTGTACAAATGTAGATAAATTCAAATGCATTTTCTGTACCTGGGGTCTTAATCTTGTCATTTAAAATTGTGTTCCTGAGTGGATGAGCTTCTTTATTGCTCTCAAAGAAAGTGGTATTTGGCATTAAAACTTCCTTATGTGTATAAATACCCGCTGCTGGTGGTCTAAAATTGATGTTCTCAACAAAATCACACTAGTCTTTCTAGATTGTTTGGCCAACATAAGTCACCTCCAGGCAACCAAACATATGCTGTAACTTTCCAGGGATGACAACAGATGATGCATGCTATCTCTTTTATACTTGAAGTACATATCCTTTATATCCAACTCAGGGGTTTGGGGTTTTTTTGTTTGGTTTTGGGTTGTTTTTTTCTTTTTTTTGGGGGGGGGGTGTTGGTTTTTTTTGGGGGGTCCCTTTTATTACTTCCTTAGCACAGCATCTTCGTGGAAACCTTGCCAATGCTATGGTGAGATTTTATAGTTTAAACTACCCTTTTATGCAGTGATGACTAATCTAAGTGCTAAACTGTGAGTTATGGCAAGACAAAAATACATTTACTACTATCAAAGTGTTGGGAGATATAGTCAAATAATTAGAAAAACTCATTATAAACTATATATATTCCTACACTTAGTGCTTGATTACTTTTTAATCTGTAGATTTACTCTTTTGCACATCTTGATTTGGCATTAGTGTATTTAAATTCTGTTTCTCTTTATAGGGCATTCCTGCAATTTATTTAGAACTATATGATAAATTCGAGCAAATTATATTCTATGTTTATCATTGTGAACTCTATACGTCTAATAAATGCACTCTGAAGTTTCCAATATTAAATGGAGCATAACCACCCTCCCCCAAAATAGAAATAGGTGTTTATGAAATTTGCCACTACTTCTCTGTCATTAGAATCTGTTATTGTGAAGTGTCAATTTTTTTAAAGCTTATTAAATAACCCTGGAATCCACAAAATGGTTATCTTGACATAAATGAAAGGACATATGATGTCCATGTACACATATACAGACACAGCTATACGAAATTCCTATTTGTAGTAAATTAGCCAATAGGAAAATCAGAGAATATAGTTGAAATGCATGCATTTGGAATTTGTTTCTGGGAAGGTTACACTGCCCTGTTAAAAGCAAAATTGAATATTTCACTATTTAACAATGAAGGGAATAAAGCTAAGCTGCATTGTCAGATTTAAAGAAATAATAGGAAAAAATTGGGGGGGTCTCATCCATGTATATAAATACCTGAAGTGAGGGTGCCTAGGAGAGGCACCTAGGATGGAGACAGGCTCTTTTTCAGTGGTGCCCAGAGACAAGGACCAGAGGCACTGAGCACAAACTGAAACACAGGAGGTTCCACTGTGAAGGTGCGTGAACCCTGGCACAGGTTGCCCAGAGAGATTGAGGAATCTTCATCCTTGGAGATAATCACAAGTTGTCTGGACATGGTCCTAGGCAACCAGCTCTAGGTGGCCCTGTTTGAGTCTGCGGCTGGTTGACCGCCAGAGGTCCCTTCCAACCTCAGCCAAGGTATGATTCTGTGATTTGCAATATCACTTGAAAATTTCCTTTAGTGTGCTTTGCTAATTTCTGTTAGGCATGTCTTGTGTATTAATTTATTTCAACTGAAAGTAACAGATGTTTGTTGAATTTTGTGGTGTGATTTTTTCTATTTCTGTTGTCTTTTTCCCACGCATTAAGGATGCGTGTTTGAATTTTTTTTACATGCATGCTAAATCTTCTGTAGAATACAGAGAAAGATTTGAAAATTCTAAGTTCCATGATCATAACACATAGTAACTCAGTTTTAGATTTTGAAAATATGAATTTGTTTTATTTTCCTTGGATCATACAGCACTCAGGATATAAAAGAATTAAAACAAGGAGGGAGAGGGCTTTTATTTACAGTTAATAACAGAACGGATTCCTTTTGCTTCAGGCTAAGTCTACCCTTCAGAGGTTTTTCTTAACATATTTTGCATCAGGTCAGGGAATGATAGCATGTGATGACTGACCATCATACTTCTGGCAGGCACAGTCAAATCATGAATATTCCTTATGTGTCAATATCTTTTTGTTTTCATAACAGATGAAATTTCATTTCAGATGGAATAAGCTAGGAAGGCAAAAATACAAATGAAAAGTTCAGTATTTTTTTATTTAGGATTTTTGAAAATTTTTTTTTAACACATTACAGTAAGATAATTTTTAAAAACTTTGAAGACTACACTATCTTAACCATCCACAACTGAAACTATTGAGTAGGAAAAGAGGCGAATGAAAGGCCAAGTAAAGATGAAAAACGCAGTAAATCCAAATGAAATTATTAATACTTTGTATTCTTATTGTCTTCTTGTGTGCACAATTCAAAGTCCTTACTCAAAATGGGTCAGCTTTATCTCATTGTTTGAGATGTTACTGTTATTCTTTCTGTATGTAACATAGAGGGCTGAGGTCACCTCCACAGAGAGGAGATACCCACAGGAAAAAATAGATTTGTCAATGGGTAGTTTTAAACGGATCGTGCTCAGGACTGATCACTGACTGCAGAGGTAGAATATATCTCTATGCTTTATAGTCAATGCAGAGGAATAGGCGCCTTCGAGAGGGTGAACTCATCTGACTGACAGAGGAAGACTAAGCTGAGCAACTCTGACTTATGCATATCTAACTGTAGGGTAGATGAATTTTAGCTCACGTGTCCATGATTGTCAACACTGAGTATACTTAAAAAAAATACTTGCAAAACCAATAAGAATCTTGTGCACTAAAAAACCCTCACACTGCTGAAAATAAAAACATCCTGAAAAACTCTGTGATTTGATTCTTGAGTGGCATAGACCTTATGCTTTCACTTCCAAGTTTGAGAGTTTTTGATCTATGCGTAGAAAAGGCTATTGAGAAGGACTAGTTTGGCAGTTACCTGACTTCTAAACCAAGTTAAGCATTTAAGTTTAAAAAAAGCGTAAAGCATAAATGCGTCAGGGTCCTGCATGTCATTTCCGTAAAAAAGAAAAAAACAAAAACCAAAAACCAAAAAACCCAAGCATAATTTTAGTAAAACTACCTCCGAAATCCTGCATAACTCATCAGAAAGAGCAGTTGTTATGCAAAAAACTCCATTCAGTTACACATTGCAGAACACAAGACAGAAGAGATGACATTTAATCTTTAAAATGTTGCTGTATGTACAATCTGAGGTTAGAATCCAATAAGCACAAGATTAGCAATTTAACTTTGATCATAATTCATGATGTTCAAGGAAGTTACATCTAGAGTCCTATTTACTCTGTAAGGTTCAGAGATGAACAAATAAATATATTTATGCTATTCCTATGATTTCTCTAATGTGGCAAATTTTCCCTTAATTTCATAACAGATGCCACTTCTTTTTGTCCAGCCTGGAGATTCTAGCTCAACCTATAATAGCAGATGCTTAATGACACAACATACCAACTCTTAAAAATTCCTCCATGAAAGTTACATTAAATAATTTATTCTGTCTGTTAGTATACTGTAAATTGGACAGAATGGTGTGACAGGAAGGTTAAAACGAGCATCCAAGGAAAGATGCAGACATGATGTCAAAACTGGCAATTGGGACATCTGGTGACCTGAATTTTGACCCTTTTTTTATTTTTAATTCTTGGGCTTGCACAAGCATACGCTTCATGTTGATTTCAATACATAAACGAGAGATTTATATTAAGAAATACTCTTCTTTTTTATTTTTTTAATTCCATCTTATTCCCCTACATAGATTTTTCTTACTTCATGTGCTTGATGGATGCTTAACAAACAACTCCCAGGGAATTGTTTGAAAACCTGGGAATGAAGTTTAACCTGATTTTCTTTTAAACCCTCTAAACTTTATATCACTGTAAGGAAACAAACACAAGGCCCCTGTATCCATTGAGTTGTTTCTTAGATTTTAAACTCCCCCCAAAAGAGCAATGCACTGCACCACCATCACCTCAAAAAACAAAACTGAAATAAAACTAAAGTTTTCAGTAGCAAACTGTAAAAAAATCCATTGGAACTGGCACACCACTTGTAATCCAGTCAGAGTGCTATTAATTTCATGGCTAGCAAGTATCTACATGGTGCAGTGGAGTACCATAATACAGGACACAGCTCTGAAAATGCTGACTGAATTGAAGGTAGTAGTGCAGCTGAACGAGCACCCTGTGTGCCTCAAGATGAAAGATCCTGCTTTTCATCAGAGTCAATTAAGCCTTTGTTGAGTGCTGCGCTAACACATTTATTCTTCTGCTGGAACACAGAGCAGTCTATTTAGATCAAGCTAAGGTATCTCTTTGTAACAGGGCACTGAGCAAGCAAACGTGGGCTTAATGCACTTAACACTCTTTGAGGCAAAGTACGCTTTACTCAGTGTAAACCACTTCCTTCTCCAAGAGGCTGATACACACAGCTCTTGTTAAACCCACAAGCTGATGTTAAAACTTCTGTTGACTTAAAGGGAATGTGAACCAGACTTCACAGTCTTCCAGCAGGTTGTTATGAAGCTGCAGGAGGAGAATAAAATCAGGGCACAAGCACTGCAATGGTGGAGAATGAAAATAGGCAAATACTGAATATTTTCTTTTCATCTTCCCCAGAAAAGAAAGATGGCCCTAACATAGCTATTAGACTAGCAAATAGGAAACTCCAGCTTCCTCAAGCACTTACTGTTGTCACTAGGCATTTTAATGACTCCATTCAGCACTGCAGCATTTCTTTTTCTCAACACTGACTAATAACCTGCTGAGATAGTTACACTCTTTGTGAGTGGAGTTTTACTGAAGAATAGAAAGGTGAATGCCTGGAGATTTTGCTCTTAAAATTGTAGAGGACATATTTTGGATACAATGTTTGAAGAGGAAAAGAAAATTAAAAGCAAAGGTTAGTGAGGGAGATAAAGGGTGAAGGAGAGAAGCAATGGGAAGAGCTAATGAAGGAAATTAAATGGATTATTTCTTTGCAGAACAACTAGTAGCATATAATAAATCATGGTGCTGTAAGCACACAAAAGTGGAACAATAAAAATAGCAAGGTAGTAGAAATGTCACAACACACTTCTGGTAAGTGTAAAATGCAATCTGCAATATGTTGAGTGCTGCAAAGATTCCACTATTTTCAAGTAAATTGCACAACTGGTTGTTTTTTTTTTCTTTCTGTTCTCTTGATTCTACCACGGTAAACAATGTTCAGTGACATAAGTGCATCTATATGGTTCTGGGCGCAGCTCTTGCAAATTCAGTCCCTCAGCAGACAAACTTCTGTCTAACCTACCAGATGCTGACTGGTTCCTTACACTTGCTAAATATATATGAATCTGTAATATAGTAATATAGGACTTGTATTAGCATTGTATTAATGCACTAACGTTTAAGGATGCATTTATTACATACTTAAACCAGCTACATATAATTTAGTCACCTTTTTTAATATTAGTGCCTTAGAAAGGGAAAATGGCCCAGACACTTTAAAAAAATATTTGTTTTTTACTGCAAATATACATAACTTTTTAAGAGTACATCGATATTTTAATATTTGCACTAGTCAGCCTTGAATAGTTTTTTGAGTTTATTCATTGTATTTGATTCTCTGATGGTATTTTTAAGATTAATAGTTCAAACATGAAGAAAAACTTTTAAAAGAGCTCATTTAAAAACAAAAAAAGGGAAAATACAATGTGCCTTTATTTCTTAGCAAAATAAATTATTTTTCCATGATAATGAATGCATTGTAAGTTGGTTTTGGGTTTTGGTTTTTTTTTGTATTGTTGTAGCAGTGGTGGGCATAATAACATTTGATTTGCTCCTAATGTTCAGACTAAGTAGGCATGCAATAGTTTTGTAAATATACAGAATATTGTTTATTAACAGTCTGCTCCTGAAATGTTCTTCAGGCTGGTCCTGGAATTCCATAATTTCTATGTTTAAACTCTTTCTGTCTTTGTGTATATAAACACATATTTATAAGTACTATATGTACATATGTATGCACATGTATGTGCTTTATGTTCTGTATGTATGTTAAATGAAGCATCCCCTTTGTCTTGAAATACATAGATTTAACTACGTTATCCACAGGCAAATAAAATCTGATTATGTCTATATTCAATATCACTATAACCTGCTAAGGGATTTCAATATTATTTACTCATCATTTCTTTTGCTGACAGGGTGGGGGCAATCAGACAATCAATTTATCCTTTGAAAATAATGTTAGCAGTGAAGAAAAGGGTGATGGCTTATTTTGAGGGGAAGAATTCTACCTTAATTAGCAACAGCTGAGCAATGAACATCATGATAGCTGTGAGTAACCATAACTTTTTCATTTCAGGGTATTTCTTTTATTTTCATTTGTTCTCCCCTTTCAGTCACCTTTCTTCCAGGTGCAGTGATAAATGCTACAAACTGTGCAGCTGCAGATGATAAATGCAGTGGACCCAAATCATAAGTGTTCAGCATATTGCTCACAACAAACAGCTTCTTTTGGAGCCACAGGAGTGACTTTTCCCACTTTGTAACTAGGCATGTGCTGCTCAAATCTATATATTCTGTGGGATTGAGTACGTAAATTTTAAGTAACAGAATTCACAGCACTTTCTTGTTACAACGATTAAGAATATAGCCAAGCCCACTTAATGTCATCTTGGATTTTTCTCAGCACTTTTTTTGATGAGTTGAGTTTTCGCAGGTAAACTGACATTTCCTTCTGATAAATGAAATTGTCAAAGATGGAGAGAGAGAATGTTTCATATTTTAGAGTTTTCTTAACACAAAAAAAAATTAAATCCTTGTTTCATCCTACCCATGATAGTGTTGCACAAAAAAATGCAACATAATAAAATCATAAACCAATATAACATAGTTAATTAAAATGTATTTTGTAAAGTTAATTGAGAACTGGAAAAACCTAACAATACTGTGTGTACTAACTGATGTTCACAGATATTTGAAGGAGAAAAATCTGTTGATATTATTGGAGAATCTTGCAAGTTGTTTACAAAGAAATTTTCATTTGGCTTTTATTTCTGTGTGCAAAATTTGTGTTGAAAAATTTGGTTGGATCTTCCCAGTTGGATGAGTAAGGGGATATATATCTCAGAACTGCAAATCCATTTATGCTGTAAGCACAGATAAAATATGCATATGGAAATCTTTTAGTTTTATGAGCCTAAATCAGTGACCAAGTCTTTTTAAAGCCAAACTGAAGACATATTTTTCCAGAAGGTGACACTAAAAGAGTAATGGATTAAAGTGAATCAATGTTATAGATTGCAGTTAGTGTCAGATAGTGTACTGAAGAGAGAGCAAACAACTTTCAGGCTAAAAATTTTCTACAGGCCTTAACTGGATGAAATTGTGACAAAAAAGTAAAACAAGCTCTCCAATTTCAGTACCTTGCATTGACAGTAAGTATTTTCTGATAAAATTTCTGGCTGCATTTTTAACTCAATTTTGAAAAGAGAAATATTTGGAGAAGACTTAATTTCAAGCTTAGCATAATAGATTAAAACCATTATTAGCAAAATTTTTCACAATCTACTTATTTTCAAATTTTGACCCCTAGACAAGAAATCTAGATTTTTATTTGCTTTGAGCAAAAGAACTTTTGCAGTAAAACAATAGAAAGCTAAAATATTTCTTAGTATACTAAAGAAAAATAAATAAAAAACCATAAACAAACAAACAAATCCAAAATCAAATTGCAATAGCCACTGAAGTCCCAGGAATTTGAATAAAGTTTTTGGGAATAATGTTTTTCTTTATTAAAACAGGAACAAGACTTAGAGAGAATTATATTTGGATTTTTTAGTACCAAATAATAAATTTGTTTTTCTGCAGCTTTTTGCATAAGTGCCTGGTAAGCGACATGATTTGTTTAATAAATTAGAATTCTGTTAATTATGGATTGATTTTAAGACTAACTGTGCTCTGAAGAACTCACATCCATCAAAGAAAGAGTTAGGATGATACTTAATGTTAAAGATTTGGATTCATCTTTACCGCTTTCAAAAATGACATTATCTTTTTTATTAAAGGAAGTTTTCAAACTTTCATGGAAGTTAATTTCATAAGGTCATATAGTTGTAAAAATGGTAAGAGATCTGATTCCTGGAGCACAGTTTTGAGGTCTCAGCAGTAATACTGCTTTTATGACTGAAAATAAAAAATATTAAAAAAAAATAATAATCTTATTTACTTTTTTTTGAAAATGTATTTTTCGCTAGCACTTCCTTTTTGTAAAACCAGTTTCAATAAAGTTATAGGAAAAAATACCAAAGAATATATCCTCACAACATCTTAATTTTTCAGCTGTTTATGATCTTGTAATCAAACATCCTTTCACAATTTTCCTTACAAAAGCTATACTACACTTTATGCGACTTGAGTAGCAATGGCCCAGGTAATTAAATAGATACATATATAAATACATAATGATTCTTAGAAATAAGGATAGCTTGGAAAATTTAACACTTTTTATGATATCTTCTTGGGTGTGGGTTTTGAGGGTTTTATCTTAACTTTGCTTCACTTTTGTCACTTCTTTTTGTGTAAGAATAAGTTAATTTTAGGGTATAGCTCTAATTGAAACTGAGTATACCAAAATATCTTCTAATGTTGGTCAGCAGCAACTAATAATAGGTGATTATCAGAAAAAATATACCTTTCTAAAAAGCTTACACATTGAAGAAAAAGACTGAAAGAAAGGCAGTTCCCCACTTTCATTTGCAGATATACATGGACAGACTATTACAGCCATATTTAGCTTCTAACAGAGGTGTTCTTAGGTGAGCATGAGAGGCTAATGAACTACAGATGATTTGTGGTCATTCTAGACATATTGGTAAGAAAGCTACTCTATTATTAATTGGATTTGAAGTTCTGTATGTTGCATTTTCACTACGCTACCATTTATAGTTACGGACTTGTTATTTATGGTACAACATATCAAACATTATTAATAAAAATATTATTTTCTCATTTTTTTTGGCTTAGTGTACTAATATGTGTAAGTAGTTTTGCCACCATGAATAGTTTAGTAAGTGAATAATAGCTGCTTTTATTTAGTAAGGCTGGATTATTGTCTCATCTGGTAAAAAAAGATAATTTAAATGCTGATCCATCAGATATTTCATGTATTCATGTGTTCACTATAAATAAGTGTTGTTATGGGATTTCAGACATCATGTATCAGAGCCCTGAGGACAGTAACAGACCTTAGTGACCCCGACCATTGAAACTTGGGACTCCCACCCACACAAATGAGGTCAGGACTCATTCAAGCTAAGGCCTGGGCAGCCAGTCTTAGCTGTAGGAGTGCCAATGCACAGCCTTGCCTCCTGACTTGCCCCCTGGGTGTGTCTTGGTCCTATGTTTCAGGTAGCTTACCGCCTAGATAGGTCCCTTGGACCTATGTTGCACCTTGTCTCAGGTCTGGTAGGTTGGGTGGACTTTGCACCCATGTCAAAACCTTTTCTCCACCCCTGTCTCTTGCCCTGTCTTGTTTTGCTCCTGACTTCCTGGAAAGATCCCAGGCTTGGACAATTTCTTGCCATGCTTGCACTGGCAAAAGTGCCTGTTACCAGCCCTGGGCTCTGCCTACTGTGCTCAGGCACAGCAGGATTGTGCCCCATTAGTGAAGACGCTGTCTGTGTTGGGGTCCTCCTTGGCTCTGGGCTTGCTTACGGTTAAGTAGCAGCCCTGAACATGTCCCTGAAGGTATGCTACTGTGGCATGGCAGACATGATTGTTCATTATTAAAAGCCCACAGACTTAGCAGTCCGGGGCCTCTGGACTTGTCTGAAATTGTGGTAACGTATGTGGAATATGAGAGCATCTCCCTCATTAAGTTTTCTGGTTAAGGTCTACTCAGCATAAATAAGATAACAAGTAAAAAAGAAAGTGAAAAGTTAAACATGCAGATGTAAAGACCTAACAAGCAGGTGATGACAGAGACAATAATGAAGATCTGAACTCTTCAGCCATTAATAAAACTACTCAGGCATAGCCTAGCCTTGAAGAAGGTCAGTTTGAACTTTGTAAATGATAAGAAATGTGAATCAAGATTAGTATGGATATTTAGGAGGTACTTGAGGAAGGGCCTCTGGGCTGGTGAAAAATTTATTATAGGATGCTTAGGGGAAAGGAAAGGGGGGAAAAGATGTGAGTCAGGGAGGAACAACTGTAGGAAAATGGAAAGGAGGATTAATAAAAAGGATCTGTTGTGCATGAAGAATACCAGTCATTACATTTGCCTAACTGATCCTTATTTATGATCATCATGATATACACTATCTTCTTACTAAATTTTTATGGTTTGTTTTGTTGGGTTTTTTCAGCTTTTATGTGTAACCTCTCTCTCTTTGCTGTGTGTGAATGTTGTAAGGTCTAAGTACTAGCAACTGGAGGAAAAGCCTGTGGTTCACAGGGTCTATGGGTCTTGGTGGCAATGACTGGAGGGAACATGTGCCATTGGGCCCACAGGTCTGCATGCCAGCAGCAAGCAAGATGAGCATGCAAGAGAGGTATGTGTGCAGGAAGGACAATGAGCTGTAGGGTTTGTAAGTTTAAATGTCAACAACTAGAGAGGGATGGCATGCGTGTATGCATCCAAAGGTTTAAGTTCCAGCAGCTGGAGAAGACACTGGGTCACAGGGATCTCAAGTCTAGTACCAGCAAGCAGAATGATGGACATGCAACAGAGGTTTGGAGGGCGAGAAAAGGCAGAAGGACCATAGGCTTCAGGGCTCACAGGTCCAGGTGCCAGCAGCTAGAGGAACTCAGTGTGTGCTGTAATGTCTAAGTGCCAAAAACTGGAGAAAAAGCAGTGGGTCAGAGGGTTGTAGGTCTCTCTGTCAGCAACTGGAGGAACCCACATGGAAGAACGATGTGGATACTAGAAATTTGAGAAGGGGATGCAGTTCACAGGGCCCTTAGATCTGTGCCAGGAACAAGAAAGGTCAGGGTGTGCATGTGAAATAACAGCAACTGGAAAGATCTTTGTGCATTTATTTTTCCCCACTGAACATTATCTTGTGCATTTGTATGTGCAGTTCACTAGCGAATTTCAAACTGGACTAGCTGGCAAAGAGGTGGAGAACTGCATACTGGATAAGTGGGCCCAGAGTTTGTACATAGATATTAGATGTGTGGAGGGCCCATGCTGATATTCAAGGGATCTGTGTGAGTATGAGTGTGTTTGTGAATCTAGATAGTGTGTTTGCACTGGCGAACTTCAGTTCTGAACTTCAGTTCTGAACTTCAGTTCTGATCAACTAGAGGTGAGGAACAGGATTTGACCATTTATACTTATGCTTTGTGAGCTCTGGTAGTCCTACATGTGGGTACTGCTAAATGCAGTGCCTTGTCTGCAGCAGTCTGTGCTGCTGTTGGTATTAGTATCCTGTGGGCATATGCTTATTTGGGGTACACACTCAGCCTTGATACTAGAGGAACTTGTAAACAGGAAAGCAGAAGCCTCATCTGACAGCCTGCGATTGAAACTTCTGCTCCTCACAGTGCAAAAGGCTGGGCTCCGGCCATGACGAAGGAGTCGTCTCTGGGCCCCACAGTCTGATGGTTTCAGTGGCTTTCCTAGCATCCTTAATACTTGTCCTAGATGGGAATTATCTGAGCTTGTCTTTTTGCAGTCATAGAGACTGTCCAGAAGTCGAGTAACTACTCCCTGAATTTATTTCAGTTTTAATTTAACTTTGTGTAATCGTGTGCTCTAACTCTCACTGTAAGTAGATAGCAACTACAGGTAGCTATTCTGTGTGGCATAACTGTCTACCATTACAGAATAAAATATCATAGCCTTGTTTGATTGTACTAACCTTAGGCAGAAAGATTTTGAGCAGAAACACTAGAAGAATAGAAGCAATTCAGAATGACAATGGAGACAAACTTTATGGTAAAAACATACCTTTCCTACCTTCCAGAACCCTGGTGTTAGAGTATATGTTTTCTCCTAAACTTAGTTTTATTCCTTGACCATATTGTAAGCCATTGACCTTTTAGCAAATATATATTTTGAGAAGGATGTAATTTTTGTCTCTTTTGCAAGCTTGCCTCCAGGTTGGATGGGGCCTTGAGTAACTTGCTCTAGTGGAGAGTGTCCCAGCCCATGGCAGGGGGGTTGGAACTAGATGATCTTTAAGGTCCCTTCCAACCCAAAGCAGTTTATAATTCTATGATTCTATTCTATTCTAGCTTTTTATATCGAAATCATCATTTTCTTTCTCTTCCACTTGGACAAGGGAGTACACTTTAACAGTCAAAATCCAATAACCTCGTTACCCTAGAATGTAAACAATTTTCTCTTTCAAAATGTTTTAAATTGTTGTCTACATTTACTTTGAGTCTCTGCTGAGACTTTTTAAAAAAATCTCTACAGTTTTAGATAGATTTTAACCTTTTGCTGACCCTTCTTAATTTCTTTCTCATTTTTATGTAACTCCTTTCCATTATTAGTCTGTACTAATACTACTGTAAAGGATATATTGGTTTTGTTGCTTTGCAATGATGTTCAATTAAAGTACTTTGTAAAGTGTAAATCTAAGTACTATTATAAAGTGAATCTCTAATAATAATCTGCTCTCCAAATTTGTCCACAGTTATATACCTTCCTATCCATTCGTTGTTTTCAGTCACCCTCAGAATATTCTATGTTCTCTGCTATATTCTCCAGAATCTGTTTGCTGATTATCTGGTTGGAAAAGAAAACAAGGATATTTCTAGAACCTGATAAAATAACTACTTTCCTAAAGTAACTGCTGCGTATTAATAATTTCAAGTTTGAGAAGTCTTCAGTCACATCATCTTTCAAAAAATCCATTATTCTATCCAAATAGGAGGTGGGTAGGGGTGTGTAAACAGTCCTAACATTGTAGCAAAAGCCTTCCTTTAAAGAAAAAGCCCCATAACACTGTAAAACAAGTTGAGAGAACAAATTTCCAAATACTTTATAGAATTTATTGCAGCAAACATAAGCAAACATAAACTTTGTTACATCTATACATAGCTGGTTAGTAGACATGAAACAAATGCTTTAAATTGTTTGGATAATGTACTTTACAAGAATCTGTGTTGGAATCTATGTAATACAGAAAAAGGCAGGAATTGTGATGTGATGAAGTTGCAGATGCTACTCAGTTATTCTGAGTACTGAATAGAAGGGCCTACTCTGAAGTGTTAGATATACAAGAATTGATGATTGATGTCCGTTAGAAATAAAAATCTTAACCTTATGTATAAAACAATGGGGCTAAAGCTGGTTGTTGTGTTTAAGAATAAGATATTTAAATTTATACTAGAAAGTTTTAAAAAAACCGTCACTGATATTCAGAGGCATCCAAGAAATTAATGTCCTTAAATTGAGTCTGAGCTTATTTGGTTTCAGATCCATCTAGTGCCTGCATTACTGAGAGCAATTCAAATCCCTCAACATAAAAGTATGTGACAAAAGCAGAAAAGATTAAGAGGGTGATTATGGCTACAGCATAATTTCCATATACGAGGAACAACTAGGCTAAGATCAGAATTTCAGTCTTGAAAAGAGCATCTGAAGTCTATCAAATTGTGAGTGGCATGGAAAGGATGAACATACAGCTTTGATGATTCTTTGCATTTACTAAGTGCTAGCTGAAGCTGAACCTAGCAGATGTGGGTTCAAAACTTCAACAAAATAATATTGTGCATTATGCAATGTCTTTCAGCATGAAGAAGCTTGTCCACCTAAATGCCTCAGCTGAGGTACATGGACATGGTATCATGAGCAGACACGTTTTATTATGACAAAAGGCACATGCCAGGTGTGATGGTTAATGGGCATAGAGGACTGTAGATGGAAGTGACACTCACTGAAAGAACAGCTTCAAAATAATTTTAGGCATAAAAAGTTTATTACAACTTGGGGAGCTCTGAGCCATCTGAGCTCTGAGCCATTAATAGCAACAGGATAGCAAGGTGAGAAAGGGGACAAATATATCTAAACAACAAACGCCATGTACCCTTTGGCAGTAAAAGCAGGCAAGGAAAAGGAGGCATCAAAAGCCATGCCTACAGGAAAAAGCAGGCTTATGCACTGAGTGTTGGTGTGAAGAGTGTGGTAGATTTTTACCGTGCATAGACCCATACAGTCTGCATGGTGACTATGCATAACACCTCACCATCCAGCATGTTGCAGTCATGGTCAGATACTAGAGACCTCACAATGATATACTTTTATATAGAATTTTAAATAAATATCCTTATGTTTGTGTGCATAACAATTATTAAAATGTTTGAAAAGATTGCTTAATTAGTTGCACAGTTTAAATTTCATGCATTAGCAAACTTCTTTCAAAATTTTTTTTTTTTTTTTTTTTGCCTTAGGATTATAGATTTATCTTTCTCCTGTAATCATTTGGATGACACAGCAGCCTTTCAGTTCAACTTAACAGTAGGGCTCAAATAAGAATCAGTTTTCAGACATATTGATTGGCTTTTCACCTGAAACAGATATATTTGTGATAGTGGGTATGTCTTTTAACATCACTATGTAGTTGTGGGCTCGTATTTGGAGGACAGTGGACATGTGATGAGCCAGCCATATGAGGGCATCTTCTAAGCATGCAGCCGCATACCAAGAAGAAGATAAGAGGATGTGAACCAGCCATCAGAGAGCTTCTTTGAAACACGTAGCCGCATACCAAGAAGAAGATAAGAGGAAGAAAACATCTGCAGTCGGATACATGGGAAGAACACCAGGAATTAGGTGATCCAATAAGGACACTTACCGAGCCGCGTGATTGCCTCGTGCAAGAGGCCTTTTACCAATCAAAAGGTGTGTGACCGCATGTAGAGATAGAAAACTCTGTATATAAAGGGATCATGGGAACAATAAAGTGGCTTCTGCTTGATTCACATTGAATCGTGTAGGGCCCATTGTCGTCTCTCCTCAGTTGGTGACCCCGACGTGATCGTCATACGATAGTACCGGGAGCAACCCCGAAGGAGAGGACTGGCTGGAGAGCCGAGCCAGTGCAACTGGAGTCAGGACGGATCGGAGGATGGTCCGTGAAGAAAAAGAATGTACATTGCAACGGGACACCCTTAGAGGTGAGCAGCCGGTAATAAGAGATGGGGCAGAGTGTAACAAAGGAAGAAAGTGTGATCGTGAAACTGCTCCTACCTATACTCTCTAAAAGAGGAATTAAACACGATGAGCTTGTGCTCCGAAAATTATTAATATGGTGCCAAGAGAACGGGTTCCCCCCAGATCCACGGGCTGCTTTTAAGGTCGAAACTTGGGAAAAGGTTGGGGAGCGGTTATGGGATGCCGTAAGCGATGGCAACAAAGAAGCTGAGGGACTAGCAACAACTTGGAAGCTGATTCTAACGACCCTTCAAGCGATGAGGGCACTGCGATCAGCTGCTGCCGGAGCTTTTATAACTTTACAGCCCCCATCGCCTAAGATCAAAGTTTTCGATCAGCTCCCTGTCCCTTCCCCCGCTGCCCCGTCAGCACCTCTGACAGAGGACGAGGTGGATCCCCGGAAAAACAAGGGGATGGAAGTGAATGAATCCTGGTCCGTACCGCTGCCTCCTGACCCTTGTGTAGAAAAGCCACCCAGGGGACAGCCGCCGCCCGTCTCACCCAACCCGTCTCGCTCCAAGAGCCAGCCATCGCTTTTTCCACCTCTCCCTCCATCCACGCCTCCCCCACCAACGTCTCCGCAAAAATCGTCCACGCTTGAGCCCCACAGGGAACAGGACTGGGCGTAGAAACTACTTTGAAAGTTGGAGGATTTGGAAAGAGATAAGATCGCTCAAGAAGAACACAGGGGGTGGGGGGAGGCGAGAGGTGAAGCTGCGGGAAGCTCCAGGGGGTGGGGGGAGGCGAGAGGCGAAACTGCTAAAACTCACCGGGACCCAACACGTCAATGGAGACGGATTATTCAGAATGCGTTAGTGAAAAAAGAAAAAAAAAAAAAAAATTGCAAAAGGATAGAAAAAAGGGGGATTTGAGACAAGGAAGTACAAAATGAAATATAATCTTTTGTAAATAAGAAAATTTAGTTCTAAGTAACTTTAAGCTTGGTGGCTTTGTATATAACAACAAAACTTTCCAAACCTAAAAAAGGCCTGACCAAAAGAACACAATAAGGGTCCTTGTCTAAGATGAATTGTTGTAGCTGACATAGTTTTGGAACCTTATGACCTTCGCATAAAATTTATTGTAGCCAAAACAGGATTGTAGTTAAGGAGTAGCTGAAACTAAGCAGATGTTCAGGAGGTGATGTAGCGAAGTTAACTGATAAGTAGAAGGACAAGGAGAAATCACTCATTTATGCCATCTTTAAGAAGGTATTCTTTTGTAAATAGCGTTTTGTTTTGGTTAACATTCCGTAAGTCATAGGAGATGTCCTGCGCAGGAGTCTGTTTGAAGTTTGGATTTTGGTGGGTTAACCTTTTGTTTGGAGCCTTCTGTAAATCGAGATATAGAAATCTCATAGGTAAAGGCGTATACCCGGCTGCTAGCGCTCAACTGGTATACATTTGGATTTGTTTCTGTTTGTGACTTGCTGGTATTTGACCTAGTTTTGTGGATTATCACGGTAACGATTTTGGTGCTGACGATATAATATGGTTAAGGCTGCACTGTAGGTTGTGAATGTATCCTTATGAGTTGTTTGTCTAATTGGATTTTGTTTGTGTTTTAGGTATTGTAGTTGTGTGGAGTGTGTTTGTGGGATCCCTTGTGTGTGTGTGTAAAATTAATAATGGGATATCAACAGAGCGAAGTAATGTATGCAGATATGTTTTTCACATTAAGAAACCAGCAGGAGTGGCAGAAGGAATGTGGAATTAAGAGAGCTCTGCCAGATCCCTTAATTTTAGCTTTGGAAAGGGACAGGAGCAATTAGAGAAAGGTCACATTAAACCGACCACAAGCCCTTGGAATACCCCAATTTTTACAATTCCAAAGAGAAGTGGCAAATGGCGCCTATGGCATGATCTGAGGAAAATTAATGAGGTCATGGAGGATATGGGGGCATTACAGCCTGGATTACCCTCCCCAAATATGGTTACAAAAAATTGGGACATTTTAATTATCGATTTAAAAGATTGCTTTTTTACCATTCCCCTGCATCCAGAAGATTATCAGAAATTCGCTTTTTCTGTACCGAGCATAAACAAAAGTGAACCTATGAAAAGGTACCACTGGGTAGTGTTGCCACATAGGGCATGAAAAATTCACCAACCATGTGCCAGGTTTACGTGGCCTGGGCACTTACTCTGGTACGTGAAGCTCATCCAGACTTGCTTATTTATCATTACACGGATGACATTTTGATAGCCGGAAAACAGCTGAATGGAGACCAATTGATTGTTGAATTACAAAATGTGTTGCAGTCAAACAGGCAACAATCGGCCCCTGAAAAAATACAAAAAACATAAGTATGGAAGTATCTTGGCTGGGAAATCGACAAAGCAGTTGTTCGACCTCAAAAGGTGGAACTCTGGACAGAGATCCACACCCTGAATGATGTACAAAAATCATTAGGAGATTTAAACTGGGTAATGACCTATGCAGTATTACCAACGAGGAGTTGGCACCTCTGATGAGGTTACTCAGGGGAGGAGGTGGTGCAAACGCACCCCGGACATTGACAAATGAGGCCGAAGAGGCTTTACAGCAGATTAGCGTAAAAGTTAATAAAGCCTACGCCCATCGCTGGAACCCTGATTATGGGATAGGTTTAGCAATAATCAATAGTGAGCAGCACCCTTTTGCTGTAATACTGCAATGGATTCCTGGAAAAGATCCCTTGTGGTTATTAGAGTGGGTGTTTTTATCGGCACAGTCAAAGCGGACAGTTACAGCGCGAATGGAGGCACTAGCACAATTAATCATGAGGGGGCGAAATCAAATTGTTGGAATAGCAGGGAAAGAACCATCTTTTATCATAATACCTTTAGTGGCAGAATATTTAGCTTGGGCTTTGCGCCAGTGTATTTTATTGCAAGTGGCGTTGCTGGATTATTCAGGCGAAGTAAAGGTGCACTATCCACCACACAAGTTTTTTAGTGTACTACATTCCTGTCAAATAGAAGAGCGACCTAGACACTCTGCGCGTCCGGTAGACGGTGTTACAGTCTTTACAGATGCAGGAGGAAGATCTCAAAAGGCTGCCATCACGTGGCAGGCCAACGGGCAATGGCATGATGTAGTTTTAACAGACTGTCAAGGCTCCACACAACATTTGGAGTTGCGAGCTGTGGTAGAAGTGTTTGCTTGATGGAAGACACCACCAGTCAGTGTTGTTTGTGATTCACTGTATGTAATAGTTGTATCACGTATAGAACGAGCATTGCTGAAAGAGATAAACGATGAGGTATTGTACAAACTATTTTGGAGGTTGTAGCTATTGCTGTCAGAAAGACAATGTGAATATTTTATCACCCATATTCGGAGTCACACAGGAATAATCGAAGGCTTAGCGGAAGGGAACCGGAGAGCCGACAAGCTGGTAGTGCCACTATGGGCAGCTCCCTCAATGGACCGGTTCACGCAAGCCAGACGGTCTCATGACGTTTTCCACCAGTCAGCCAAAGTACTGTGCCGCCAATTCGGGCTGTCTGAATCAGATGCCCGGGGCATTGTCCAGTTGTGCCCTGATTGTCAACAGTATATCGGAGGCTTGGCTCCTGGAGTCAATCCTCGTGGTACTGGACCCTTAGAAATTTGGCAAATGGATGTTACACATGTCCCAGAATTCGGTGAACAAAAATATGTGCATGTCTGCTTGGATTGTTTTTCTCTTGCAGTTTGGGCTACAGCTCAGACTGGCGAATCTAGCAAACATGTGCAGCGTCACATGCGTTCGGCTATACTGGCCCTTGGCGTGCCACAAGAAATCAAAACTGACAACGGCCTGGCTATGTAGCTCATTCCACGCAAGCATTTTTCCAGCTCTGGGGCATTACTCACGTGACGGGTACGCCCCATTCAGCTACCGGTCAGGCTATGGTCAAACGTATGAATCAGACATTGAAGCGTTTGCTTCAAAAACAAAAAGGGGGAGAAAGTACTATATCACCAACAGATAGATTAAACAAAGTCTTATATGTGTTAAATTTCTTACAATTGCCACAAGATAGCTTGGTGCCACCAATGGTAAAACACAGGACTGGTCTGCAAGGAGGGTTGGGAGAAGTTAAGAGCAGACAATGTAAGGTAATGATTAAAACTGGGATAACAGGGGCCTGGGAAGGACCATTTAAGTTAATCACATGGGGAAGAGGATATGCATGTGTTGTTACAGATACAGGAATCAGATGGATACCAGCCAAGTGGGTAAAGCCATGGCAAGAAAAGTTGCATGACCCACCCGAAAACACCCCAGCACCTAAGGACTCCGTGCCATAACTGTGGAACTTGGGAGCCTTGGATTTTGTGTGTTTGCGAGTATTGTGGGCTCAGATGGTATTGTCGAAGTTCTAGGGCACGCACGGGGTAGAAGGTTATCAGTCACAATGGTTCAAGGGATATGTGTCAAATGACATATTGTTTAAGTTAGAGCTCAATATTACTTGTTAACAAGGATACAACTGAGGCCCGATTGTAATGATCAGGTACAATTTTGGGATGTGCCGTCTCGAGTTATTGTCTCCTTGTTTTCACCTGGAGTAGCTGCAGCAGAAGCATGAGGAGACGTGACTGAGTTAGGGTGTTGGGCCGCAAAGCAGATAAATTTAACGTCAGAAGTACTTACACAAATGCTTAATGATGTAGATAGATAGCACAAGACACACTGCTTTGCAAAATAGAGCTACAATTGATTTTTGCTTTTAGCACAGGGTCATGGGAGTGAGGATTTTGAAGGGATGTGCTGTATGAATCTCTCTGACCATTCGGAGTCAATTCATAAAGGTCTCAAGGAGATAAAAGACAACATGAACAAACTAATGGTGGTCAACTCAGATTTACATTACTGGTTAAGGGGTTGGGGCATAACGGGATGACTTTTAGATCTTTGTAAAAAAGGCATTGTAATTTTAAGTATAATTGTGATTGTATTGTTAATCGTTCCCTGTATCTTAAAGGGAGTGTCTAACATGATTACTAATTCCTTGAAGAAAGTTTGGCTGGTTCAAAGAGAAAAAGGGGGAATTGTGGGGTTGTATTTGGAGGACAGTGGACATGTGATGAGCCAGCCATATGAGGGCATCTTCTAAGCATGCAGCCGCATACCAAGAAGAAGATAAGAGGATGTGAACCAGCCATCAGAGAGCTTCTTCGAAACACGTAGCCGCATACCAAGAAGAAGATAAGAGGAAGAAAACATCTGCAGATGGATACATGGGAAGAACACCAGGAATTAGGTGATCCAATAAGGACACTTACCGAGCCGCGATTGCCTCGTGCAAGAGGCCTTTTACCAATCAAAAGGTGTGTGACCACATGTAGAGGTAGAAAACTCTGTATATAAAGGGATCGTGGGGACAATAAAGTGGCTTCTGCTTGATTCACATTGAATCATGTAGGGTCCATTGTCGTCTCTCCTCATGTAGTATATTAAAAAAAAAAGTCTTTTAACATCACTGTGTAGTATATTAAAAAAAAAAAGTCAAAATCGGAATGTGAGAGACAGTTACCTAAACTGTGAAAACATATCATCAGGATATGTTGTCACCACTTTGAGAAATGGCAATCAGTAGAGAAAGGTTTATGGGATAGCTGAAGTAACTGATCTTTAAGGAGTTTACTTCAAGCACAACTTCATAGGAGCTTGAATTTCTATCATTCTCTCTACATTTTCCATCTGTTTTTTCAGTGAATTACAGAAATTATCTCCAGGGCAGAGGGTTCTCAAGGAAGAAAACAATAAAGAAAGAACATTTTCTAGCATGATGGTAAAACTGTTTATTTCTTAAGAAAAATAAGTTGTAAAAATAAGCTTGACCTTTCCAAATTTCAGGTTTTAGGGGAAAAAAAAAAAATATTGCCTTTTTAAATTATATGTTTGTGCATTGAATTGCTCCATATTTCTGAGCCTTAAGTTCTCTTTCTTTTTCACTCTCTACAAGGATGTTTAGACTAATACTGTAGTCCTCAATGCCTCACTTAACCATTGGGGGAAAGGGGAAGAAATAAAAGACTTTCTACAGCAGCACTTTCTGAACACTTTTGGGGCTTCTGTAAAACTCACTTCAAAAAATAAGCTACACAGATCCTTTTTCTATAACCTTAATTTAGAACTATTCACAGAAATGACTGACAGCTAATAGCTTCAATGTTTCCATAATTCTCTGGTACAGTAAATGTCATTGTAAATCAGCCAATCACAGCAGCTTTTTTTAATCCTTTACTTTCATAACCCTGACAAATGTTCTCTTCATTGCAATTAACTTTGATTATCTGTTGTGTGCTATAGGGGAAAGTAAGCATGTATGTAAAGTTCTAAGCACATATTGAAAGTTAGAGAAAGACTGATTTCTGGAATCTGTTATCCACTTCAGTTAATATATACCACCTCAATACCTTCTTCAGGTATATTGCTTAGAATTGGAAAAGCACATGTTTCCGCTACCTAGATAAGCATTCTCATCATTATCTTATGAGATGCTGCTGTATTGTGACAGACAATGCTTATTAATAAAAATTAGATAAATGTATGATTAAGTTTTCTTGTAAGACTTACAGTAAATAAAATATACCTTGCAGGACAGTGTACTTCAAACATTATATGGCCCACTTTGATATTTTCATGCTGGTAGTAAGAATAAAAACTTCTCCAATTCTGTGTTTCTTGAATCCAGGTTTTCAATGTCAGCAAAAAGAAAGAAAAAGTGTACCAGTGGGACTTGTCTTTAAGTCAACACAGGAAAAAATGAAAGTGTGGAGAAAGAGAACCGCAGGGAAGAAAAGGCAAATAAGACTGTGTTTATGGATTGTTGTGATAGGTGCTTTAAAAATACATAAAATTGATAGAAAAGTGTCTTAGATTATTTATCTCCAGGAGAAAAACACTTCCTATACCTTATTTATAGAAAAGGATTTTTGTTTTTCCTTTTATTTTATGTTCACAAAACTTGTTTACCTTGCAGTTCTGTAGTAAATGCTAGACTTCCTCACTACAGCAGGTAGTCTGACTAGAGGCCTGTTTTTTCCATATGCGTTTAAGTTACCTTATCTACTTAACTAGTCCTATGGTAGTTAATAGCGTTAGAGAAGAGAAGTTAATATCTTCTACATCACTGATTTTCTTAGTTATATAACTACTCTTTTTTTGCCAAAATTACATTGTCCATTAGCAGAAGCTGAATTTCCCTCTGCTTTGGAGACAGGACTCTGCCCCTAAACCAGACAGAAGGTTCATAGTTAATAAGTCTTTTATGTGTTTTATATATAAAACTGAATCATGTTCAAATGTTAGCTGAAGTAACACATTTTGCAGCAGTTAAGTTTTAGCTGACTAATGACTTCCAAGAATTCTAGCTAGAAAAATCTCCCGTTCCCTAAGAATTGCTCCCCACAATGAGGATGATATCAATCAGGTGCAGGCTCAAGAACTCTTCACTGTGCTCTCTTCCAACACTGAAGCAGCATATTCATGCTAAACTGTAAACGACAGAGATAATGCCACATGCCATCTTCCATTAGTAAGGGACCACCTGGCTAATTTAAATGAGCTACAGAGGAGAAATATTACAGCTTCACCTACTTTATTCCCATCTTGACTAGCTAAAATCATAATCACTAGCTTAGTATGCTTCTAAATAAGCTGGATCTAGCCTGTTCAACAAGTTTTCTAACTCTGAGACGTTTAATGTGTTTGTTACAATGTATACTTTTTAGAACTGGTTGGTTAAAATAATTTAGGAAGAAAAACTATTATCTTCATCTGTAAAGACAGAGCATGATGCCTTTTCAGAAAAACAAGATGTTTTGTTCTGCTTGTGTTTTTTTGCGTTTTTTTTTTTTTTGTTTGTTTGTTTGTTTTTTTTCTTTTTGGCTGGGGTTTTGTTTTTTCAATTTTGTGGAGCTTACATGACTGAAGCTTAATGAAACATTTGCTTTGGTTTGTTCTTATTGGTTAAAAACGACCTTGATAAAAATTCGGTTTTCATCACATAATTTGATCTAAATTGCTGGCTAGGGAGAAAAAATACAGGGCTACATTTTCATAAAAGTACTCATGGTAGCATATGTCCTTTCTCTCTAACTGCTCATTGCTTAAAGTGACAAACAAAGGGCTATGTTATTTTTTTAATTAAAATTAAAAAAAAGTAAATAAAAGTAACCATTATTCTTTCTCCCCATTCGCCTTCTAATTCGCAAAATAGTCTATACACAGTTCTAGCTGGGACACTTTTGAAAGGCTTACTTGCAATAGCTGGTCTATATTAAATTCAAAAAAGTAGTAAGTTAAGGAACCTAAAAAAGCATAGGTGCAGTTGCCTGCTTACATATTGATACATGTGCAAACATTTCATGCACAGAGAATGTAGTGGCTAGAGAAAGAGAAGTTGCTGTGAAATTCTTGTGTTATGGTGTAGTTAGCATCCAAAGGTTCCTTCGTTCTTACTGTGCTAGTCTGCAAACACGTATTTTTCTCTTTCAGGCATACTTACAGCTTAATGAAAGGATAGGCCAGAAATATAGCACTCAAACCATGTCAAAGGATATAACAATTTTTGCATACCCTCTTTTGACTTTTAGTTCAATCACATGCCCTTATTGTCCACCAAGATGGACATTATTTCCCATTACTTCTCTTTGCTGCTACTTTCATTTTAGCTAATGTATCCACTTGATCATTCACCAATATTTTACAGTAATTCTAGATTCTGACAGATATAATGTGTTTGAATTATTTAAAAATGGTTGCCAGGCTTGCTTGTAAAAGCCTGTTCTGTCTGCTGTCTTCCCCAAACACACTTTTGTTTCTTACTTGAAGTGAAAGAAATAAATAGATTCAGAAAAAACTGAGTATGCTAGAAATGTCAGGTTCCATCACAACATACAGGGTTTTTTCCATACTTAATGATGGTATTTTTTAAAAAGTAACTGTGTCAGAGTTAAAGAACTATTTTTTTTAATATTCTCTACTTTTCGCAGTTGCATTAATAATATAGATGCTTCAAAAAATTATGGTAAATCCTTTGGTATTGTTAAAATGTGGGGATGGTAAGTTATGTCAGTTATACTAGAATTCCTGAATCCAGAACCATGTGAAAAGGAAGGGTCACTTGCTCCAACTTTTCTCACACTACACCAAATTAGGTAATCTTCTGCCACAGGTTCCTCTTTGGAAAGTAGAACCTGTAGGATTACAATGGTAACTTTTTCTTTTCTGTCCTGAAAAGCCTTTTTAATTTGAGAACATAAAATACGTCTTGTCATCAATAGATCAAGACAAAGTGTGCATGGACTCAGAATTTAGAAATTATTTCAAAATAATTGTCTTTTTCTTGGCACATAACTTGTATAAATTTCCTTTCCTCTATAGAATATTTTTGTAGGTCTTCCTGCCTATGATGTTGAGGCACCAAATTCATGTAAAACTCTCTGTAGAGATTTTTTTGTTTATTGTGCATGTGCATATATATATACACACCCACATATGTATGTAATTGAGGAAATTATTTTATTATTTCAATTTACTATTCATTTTCAACATATCACATATATACTAATTAGAGAAGAGATACGAAAGTTCAGAGAGGTCTCACATTAATCAATATTTTATGCAGTTTCTAATGAACATAAAACTTGTTAATATAATATTAATTCTGTCAGAAAAATATTTACTAAGGACAAAAAAAGAGATTATTGTGGTAAACAGATACAGTTATCTGAAACAGAAAAGAAATATAGTCCAGAGAGTATAAGTAGGAGTAACTAAAACAGATGGAAAAAGTTGTAAAGTCCATTTGTAAATAATTCTCTCAACAAAAAATACCAAAATCAAGCACCCTTCCCCTGCAAAAAAAACCCCCAAAACCGAAACAAAACCCAAAGAGTTTGTTTGTTGCTCTTACTACTGTCCAGATGCAGGGCCTTTGTGCTCTGGACAAGCATGATAAGTGTATATACATTTCTGAAATACCTTCTTTAAAAAATATAATTTTAAAAAAGATACCCCTATCCTTCAAAAGCATCACGAAAGAAGACATAACTGCAAGTTTTCTATAATATTATTCCAAATGTGTTTTGCTCCATGCTTCATTGAAGCATTCTGCCAGTTGGTAGAATAAGGGATTATCACTCATTTTTAGATGTGTCATATGCAAACCTTTGGATGGGCTGTGTGTTGCTTAATCTTGAATGATCCATGACTCCATTTAATCTCAGACATTCAGATCTTGTCTTATTCCAGTACACTAAAGAAATATCTCACTTTAAACAAACAGAAAGACTCTCTAAATAATAAATACAGAATTGTTTTCAATCCAGTAGCTGGCAGTGGCACACAGAAAAAGAGTTACTATAAGAGAAATTTACATATAAGCCAGATATCATTCTTAGTCCTGGTAGTTGATCAGTTAGGTCAGAAATTATCTGCTTGTTACTTGCTACATGTCTTAGTCTACAGGTACCATTACTGTCAGCTGAAGAAGAAAGAATTAGGAGATTTCTTTATATGTTTCTATACCTAAGTACATGTGCTTACAAAACTCAGAGACACGTATTTGCACACATGAACACAAAATCCAGATATTAATGTTCGGTCAAGCCAGTATTTGACTAACCACTTAGTCACCAAGTGAGGAGAAAAGAGAATTCAGTCAAACCGGAGGGGAAAGAAAGGTGAACTAAGTGAAAATCACAAGGGAAAATAATTTTTTTTAACTTTTCACAAAGATATCATCCAAAACTAATTTTGACAAGCGATGTCAAGACATCTTCCTTCTTTTGCCCAGACAGGTTGTGGAGTTTCCCTCTTTGGAGTTTTTTTAAAGCCATAAGGATGTGTTCCTGGGCAAGTGGCTCAGGGTGGCCATGATTGGGTGGGAGATCTGGACAAGATGACCTCCAGAGGTCCCTTCCCACCTCAACCATTCTGTGACTATGTGATACCTCCAAATAATATGAAGAAGGGAGAGGATGTTGATTTAGAGATGATTTCAACTTCTGTAAAGAATGCTTTGTAAAAATCACTCTCCATGAAGAGATGACCCAGCCTTATGTCTGTTGCTGTCCCATGAATCAACAACAGCAAGAAAGGAGCAAAATGACAATACAGACATGCATTTCTCCTCTTTGCATCCTGTGAAGATAATATGTAGTATTCTTATTAATTCCACATGTGGCCTAGAAGATTATTTCTGGACTCTAGCTTTTCTTTGTTGGAGTCTCTGGAGTTGGTAATGAGAACTTGTTTGTACATAGAAGCCCACCAACACACATGCAGACATCAAGACTGTCTGTATAATGAATTATATTTCAGCAATTGCCTTCAAATGCACAGGTACATCATATCCAAACCTTTCTATAATCTTGTCTGTTGAGTTCTACAAAGCAAAGAGCATATTTGATTCTTTTTCCTTCCTCTATTGCAGGGAAAGAAAGTTTTCGATAAGATATAACATAGGAATAAATATAAGGAAAATAATATTTTATGTATTTATATAAAATATTTCAGATTATTATTTCTGAGGAGAATGCATGAAGTATAGACAAGTTTGTATACTGAAGCTGAAAGTTTGTCAAGGAGACAACTTGTCTCCTATGTTCTCTGGAATTACAACAATATAATCAACAAAATAGTATTGAATTTCAAAATATGTTTTATAATCCATTTTACTATTTGTTGTAAAAGATTGTGTTTTGGATAAAATGTGGTTTAAGAAAACTCATCCATTTCATTACATTTCTCAGAAAGTACACTTTCCCTTTAATATATATTTCAATCTGAAGAGCGACATGCTGGCAAAATGAAAACAAATGACAATGCTATTTCCAAAGAGACAATGTATTATTTCAAAATGTATGAAAAGGCCCTTGCTCTGCCCTTATGACAGCTAAATGTTCGAAGTGAGACAGGCAAAAAATGTGGTTACCTCGTTCAAGGAGACATGAAAAGTGACCCTCGTTTTTTTCTTCAGTGTGGAGAGAAAGGGAGATATAGGATGATGGCAATTGAGAAAATAAATATGTGTGTGTGTGCTATTGAAGCCTCTCTGTGGTATATGCAAAATTAAACCAGCAGTTATGAATTTTGGGATCATACAATCTTTTTCTCTGTTGTTAATATTTTCAATATTTAATTCTCTCTTTTGAGTTGTTCTGAATAGTCATGCATTAACATTTGAATATGTTTTGAGCTCTTCGGTTGGAAAGCACTATGAAAACACTAACAAACACTCTCCTGCAAAATGTGGAAAGTAGAACTGATTTAATACCTTGAATACAGGACAACATGCAGCTTGTCCTGCTTCTGACAGTGATCTGGTATTGGATGTTTCTGGGAAGCAGACATCCCACAGAAGACATTTATGTTTTAGAATCATAGTCACAAAATCATAGAATGACTTAGGTTGGAAAAGACCTTTAAGATCATCAAGTCCAAACATTACCCCGGGACTGCCAAGTCCACCACTAAGCCATGTACCTAAGTGCCACATCTACGTGCCTCAAATATCTCCAGGAAGGGGACTCCAGCACTTCCATGGGCAGCCTGTTCCAGTGCTTGACAATGCTTTCAGTGAAGAAATTTTTCCTAATATCCGGTCTAAACCTCCCCTCGTGCCACTTGAGGCCATTTCCTATCATCCCAACACTTGTTACTTGGGAAAACAGACTGACCTTCACCTCGCTACAGCCTCCTTTCAGGTAGTTGCCGAGAGCAATAACATCTCGCCTGAGCCTTCTTGTCTCCAGGCTAAACCACAGTTCTTTCAGTTGCTCCTCCCAAGACTTCTCTAGACCCTCCCCCAGCTTTGTTGCCCTTCTTTGGACATTCTGCAGCACCTCAACGTCTTTCTTGTAGTGAGGGGCCCAGAACTGAAAACAGTGTTTAAGGTTCGCCCTCACCAGTGGCTAACACAGGAGGACAATCACTTGCTAGTCCTGCTGGCCACATTCTTTCTGATAAAAGCCAGTATGATTTTTGGTTCCATCCAGTGTCAAAAAGGTACAAGACTGCTTTACCAATTGAATCATAAATGCCGTTATATAAGTTTTGTCTAATTACATCATAAAAAGACATTCCTGATAATTATTTGAACGTACATATTCATTAATGTTAGCATTTACAATACCTCCACTTCTCCAGAAGTAAATGAATGGCAAAGCTTTTCTCGATTTTATTAGTAGAAATTACGTATTTAAGCATTTCCTTTGCACTACAAATACAACTATAAGTAATTTACTGAAATTATTTTTTTAATAAAGTATTATAAACATAAAGGTTACTTCATCTCCTAGAGGTATGTTATGTACGTATGGAATAAAGCCCTTGTTTCAAATTTATAGTATGCAAACCTCATTATCTTTGGATAATTTTGCTAAAGGTCTGATAAAAATAAAGCACTAAGATTAAGTAAGTCATTCCCTACTCACATTCACCTTCAAATAATAATTTTGTGATTTTCTAAAACACATCATTCTGGAATCATGTCATATTGTGTAGAGAGGATTATATCTACTTCACACACAGAGTATCCAACATAACATTAATACCAACATACCAACATCTGTTAATCTGTTAATATAAATTCCTACAGTCTTATAAATTAAATTTACTGATATTTACTGAACAAATGATGAGAAAAACCAGGACTTAATACCACAAACATGTAAATGATAGCAAGTTTATTGCTATCATTTATAGTATCAGTGATCAGTATAGTAAAGAGGAAAATAAGCATCCAAGAAAGGTCAAAAAATCTTGACAGCTAAGAAATCATGAAACTCTATTCTCCATCTGCTAATTCAAGAACATCTAGTAGGGTAACAATAATTACTTCTCATTTGTAGCAGAAAATTTTAACCATCTTCTACTGCTTTGCAGTCCTAACTGAGTTTTTCACAATTTCTGATGATCTCAGTTTAAGTTGAACAAAAAGAGACAGATAGCACTGTGAAAACACTTGCTGGATGTTTTTTGAAGTTTCATAAAATGTATCTTTGCATCTGCTGGGGTTGGACTAAACGACAGAACAAGTGATGCAAAATGAGAAGTGGAAGCTAAGGCGTGGGTAAATATGTGTCCTGGGTTCAGCTATAGCAGTCATTTTTCTCCTTAGTAGCTGGTTGTGTTTTTTAACTTTCAGCCTGGGAACAACGCTGATAACACTGATGTTTTCAGTTGTTGCTAAGTAATGTTAATTCCAACCAAGGACTTTCTCAGTCTCATGCTGTCGTGGTTTGAGCCCAGCCGGTAACTCAGAACCACACAGCCGCTCGCTCACTCCCCCCCCCCCTTCTTCCTCCCCCCGCTCCCGGAGGGATGGGGAGGAGAATGGGAAGAATGTAACTCCCACGGGTTGAGATAAGAGCAGTCCCGCAACTAAGGTATAACACAAAACCACTACTGCTACCACCAATGATAATAACGATTAGTGAAATAACAAGGGGAGAGGATACAATTGCTCACCACCCGCCGACCGATACCCAGCCCGACCCGAGCAGTGATCTGGGCCTTCCGGGTAACTCCCCCCAGTTTATATACTGGGCATGACGTGCTGTGGTATGGAATACCCCTTTGGCTAGTTTGGGTCAGGTGTCCTGTCTCTGCTTCCTCCCGGCTTCCCCTCCTCCCTGGCAAAGCATGAGACTGAGAAAGTCCTTGGTTGGAATAAACATTACTTAGCAACAACTAAAAACATCGGTGTTATCAGCGTTGTTCCCAGGCTGAAAGTTAAAAAACACAGCACTGCACCAGCTACTAAGCAGGAGAAAAATGACTGCTATAGCTGAACCCAGGACAGTATCCACCCCTTATTCCATACCATTCACGTCATGCTCAGATCCCACATCTCTCAGCACACCATCACCCCTGTCCCATATATACACATATATATACACCCACACCCACACACAGAGAAAGATATCGTTCCCTAGTCCATGGACCAATCCCTGTAAAATTGCTGAACTCATCCAGTCCATGATGTCAGGTTCCATCTCTTGTAATAGTCTTTCAGGGCAGGAGGGACGGTACATAGTGTTGGGTTGTTGCCTGCTGATGATACCGCCAAACTCATCTGGTCACTGCTGAGCTTGTCTGGTTTCCTCAAAATTCATTCTTTGTTGAGGTGATGATCGGAGGGAAGTCAGGGTCAATGGCTGGTGACCTGAAGATATCTAGCTGGTGGGCTATAAAAGTGTTATAGAGCAGGCAACAGCGTACAATTGAGTTCATTGGCTGTTTTCCCCCAAAATCAAATCCCCTTGAGGTACACATCGGACTTCCCCATCTTCCCGCATTACCCACCAAGTATATCCAGGTCCCTGAGCAAAAACAACCCCACGAGTGGGTTTGCCTTTACCTGAAGCAGGAATAACCCAGACTGTCTTCCCCAACAAATTCTTTATGTGCACCACAGGGACTTTATCCCCCTCTACAGTACGTAAGAGTTCTGATTGGGCAGGGCCAGCCCTGTTGGCAGATCCCCTACTGTTGACCAACCAGGTGGCTTTTGGTAAATGTGTATCCCAGTGTTTGAAAGTCCCACCACCCATTGCTCTCAGTGTAGTTTTTAACAGCCCATTGTACCGTTCGATTTTCCCAGAGGCTGGTGCATGGTAGGGGATGTGGTATACCCACTCAATGCCATGCTCTTTGGCCCAAGTGTCTATGAGGTTGTTCCGGAAATGAGTCCCATTGTCTGACTCAATTCTCTCTGGGGTGCCGTGTCGCCACAAGACTTATTTCTCAAGGCCCAGGATAGTGTTCCGGGCAGTGGCATGGGACACAGCGTATGTTTCCAGCCAGGCGGTGGTTGCTTCCACCATGGTAAGCACATAGCGCTTGCCCTGGCGGGTTGGTGGGAGTGTGATATAGTCAATCTGCCAGGCCTCCCCATATTTGTACTTCAGCCATCGTCCTCCATACCAGAGAGGCTTTAACCACTTGGCTTGCTTAATTGCAGCACATGTTTCACATTCGTGAATAACCTGGGCAATAGTGTCCATCGTTAAGTCCACCCCTCGATCACGAGCCCATCTATATGTTGCATCTCTGCCTTGATGGCCTGAGGTGTCATGGGCCCACCAGGCTAAAAATAATTCACCCTTATGTTGCCAATCCAAGTCCATCTGAGCCACTTTAATCTTAGCAGTTTTATCCACTTGCTGGTTATTCTGGTGTTCCTCAGTGGCCCGACTCTTGGGTACATGAGCATCTACGTGGCGTACCTTCACCACCAGGTTCTGCACCCGAGCAGCGATATCTTGCCACAATGCAGCAGCCCAGATGGGTTTACTTCTGCGTTGCCAGTTGCTCTGCTTCCATTGCTGCAACCACCCCCACAGGGCATTTGCCACCATCCATGAGTCAGTATAGAGATAAAGTACTGGCCATTTTTCTCGTTCAGCAATGTCCAAGGCCAGCTGGATGGCTTTCACCTCTGCAAATTGACTCGATTCACCCTCTCCCTCAGCAGTTTCTGCAACTTGTCACAGGGGACTCCACACAGCTGCCTTCCATCTCCGATGCTTTCCCACAATACGGCAGGACCCATCAGTAAACAAGGCATATTGCTTTTCACTCTCTGACAGTTCATTATATGGTGGGGCCTCTTCAGCACGCGTCACCTCCTCTTCTGGTGACATCCCAAAATCTTTGCCCTCTGGCCAGTCCATGATGACTTCTAGAATTCCTGGACGACTGGGATTTCCTATTCGAGCTCATTGTGTAATTAGTGCAGCCCACTTACTCCATGTAGCATCAGTTGCATGATGTGTAGAGGAGACCCTGCCTTTGAACATCCAGCCCAGCACAGGCAACCGGGGTGCCAGGAGGAGCTGCGCTTCAGTTCCAATCACTTCTGAGGCAGCTCGAACCCCTTCATAGGCTGCCAGTATCTCTTTTTCAGTGGGAGTGTAGCTGGCCTCGGATCCTTTATATCCCCGACTCCAAAAGCCAAGGGGTCGACCTCGAGTCTCCCCTGGAGCTTTCTGCCAGAGGCTCCAGGTAGGACCATTCTCCCCAGCTGCGGTATAGAGCACATTTTTCACATCTGGCCCGGCCCGGACTGGTCCGAGGGCTACTGCATGAACTATTTCTCGTTTAATTTGTTCAAAGGCTTGTTGTTGCTCAGGGCCCCATTTGAAATCATTCTTCTTCCGGGTCACGTGGTAGAGAGGGCTTACAATCAGACTGTAATTTGGGATGTGCATTCTCCAGAACCCCACAACACCTAAGAAAGCTTGTGTTTCTTTCTTGTTAGTTGGTGGAGACATTGCTGTTATCTTGTTGATCACGTCTGTGGGGATCTGGCGGCGTCCATCTTGCCATTTTATTCCCCAAAATTGAATCTCCTGTGCAGGTCCCTTGACCTTATTCCGTTTTATGGCAAAACCGGCCTTCAGCAGGATTTGGATTATTTTCCTCCCTTTCTCAAAAACTTCTTCCGCTGTATCACCCCACACGATGATGTCATCAATGTATTGCAGGTGTTCTGGAGCTTGCCCCTGTTCCAGTGCAGTCTTGATCAATCCATGGCAGATGGTAGGGCTGTGTTTCCACCCCTGGGGCAGTCGGTTCCAAGTGTACTGGACGCCCCTCCAAGTGAAAGCAAACTGTGGCCTGCATTCTGCTGCCAAAGGGATTGAGAAAAATGCATTGGCAATGTCAATTGTGGCATACCACTTGGCTGCCTTTGACTCCAGTTCATACTGAAGTTCTAACATGTCCGGTACGGCAGCACTCAATGGTGGTGTGACTTTGTTCAGGCCACGATAGTCTACTGTTAATCTCCACTCTCCATTAGACTTTTGCACTGGCCATATGGGGCTATTAAAGGGTGAGCGGGTCCTGCTGATCACTCCTTGGCTCTCCAGTCTGCGGATCAGCTTATGGATGGGAATCAAGGAGTCTCGGTTGGTGCGATATTGCCGCCGGTGCACTGTTGTGGTCGCAATTGGCACTTCTTGTTCTTCGACCTTCAGCAACCCCACAACAGAAGGATCCTCTGAGAGACCGGGCAAGGTGGACAGCTGCTTAATTTCCTCTGTCTCCAAGGCAGCGATACCAAAAGCCCATCTATACCCTTTTGGGTCTTTGAAATACCCTCTTCTGAGATAGTCTATGCCAAGGATGCATGGAGCCCCTGGACCAGTTACAATGGGGTGCTTTTGCCACTTCCTCCCAGTCAGGCTGATTTCAGCTTCCAGCATAGTTAACGCTTGGGATCCTCCTGTCACTCCAGAAATATAAATGGGTTTCACCCCTTGATACCTTGATGGCATCAGAGTACACTGTGCACCGGTATCTACTAGAGCCTTATACTTCTGTGGGACTGATGTGCCAGGCCATCTGATCCACACAGTCCAGTAAACCCGATTATCCCTCTCCTCCACCTGGCTGGAGGCAGGGCCCCTCTAATAGTGATCACAAAATTCTCCACTTCTGTCTTGTAGAAAGGGATTAGTATTCCTTATCACAGGAGCTGGAGTAAAATCAGCTCTTTCGCTCCATCTGGGAAACTGCTCGCCAGAGACTGGAGCAGCAGCTTTCCTGGGAGGATCATCCTTGACCATTGTTCTCCTCTTCAGTTCACGCACCCGTTGCTCCAGAGCTGAAGTAGGTTTTCCATCCCACTTTCTCATGTCTTCTCCATGATCCCGCAGGTAAAACCATAGGGTGGCCCGTGGCGTGTACCTCCTATATTTTCTTTCTCGAGCAGTAGGGCGCCTTCTGTTGATAGCTGAGACATGGGTTGGTACGCGTGGAGAGCTGGATAGATCGGATAAATCGTCTCTCAATTGTTTGAACTCCTGGGACAGTTTTTCCACAGCTGAAACGATGGAAGGGGTGAGATTGTCTTCGAACTCTCGGAGTTGACGAATCAGGAAATCCACTGTTGGTGATACTCCGTCATTCCAGGTCATTGATGCCAATGTGTGGGCATATGATGATGGCGCACTCCGTGTAAGTTTCCGCCACATGGGTCGTGTACATTCGACTTCATCTGGGTCTACGGATGTGTTCCTGGAATCCGGCCTATGATAGATCATCTCTATAATGGCTGATTCCCTCAGGGACTGGATGCCTTTCTCTATCGTGGTCCAGTTGGCTGAGCGATTCGTAATATCGTCTTTGTAGGGAAACCTTTCCTTCACAGCTGCCAGGAGCCGCCTCCAAAGACTGAGGGATCGCTTCTGTCTTGCAATTGCTTTGTCAATTCCTCCTTCCTTAGCAAGTGATCCCAGCTGCTTGGCTTCCCTACCTTCTAGTTCATGACCGTCGGCCCCATTGTCCCAGCACCGGAGCAACCAGGTGACAATGTGCTCCCCTGGAAGACGGGTGAAATCTTTTCGCATATTCCGTAGTTCGGTTGAGGTCCGGGGTCGAGAAGTGAACTCTTCTTCTTCTTCCTCTTCCTCTGACCCACGTAGTAGTAACTCTCGTTCAGGTGCTGTTGCATATAGTAATGGCACTGGGTCTTCATCTTTCTTCGCTTCACGGGTTGCTCTTTGTGCCTTTCGTTTGCTTTTGCTTACAGGGGCAACAGACATTGTCACAAACTGGACATTTGGTTTAGCTGCAGTGTTTGTCACTGTGGTTGGAGTGGCTGCAGTGTCTGCCACTAGGATTGGAGTGGTTGCAATGTCTATTGCTGGGGTTGGTGCAGCTGTTGTACTTGGGAGTTGAGTAACACCAACAGCTGCATTATCTGTTGCTGTCGGGGTTTGAGTAGCTACTGTGCTTGTCACTGGGGTTGGTGTAGCTGCAGTGCTTGGAGTAGCCATATTGTCTGTTGCTGTCGGGGTTTGAATAGCTACTGTGCATGTCACTGGGGTTGGTGTAGCTGTGGTGCTTGGAGTAGCTATATTGTCTGTTGCTGTCGGGGTTTGAGTAGCTACTGTGCTTGTCACTGGGGTTGGTGTGGCTGTGGTGCTTGGAGTAGCCACATTGTCTGTTGCTGTCGGGGTTTGAGTAGCTGTTGTGCTTGTCACTGGGGTTGGTGTAACTGCTGTATTTGAAGTTGGAGTAGTTGCGTTGTCTGTTGTGGTCAGGGTTTGAGTAGCTGTTGTGCTTGTCACTGGGGTTGATGTAGGTGCTGTACTTGGAGTAGCTGTGTTGACTGTTGTGGTCAGGGTCTGAGTAGCTGCTGTGCTTGTAGTTGGCATAGCTGCGTTGTCTGTTGCTTTGCCATCAGATCCAGAGACATTTTTTTTTCCCTTTGAAGGTGCTGGATAGTGTTGAGCAGGGCTCTGTAGGCATAGGCCAAGCCCCAGCACGTTGCCAAAATTTGTCCCTCTCTGGTATAACCAGGACGACAGCACACCTCGTTTAAGTGTTTTACTAGTTTTTCCGGATGTTGCACTTGTTCAGTGGTGAAGTTCCAAAGCACTGGAGGGGCCCACTGGCCTAGGTACTTGCCCATACTATCCCACACACCCTGCCACTCATAACTGTCCAGCCTCAGGGAAAATCTCCTGGTGGTCCTCCTATATTGTCGTCTAACCCTAGACCAGATTCGAACCTGATACTGCTGAATTTTTGACATTAAACGAAATAGGATGTTCCTACGATGGGATGGCCGTGGGTAAAACACACTCCGTATGTTTGCCAACATGCTGATCCCCAGCACAATCAGCAGGCAGGTTTCAAGGGTACTCAAAGGCCATCTAAAACCTTCAGAACTCTCAATTGCTGTTGCAAATAGGCTGGTGGGGGAACGGGGGGTGAAAGAGAATGCTTCCTTCGTAAGTTTACCCCCCGAGGAGAAAAAAAAAGATATGCAATTGCTAAAATATTTCATTATATACCTCCCAATGTATAGTGGTGATGGCCACGCTGGAAGCACAAACCAGACCAGTTTCATGATCAATGAGTCTATTGTATTACAAGTCATTACCATGAAGTACAGTGAAACAAGAACCTTAGCCCAGGCCCCCCAGCCGATAAACGCTAAAACAGCAAATAGTGGCTGTAAGTAAGGTACAACATGCTGAAACTCTGAGATCAAGCGCAACATGTCTGAGAGCCAAATAATCACCATTGTGACGAGTAGAAACAATGAATGCTTATCACAAATATGATTAAACACACTCTGGTCAGATCTGTCGTTATCTCAACCTTTCGAGCCCCACGTTGGGCGCCAAAAAGAACTGTCGTGGTTTGAGCCCAGCCAGTAACTCAGAACCACACAGCCGCTCGCTCACTCCCCCCCCCCCCGCTTCTTCCTCCCCCCGCTCCCGGAGGGATGGGGAGGAGAATGGGAAGAATGCAACTCCCACGGGTTGAGATAAGAGCAGTCCCGCAACTAAGGTATAACACAAAACCACTACTGCTACCACCAATGATAATAACGATTAGTGAAATAACAAGGGGAGAGGATACAATTGCTCACCACCCGCCGACCGATACCCAGCCCAACCCGAGCAGTGATCTGGGCCTTCCGGGTAACTCCCCCCGGTTTATATACTGGGCATGACGTGCTGTGGTATGGAATACCCCTTTGGCTAGTTTGGGTCAGGTGTCCTGTCTCTGCTTCCTCCCGGCTTCCCCTCCTCCCTGGCAAAGCATGAGACTGAGAAAGTCCTTGGTTGGAATAAACATTACTTAGCAACAACTAAAAACATCGGTGTTATCAGCGTTGTTCCCAGGCTGAAAGTTAAAAAACACAGCACTGCACCAGCTACTAAGCAGGAGAAAAATGACTGCTATAGCTGAACCCAGGACAGGGTTCAGCTATAGGGAGGAGGGGAAGCCAGGAGGAAGCAGAGACAGGACACCTGACCCAAACTAGCCAAAGGGGTATTCCATACCACAGCACGTCATGCCCAGTATATAAACCGGGGGGAGTTACCCGGAAGGCCCAGATCACTGCTCGGGTCGGGCTGGGTATCGGTCGGCGGGTGGTGAGCAATTGTATCCTCTCCCCTTGTTATTTCACTAATCATTATTATCATTGGTGGTAGCAGTAGCAGTAGTGGTTTTTGTATTATACCTTAGTTGCGGGACTGCTCTTATCTCAACCCGTGGGAGCTACATTCTTCCGATTCTCCTCCCCATCCCTCCGGGAGCGGGGGGGAGGAAGGGGGGGAGTGAGCGAGCGGCTGTGTGGTTCTGAGTTACCGGCTGGGCTCAAACTATGACAATATGGTTTGAGCTGAAACCATGACAAGTTTGTTCACTTGAATAAATCAAAGAACATGAAAATAAAGGGAAGGAAGAGAGAAACTGCAAGAAAATAAAAGTGAGAAAGAGTAGTTTTGTAAACATTCATGTTCAGTTTAAAATTAATGCTTTATAACAAATATTCTAGCTTCACCCCAGCTCCATATTAAAGCAAGATCTATGAATGCATCATACTACCCTATGCCTTGGTTTCTAGGAAAGAAAGAAGGAAAGATGGCTATCTTCTTTCATAAACAAAATAAAGTCAAGGAGAGCAACCAACACAGTCCAGATGATGAGGATATTGTATGTACAAGTAAGTCAATTAAGAACAGATTATAACATATCTCTTTTGGATAGATGGAACAATTTGTAGGCAGATGAATTACTCTCTATGAGGAGCCAATGCTAAGGAATTAGTCTGCATTCTTTGAATGATTGTAATAAAGTCTTAACAATTTCCCAAGTGTGAATGGAGCATTACAAACACTATGCTCGAAACAGAGTAACCTTTTATGTCCATTTCCCATAAAGAGTTGTGATGGTTTTCTTTCTTTTTTAAAAACTAATCTCACGAGATACCTGTATGTTCCAGCTGCAAAAGCCTGTACTTAAATAGTTCATTTACCAAATAAAACATCAATTAGTCAAATCCATTAACATATGAAGGCATTCAGCTAATTAGCCAAATTATACAGGACCCCTGTATTCAGCAAAAAACTTGGAATTCCCTTGACAGGGGTATTGTATTTTTAAAACTGCTTTCAATATTCCTGTGTGCACATAGCCTCAAAAAAAAAAAAAAAAAAAGTACATTAGAAAACTTTCTTAGTTTATGATATTTTATAATAAATAGATTATAACAATTTCAGTGTTACACAGAAAGAGCTTAAACTAGTTCCAAGAGCTAAGCACTTCACAGGTTGTTTGGACATTTTTTCAATTTAAATCACAACACGAAGCACCACAAATAGTCATCTTTTCCTGTGCAGACCGAAAGCGAGAGGTGATTATTTACAGTGTGTGTATATGTATGTGACACATACATAACATGTGGATGTGTATCTTTTCAAGACCTGAGTGACAAGCATGAGAAATGGTTCTCAGTAGTGATGACTGCACTCCTAGCACAGGTGACAAGCCTGTGAGTATTTCCCTGGAGGGCAGCATGAAATTGAGAATCATAGTGGTGACTAGAGCTAAGCTAAAGAGCACTGCTACTACCTATTTTATGAAAACCTTACTTTCTGTGTAATCTGGAAATAGATACTTAAACTTTAGATTGATTGCATTTATTTTTTACAAAGTTCAAGAGACAATACTGGCATTTCAATAAAGAAGTTATTCTGTAATGACACTTATGTGTTATTTTTTTCTTCTTTGTTACTATACTTCTGTTTACGAAAAAATTTACATTGTGCTGTTACAGTCTCCTGTGGCATAGATGCAATAAAATTCTGATAATTCATAAAAAAGTCACTGATTATTTTAAGGATAATGTCTTTATATCTATACATACAAAATTTTTCTGCATTGAATTCTCATTTCATGATGAAACAGAGCCCTATATTTATTTATTCAATGCACTAATCAGACTTATGAATCATTCTTTCAATTTGTGAAGACTTCTTTACAAGTCTTTACATTGCCATATAAAAATATTCAAATATTGTAATTTCAAATATTCCAAAGTACGTGTTTTGTTCTTTACAACATATTATTTGCATGTATTGTGTGCAAAAGTAGATGTACAAGGGAACTCCTGTAGTTTCTCCTTGACGAAGATTACTGTGGAATTCCCATGTGTACTGACACAAGTTTGATGAGCAGCTGTTCCTTTTTTATTTCCCTCCTCCTTGTCCATGTGGCCTTACATCCACATGTACCATAAAGGTGTTATTGCTGTGTGTGTAATTGTCTTTCTTTTATTTTTTCATTTGCCTATCATTAAGACAGGATCACAAAATCACAGAGTAACTTAAACTGAAAGGGACCACCTTTAAAATGGACCCACTGCAGGATGCAGTGGCAGTGGAAGGAGTGAAAATGAGCCTGCAAAACTGAGAGTGAGGGTGCAGGCAATTATCTAACTTAATTGGCAATAAATTTATTTTCCTGAGGTTTTTTTTTTCCATGGTAACTGCTAAGTGGTCTGTGCCTGGACCCATAAATGTTTTTGTAGTATTTTCTGTCGTGGGTGAGCATTGCACTGCTGGCCAAGGTTAACCTACTGCAAATTGACTGCTCAAAGCTGGGCCAGTTCTACCATGTTGCTGAGGGCCTTGCCCAGCCGAGGACTGCATACCATCGGGGGGGGAAATTCCACACCTGTCTCAGAAACCCTTTCCAATATTCGACTATATTTATGGTAAATATTTTTTCCTGCATCAAGCAAGAATATCCTGTGTTATAACTATTGTCTTTTGCTTTTTAACTTGTTACTGTGCACATCTAAGATGTCCATCTCTCTAAGCTCTGCTGTTAGGCATTAGCATTATTTTCCTTTCCGTTCTTCTTTTTAAGTTTGAACAAAAACCAACCCACTTAGCCATTCCTTGTACTTTATGCTTTCTAGCCTCCTGAACATTTGGTGGCTCCTTGCTGGATGCACTCCAATACATGAATGTCTTCTTTTCTTGTGTAAGGATGCTCAAAGTTAGATGTGACACTCCAGATGTAGCCTCACAGTGGTAAATAGAGAGAAACATCATTTCCATCAACCCACAGGCTGCCATCTGACAAATACAGTCAAAAATGTTGGTAACCATCTTCGCTAGAAGGATTCATTGCTGACTTATGTTTCAGCTTGTCTGCTAGGGCCCCAATGTCCCCTTCTGCAAAGATGCTCTTTGAAAAGCAGTCTCTAGCCTGTAATGGTGCATGGGATAATTCCTGCCCAGATGCATGACATTTAATTTGCCATTTCTGAACTTCATGAGATTTCTGTCAGTCCTTTCCCAGTCTGTTCTAGTCTGTTTGAAGAGCAGCCCTACCCTCCACCATATTGGCTGCGCTCCTGTATTTTTTATTGTCTGCAAAGTTGCTGAGAGTGCACTCCATTCCATCATTCAGGTTTTTAGTAAAGGCATTAGTTGGTGGTGGCTCAAATATTGATCCTTGAGGGGAAGCACTATTTAGAAGCCAGACTTCTGTTAGTTGCACATTGCAGTAACAATCACCACACTTTGAGCATGATGATCTAGACAATTTTCTGCTCATCTTATTTTCCATTTATCCAGTCATTGCTTCGTAATTTTTGCTGTGAGAATAATATGGGATATTGTGTAAAGTATTGTGTGAAGTTACATAACATCATATATGATGTAATTTCTTTTCCACATTATATTTTGCATCATCCCATTATGAAGTATTTCTCCTATTTATTTTTGTCTTATAAGCATTTTTTTCCCTAAATACCCAATATTACATTTGTTTCTCTATTTCTCCTAGTTTCTAGTCCTCTTTTGTAATGTTCTCTTTGTTTCTTCCACAAGTTCAGTGCTTGGCAAGATCTTATTTTTAGTCCTTTGCTCTGCCTTTTGAGTAGTAACAGGGCCAGAACAGGTTCAAGCTCACGGCTAAACTGAAATAATATTAATTTTACTCATAGAAAATGCAGGAACATGTGTTCACATTTCTCAAGGCACCCTTCAACTTTGAACCCAATAGTATGTGCAAAACATGGCTATTTCTGATGTAAACTTGTAATCAGTTCTAAAGATCAAACAGGCTTCCTCATTGGTCTATAAGGTGCAACCTTCCATTTCATGTCTATTGACTATAGCAGGACACTACATTGCTGAGCCAAGGCAATCTGGAAAAATTGAGATGCACAACCAAAGGGCAAGAACTGCAGCAAATGGATTTATCAATCTCAAAGCCTTTAGGAGGTTTGACAACTTTCTGTTAATCAGTTTCTATGTAGCCATGTAATCAGTAGCCTTGATAAATAAAATGAGAGTTGGCTTTTGAAATTAGTCTGGTTTCAAACTTAAACAGGGAGAGTTTAGGTTAGATATAAGGAAGAAGTTCTTTACTATGAGGGTGGTGAGGCATTGGAATGGGTTACCCAAGGAAGTTGTGAATTCTCCATCCCTGGCAGTATTCAAGGCCAGGTTGGACAGAGCCTCAGGTAACATGGTCTAGGGTGAGGCATCCCTGCCAATGGCAGGAGGGTTGGAACTGGATTATTTTAAGGTTGTTTCCAACCCTAACTATTCTATGATTCTATTATTCTTGACTAAGTGGTAAAGTGGTAAAGTTATAAACATCTGAAAAAGAGTCCTTTATTATAAAGCTATTTGCAACATACTTGCCTACAGTCCCTAAAACACTGGGTATGTGAGATAAATGGAAATCTGGGAAGGGTAAGTTGTGCCCTTGATTTTGGAGAACTTCAAATTAATTTTGCTTCTAAGTTTGTTCAATAGTAAACATAGGATATAGTCTAAGAATTTTCCTGTATTTTTAGCTTGCATGTGTTTGATTTCTCAGCTATACTGTGCGTGATTTCCTCTGCTTAGTTGAAAACAGTATACTCATTTAGTTTGCAAGTAGAAAAGATTTGTTTTTACATGTGTACAGTAAATTCATTACCTGTGGCTGAGAAGATAATTCTATGTGTAAGGAGATTTTGAACTAAACATTAACAACATCACTTAAGGGAATGAGTAAATAAGTATGACCAGAAAAAAAAAAAGTGTACACTTACAGAGCGCAATGCCATAGAATGAAGTTTAATGTGATGTACCTTTGCTCCAATTTTCAGGTGAAATAGGCTGTCACAATTCAGCAAGTCTGTTCAGGAGCAGTCAGTTTGCTCTAGAAATGGGCTAGAGGCGGAAGGGGAAGCTAATTGCAAGAGTAATGGTGAGCAAGATGAACAAGATAATTGTCACTGAGATTAAGGATTTCTTGAGTTTTGTTTGTTGTCAATATTGTTGCTATAGTTACAGATAGACATTGATAAAAACTTATATACATTTATATTAGATTTTCCAAACAGAGAAAAATTGAGTTATATTACTCTTGTTTTCTCTTTGTTGTATTTCTGATAGCACCAAATCAAAGCAAAAAAAGAAATATAGCTTCTTATATTTGCAGGAGGTAGTGATTTTGTCAAGCAAAAGTATTGAATGATTTTTAATTAAATGTCACTTCTATGTCTAAAATTTTGCCTAAAAACTGTATAATATACATATCTAAATTTATACATAGTATATATATATGTATAAACATTCTATATTTATACTTCTCATGTACAGGGATATTTTTTATTTAGTATTTCAAATAGAAAACAAAAAATTCGTTTCTGGTTCCCTGGTGAACCTGTAAATTTGGAAAACAGTAGATTTCCACAAATCAGAGATATGTTTTCCACTATGAGACAGGTACATGTTAACAGCAGATTTTCTGCAATTTCATCAAGGAAACTTGACTTAAAAATTCAGTCAGAGAAACATTTACAGAGATGTATTTTCCTTAAAATATCTCCAATTGAAAATGCACCTCAAATCCCATTCTAAAGCTCTCCCATAAAGATCATCAGGCAAGATAATGTAATGAAAATTTTCAAGGCTAGCTCTCAGGAAGACTAGAGACTGTGTATTAGCCACATGTTTAATCTATAAAAAACTTTTATTAAGTACTTAAGATTCTAAATACTTATGTATCCCTTAAGTTGCCTTACCTTATATACATGAATATGAAATTCACGTCCAGCTCACATGTTCCTTTCTAACTAAACAAGTTTTACACAATTAAATTTTCTAGATTTGTATGACAGATGCAATAACACTTAGTCCTTGGCTGTCTAAGGAAGCTTGCCACATATCTAATGTTTAAATTTTTTGCTTTCAGAGACTGAAAGTTCCTCTATCTGTCTTTCAGCCCACTAGAGCAGACTGACATCCAAGCTATGATGCTTCAAATTTCTCTTCTGCCTGACACAGCTTGGATCCAGGTATGGGTGAGGAAGGCTCTAGACTTGAAACTGTCACTTTATGGAGAATTATTAAATTTTTTTTTTTTTGGTCAGAATAAGGAAATAAGGGTAAGAAATCCCCAGAGACATTCGAGACTGCCTCAAATCTACAACTTTTACAGTCCTGTGGAAGGAAGGACGGATTTCCACTCCTCTTTTTCACCTTTTAACCTAAGAGTCTGACCTATGAATCTTGAATCAGCATAAGAAATCTAATGAAGCTAGGCACCTAAGCCCTGGAAGGAAAGGTTTGAAGACACAAATTTTCTTCAGTGTTTCTTACTGATGTATTATTTTGTATGCAGATTATTGTGAGATATTTTCTGAAGAGCCCAGCTCTTCTTCAACAAATCATAGGTATATTTATTTTCAAAACTAACAAAATTACAGGCATTTACAAGACTACCAAGAAACAGATGAAAATGCTGAGGCGGGAAAAAAAAAAATCTTATCCAACATACCTTAAATTCAGATGCAAAAGACTTCTCTTCCTCTTCATAATCAGTTCACAAGGCTATAGGTTCATGGTCAGTGTCAGTCTTTTTGAGCAACATAAAACCTCATAAGGCCTAGGTTTGAGCTAGCAGGGTTTTTTTGTTCCTTTTTTTTTTTTTTTTTTTTTAATGGCTCAGCTCCATTTGAGAGTTCTTTGGGACTTAGAAAGCTGTCAACAAGATGTTAACTGACTGTATATTAAAACATTCGTTTCTGCCTCAGTGAGCATTTTTCACATTTCATTTTCATCTTTTTCAAACACTGAACTGTGCATTACATTCAAAACATAAAACTTGACATTCATATATGTTTATATTAATGAGATTAATACAAGATGTTTATTACTGGCTTTGATTTCAGCCTTCACATCTGAGCCAGCAGACATCACACTAACCAATTATTTTGTGATGAACTGAAATCCAACCCTGTCAATGAAAAAAACATGAGGGAACACTTTAGGGAAAAAAGATCCACTCATTAGAGAAAGTAAATACTTCTGTTCTTCAACATGTTTATCCTAAATATTAAATACCTTACTTTTAAAAAACCCCAAAAAACACTATCTGAAAAAAATAGGTAAGGTGTTTAGATGTCTTCAATATAAACAGAATTCCCTAAACATTCTCAGTTATACATGGTATGTTTTATAATTTAACTATGTATTTACTTTGCATAAATTAGAATATTCTAAAAATGTCTTCTTGCCAGTTATATCTACAGAAGTAATTCTCTATGGATTAAGACATATTTTTATCCTTAAATACATCTTATGCACCCAATGAATGCTAAAAATGGTTTTATTTGCATAATTCTAGAGTTGGGAATACAGTTTCTTTAATCACTCTCCAACAGCCTATTCAGCTTTTCCTTTGAACTGAAATGACTCTATGTCCTGTTATACTAGCTTTTGTTGAAAAAGTTTAATGTAAATTTCACTGCTAAACTAAATTCTCCTAATTTTGAAACACTTGGGCCTTATATTCTTAATTCTGTGCTCACTGGCAAGTTACACTATGAGACACTAAGAGTTTTTTGGACTGACTGCTATTCTCCATTTGACTGCCATGGAAAACTGAACACATTTTTCTTTACAAATGTACCAGAGTGGGACAAACTAACCTTTCCCAAAGCTAACATTCAGTTTTGTATGAGCAACTTATTTATATGTTTCTGTCCAGTCTTTAATTCATATAGAATTGAGAAGAAGTGACAAAAGTTTACATTTCTAACAAGATTTTTCAGCTGAAGGTTCTGCAACTTCCATATGTGTGAAGAGCTGAACTGAAAACAGTGGGAATAAATTGTAAGTGGGCTGTGGGTTTCAGCGAGAAGTTAGGTACTAAAAGAGGAGTTGAATCTGAGCCTAAATGGCTAAAAGTAAATTATCTAGTTCTGGAAATCAAACTTTGCCAGTACTGACTTAGATTTCAGCAAGTAATATAGACTATGTTATGAAAATGGAATAACAAGTTTGAGATTTATAACACACAGCTTATTGCTTGATGAGATATCTAATTAGCCAGAATGACAACACATATGTAAAAAACTTATATACTTAAAAATCCAGGATCCAGAAAATAATCCACTTTACGTGATTTCTAAATGTTCCTGCCACTGCAGATGCTAGCCTGTTTAGCTTGAAAATTATAGGATTCCTACAGTTCTTAGAAATGTCTTTCCATCAAGGTAGGTGTTGGTCTTCCATGTAAAACCAAGGTGGTAGCTGATTGTAGTGATGTTCTCCTTTTTAGTCACAGCTTAGAAGTAGGATCAGCCATTACACAGTAGGTGTATTTCTCCTATATTTTTAGAAAACTACTAGAGAAAAATCCAGCAACACTTTGAAGAACAAAATACTCTTCTACCTGTTTCTAGCCCCTTTTTGTCATCCTACCTGAGCAAGCACTCAGAACTGTATTGCAGGTAAATTTACAATTCATGTATTATTCTGCTGGATCTATTCCTGAAAGTCTAGTGGTTTAGCTTCCAACAGAATTGTGAGGACAAATTTTGTGCAGAGCAGTCTAAAAACTGAGAGGGTATTTTTACAAAATGAAAATCATCTTACAGTGAGAAAGACTTAAACCACTCACTTCCTGTAAAAGTGATGTGATTACTATGCTTTTACTGTCTTAATGTCTTGGCCAGTAGCCTAAGTGACTAAAGCATGTTTTAAATTTGGCAAGATAGTTGGATTTTTCCAGCAAGCTGTGTGAAGGGAAGACTATTTTATGCATTTTCAGGGGAGGTGTATGCTGTTCTAACCTGCGCTATAGACAGGTGGGTGTGATGGGGATTTACTCAGTATATGTTTATATTCCAGAAAAGGTTTAATTTGAGACCTTAGGCATGATGGGGGTCAGAGTCACCTTAGCAGGCTAGAGGAGACTCCTGTATGGCATATTTGAACTTCTAAGAGAAGGCTGCATGAAGACCTCATAGCAGCCTTTCCTTACCTAAAAGGGGCCTACAAAGATGCTGGAGAGCGACTCTTCATCAGGGACTGTAGCATTAGGACAAGGGATAATGGGTTTAAACTAAAGCAGGGGAAGTTCAGGTTAGATATAAGGAAGAGGTTCTTTACTGTGAGGGTGGTGAGGCACGGGAACAGGTTGCCCAAAGAAAATGGTAAATGCTCCATCTCTGGCAGTGTTCAAGGTCAGGCTGGACAGAGCCTCAGGCTACATGACCTAGGGTGAGGCATCCCCGCCCACGGCAGGGGGTTTGGAACTAGATGATCTTAAGGTCCTTTCCAACCCTAACCATTCTATGATTCTATGATTCCACATCCACAGAGCATTCTAAAACTCTAAGGGTTTTGCTGGATTACACATTCATTTTTTAAATGCCTGCCAATTTAGCCATACATTGTTTATTGTTTTGCACAGTGTCATAACCATAATTCTGCTTAAATTTTGTCTCAGTTTTGTATAAATGAAGCAGTAACCAAAAACATGAGTTGCCATTTTAAACCTGTTCTCTGTTCAAGACTGATCTGAAGAAGTTCTCCAGGATAGATTAGATAACCTAGTTCAGCACTGATACCTTTAACTTCCTTTTAAGTCGATACAATCTGGTCTCTGCTCTGAGCTTGAAGAAGAACAAAAAAGAGTGAAATCTGCAGTTTCACTGCACTTCTCTCTTCCTCCTCTATATACTTAACACTACCACAGAACCGACTATGCCACACACACAAGTCACAGCGGGAATAAATAATTTTTCCCCATGTTTATTTTATAGAGTGTCCTGGGTTCAGCTATAGCAGTCATTTTTCTCCTGCTTAGTAGCTGGTGCAGTGCTGTGTTTTTTAACTTTCAGCCTGGGAACAACGCTGATAACACTGATGTTTTTAGTTGTTGCTAAGTAATGTTTATTCCAACCAAGGACTTTCTCAGTCTCATGCTTTGCCAGGGAGGAGGGGAAGCCGGGCGGAAGCAGAGACAGGACACCTGACCCAAACTGGCCAAAGGGGTATTCCATACCACAGCACGTCATGCCCAGTATATAAACCGGGGGGAGTTACCCGGAAGGCCCAGATCACTGCTCGGGTCGGGCTGGGTATCGGTCGGCGGGTGGTGAGCAATTGTATCCTCTCCCCTTGTTATTTCACTAATCGTTATTATCATTGGTGGTAGCAGTAGTGGTTTTGTGTTATACCTTAGTTGCGGGACTGCTCTTATCTCAACCCGTGGGAGTTACATTCTTCCCATTCTCCTCCCCATCCCTCCGTGAGCGGGGGGAGGAAGAAGGGGGGGGGGGGGGAGGTGAGCGAGTGGCTGTGTGGTTCTGAGTTACCGGCTGGGCTCAAACCACGACATAGAGCTAAAGATTAATCTGTTTATGTTTAGATTGCCTAGAATTCTCAAAATTGTTGAAGATACTTGAGGCTTAGAATTTATCCCCTGGTTTGACTTTTCACAGCTATGAACTTGGAGCAGTTTTTCAACTCAGTGACATGCATTTTTAAAAAGTTCTAAATAAGTAATGCACATTTTACAAAGATGGTGTGGGGGATCCAAAATAAAAAAAGAAAGCTCACACAAGCTGACAACCTCAGGAAATGCAAAGCAGATGACAAAGCCCCACATCTGTTTCACTCTGCAGTGCAGAGCTATTTCAGGGACAGCTTGTCAGTCTTCTAGCAAGCAGTATTTGTAAACAAAGTTCAGAGAAGTAATAGAAAACCTCCAAACTTTTGGTCATTTCTTCTGAAGTTTTTTTATATTATTTGCATTATTTTGAATTTTTGAATGCATAATGACTTTGTATGATTTTTAACAATTATGTGTTTTTCATGTATGGTTTTCTGAGGTATTTTACTTTTTTACCTGACTGTATCACACAATATATTTTAGGGCAGTAGCCTGGTTTTAAACTCTTGTTCTCCTGAATATATAATTTCAAAGTCGAGAAATATCAACAGTGATTATGTATAGTGTCTACTTTCCAAGATATGCTTTAACTAATGATGACTAGATCAAGATTCAGGGCTACACCGGTGAAGAAACGATTTGACTGTTGATCTCACTGTAGTTGTAGATGCAAGCAGAAACTAAACTGCTTTGTGTAAATATGAATAAAATACCTCTGAACATAACTCTAAATAAATATTTTGATCCCCAGTGCTGAAAACATAAAAGCTAATAGATTTTAGCTGCCTTCAAAACTAAACTGAAGTTCCCAGAGTAACAATTCTGATTTTAGACATTGAAAGTGAAAGTTGGTCAGCTGCTCCCGTACTTTTGTTGAACTAAGTTGTAGGGACTGTTATTTTTTAACAGCTCAGGCCAGCTTCTCTTTCTTTCTCTTCCCTTATCCTATTATAATTCAAGCATAACTGTAATGCTATTTCCACTACTCTAAGCATGACACAACTTTATCTTCAGCTATGCAACTTCTTATTTGCATAGTAGTTTAATAGAAACATATTCCTAAATCAGATAGCTGTCCATTTTCATTAAACTAAAAATAATTTGAGCTCATAATTGTGCTAATTCATCCGTTCTCACAAAATGTTTATATGATTTAGAAAATCAAGTACTGCTTAGTTTTGTTTTTCTTAACACAGGCAAGTAGTTGTTAAGCATGAGAGAGATCTTAAGGAAGGGTTGCTAGTATTTTATGCATTGCTTCCTTTATCTTGACAAACTTTCACTAAGGCGGGGAGCTCTGAAATGTTCAAACAGGTCAGATACTGTAATCTCAGAAAAAAACAACCAACCAACCAACCAAACAAACAAAAAAAGCAAACAAGGAAACTTTTTGTAGCTATTGCAATAAGGAAGGGATTTAGAACTGAAGTTCCACTTATACTCTACAATCTCTGTATGAATGTCTGCATACTCAATATCGATTACTCTGTGGTTGGATTGTGGAGAATTTGCCATATCATATGACAGTAATTCAGAAATCCTATGCTTAAATTTTCAAACAGCTGCTAATTTTAGTAAGAGGGTCTGGAAACAAGTATATCCCCATAGGAATAATGGAAATTAAAGAAAAACAGGTATTGAAACAAGTTTACAAAAACAATGTCACCTGCCACATGTTGCGTAAAATTCAAAGTCGTACCTCTGTTAAAAATCCTAACTTTTCTAACATACTTCAGCTTTCACTAGCATGTTTGTACAGTATTATCTGTTTAGCTGTTCAAAATAACAACTGGGCTGTGGCTGGGTTCCTGTGATACCATGAGATGTATATGTATCAGTGTGATGGTCCTGCAGCCATTTGCTATGCTTGGTTTAATTCTTGGATTTGGAGCTAGACAAAGCTTACAACAGACTCTGAGCTGCAGCAGGAGCACCAAGATAAGACTCAGCATGGGGAAAAGGGTGCACCTCCAACAGGCTGGCTAAGAATACTGGATACTGACAAAGAGAAGACTGCTGGGAAGTAATTGACAGCCTGAGAGAACTACAAGTAATCAAGTGCCAAGGTTCAAACTCATCTAAATATTCAGCCTATGATATCTATACAGTTTTCATCATTTTCTGGGATAAAAATGGGTTTGATACCTGAATCTAACACACATGTCTTTCTTTGACTACAGTTTAGCTTGTATATTTGCAAGTTTCTAAAAACCTCAATCTTCTAATAATCATAGGGTCACAGAATGGTTTGGGTTGTAATGGACCTTAAAGATCATCTAGTTCCAACCCTCCTGCCATGGGCAGGGACACCTTCCACTAGACCAGGTTACTCAAAGCCCCGTCCAACACGGCCTTCCAGAGCTGGGTCAGCCACAACTTCTCTGGGCAACCTGTTCCAGTGTCTCACCACTCTCATAGTGAAAAATATAATCTTATATAATCTTATAATGCAATTTATGTTTGCTAGCACTATTTGATGTTCACAGCACAATATTAGGAGTAGTTGAGTAGGTTAATAATTGCTGCAGAGTATGAAGGTGTGCAATATATTTATATGTACCTATATATGTATGTTGATATATGCATGTAGATTATATATATATGTATATATATTTGTGCAGATTTTACCATGTGTCTGTCTATATGTACTGCAAGAGGAATGGAATGGGACATTCCTGTTTTAAAATGTACCTTTCAACATAAACAAAATGCTTGAAAGGTATTTTGATCCTCTTATGGGAAGGGGGTTGTCCATAGAATCTCCTGGGCATATTTCAAGATTTGTATAATTTAATCAATGACCTTTTAGACAAACAGTGAATGAAAGAAAACAAAACCTGAGACAGAATAACTGAATAAAGAAAGGAGAGTAAAACCACACTTCAGGCTTTCATCTTTTGACCTTACAATTGCAACCTAACTCATGTCTACAAAACGCCTCCTGTGTGTCCCATTTGCATCTTTGATAATTTGCTGGTTATTCTTCCACATGCTACTATTACTATCATGAAGCAATGTCATTGTGAGAATTAGATGTCAAATTTTACACTGCCATTGTAAAGTTTGCATCATCATCATGCATCCTGGAGCAGCTGTGACTTTCTCATATCTGTTCAAAGGCCTTTTAGGCATACGTCCTTTGTCCAGTTTATGCAAGTGAAATACCCTCAGTTCTGTTTCTGTATAAGAATATCATACAGCCATATAGCAGACTTTAGTGTATATCTGTCAGTTCCCAGTCAGAGAGAAATTTTATTAGTGGTAAACAGGTTTAATCCCCAAAAGTAAGCTTTATGCATTATGGAACTTTCTAATGTTTTCACAGACACAGAAAAATAACATAATATTCACAAAGAGGAGATGGAAATTGAATATGTTTATGCACTTTTTTTCACTGCCTTAACAATTTTTCAAGCACAACAGATGGTGGATGTAGCAAAAATCTGGATTCAGAGGAAAGAATTTATTTCTTCTAACTTTGCATGCTGTACCATGTTATTACCTGCATCTGAGCTGACTACTATATACTCCTTTTAAATTACATGGGGGAAAATTACACTTTTGGAGTAAAATTTATCTGACCTATTTAAATTTCCACTTTAAGATGAGAAAAATTGCATATTGAAATGTCATCTTTATGCTTTTTATTGCTTCTAAAGGTGCCAAATCCTTATTATACCTCTGCACTGTGAATGTTTATTTTACTTAGTTGAACCATACTCTGAGTAACTAGTAATATTGTTTATATCCAGAAGAGTATAAATTGAGACCTGGATAGTTTTCCAGTTGTGAAATATTTTCCTTCATCTGGTGATTGATAGAACATGAAAGAGAAGTTTTTTTCCATTTCTGATTCTAAAAATAACAACATATATTTCTCAGTCTTCATTAAATTGAAGGAGTTTTTGATGCCATGGAGGGGGACAAAGCAAATACTTAGGCTTCAGTCCTTCCACAAATTCCTATGAATAATGTCAGAAGCTTTCCTTCACCTCACATCTATATTCTATAAAATGAAGACAGAAATAGCTGAAATATCAGTAAATTATTCTAATAATAATTCCATCATTTTCAGCTTTGAATCTGTGGGGGAGAAAATTTTCTCTCCTGCTGATAAATATTGCAACTCTACAGAAAGCTTCCTACTAAGTTCTTAAATCTTTTTAATTGATACCAGATTTTAAGTTTTCATTTCTCTATACATGTGATGATATTAAAATGTTCCTGATTATGTTATAGAAACTTTCATGGAAGAAGAAACAAATGTAGTGGAACATCCTTGGGAATGATTTTATGATACTTATTTTTGGTATCTTGCTAGCAATTTCAAATACAAGAAGTAAGCAGCTCTGAACATATTCAGTATCTACAGATTTTAAAATTTATATGAATCAGTTGTCTGAAGTTCTTAGGTTTGGTAAAGAATGAGCATTAAATGCTACCTTTCATAACTGGGTTCATTTTAAACCCTTTTTAAAACCTATCTAAATGATTAGATAAAAAGTGTCACTCTCTTTCTTACACATTCAGCAGTGGTCTAATTTTTGCTCCCATCAGTCAGCCATTAAACATGCCATGACATTTACCAGGCAAATGCAGAGACCAGTGTGGTAGACAAAGAACTTTTGTTTGACGTAAAGCAGGAACACCACCTGGTAGAAAGGAATAAGGGTTAGGCATTCTGTTGACAGTAGATAGTGTGAACATTTTGCCTTGACTTTGGAAGGCACTACCTTAAAAATTAATCCAGGAAGACGACAGGAAGACTTTATTTTGTTAGAATTAAGTATGATTAATTCAAGGGGAGTTAAACTGCTGCGGACACATTCAATCACTTCTGAATCATAAATTATTCAAAATAATCTCACTTTTGAATAGGGGTTGTATATTTAAAAGGTGATTTAAGTCATGCTTTCTTATGAATTGTTGAATGTCTGCTGAAATGGGATATTTCTAGTCCCCTTATTCCATTTACTTGAAGTGTTGAAAGAGAACTCTTGTGTCCTTTTTCAAGTCTTCATACAAACATCTATGCTGAAAGTAGTGAGATGTTTACTTTGCCACAGAGTTCACAGGAGAAACCTTCCTCTCACAGGAGAAACCTTCATCTGTATGGTTTTAGAAAGACTGAATTTGTCAAATAAACACTAGCACACAATGGAAGTGACACAAAAATTAATAGTTAAACAAATAGAAAACTGAAATCAGTCCAAAAAATAATTAAAAAAAACCCTCTGAGCTTAATTACAAATAAATAATTCTCAACCACTTTAAAATTAAATACTATCATTAACTCTGCCTGTTAATGCTTCTACATTTATCTATGCTGTATATAATTCCCTTCAAAATCATAGTATCATAGAATCATAAAATCATAAAATGGTTTGGGTTGGAAGGGACCTTAAAGATCATCTAATTTCAACACCCCTGCCGTAGGCAAGGACACCTTCCACTAGACCAGGTTGCTCAAAGACCCATCCAATCTGGCCTTGAACACTTCCAGGGATGGAGCAGCCACAACTTCTGGATGTGTAACTAAATGTATACAAATGCAAAATAATGACCTATTTTTTAACTGGCAACAGTAGAAATTTCCAATTTAGCTTAGAGGCAAATAAATCTGTCTTTCAATTAAAAAAACCCCATTTGATTACAGCCTTTGTGGGGTTGTATTTGGAGGACAGTGGACACGTGATGAGCCAGCCATCAGAGAGCTTCTTCTAAACACGTCGCTGCATACCAAGAAGAAGATAAGAGGAAGAAAAACATCTGCAGTCGGATACATGGGAAGAACACCAGGAATTAGGTGATCCAATAAGGACACTTACCGAGCCACGTGATTGCCTCGTGCAGGAGGGCTTTTACCAATCAAAAGGTGCGTGACCGCATGTAGAGATAGAAAACTCTGTATATAAAGGGATCGTGGGAACAATAAAGTGGCTTCTGCTTGATTCACATTGAATCGTGTAGGGTCCATTGTCGTCTCTCCTCAAGCCTTATTTTTTTTCTTCTTCTTCTTTAGATCAGTTTTAGTTTGAAGCAGGAAAAAAAGTGCAGTCATTGTTAGACATGTTTAGGGTGATCATATCACAGTAGCGGTAGATTAGTGAAACTTCGCAATAACAAAAAGAAGAAGAAGGGCAAGAAGGGAAATTCAAAACTGGACATATTTATACCTTTCTATGTCTATGAAAACAAAATAATCATGTTAAACTATGTTGTAGTTGAGGCTTACAGATGTATGTTTAGATGCAGAAAGAACAGAAGGGTACTTTGAACAGCACAAAATATTCTCTATAATTGGCATCTTTCCTTATCAATTCACTAGTTATTAGATGCTTTTAGTAAGTGGAAAAATGTATCTCTGTCCAAGTGTGGGGGTTTTTTTCACTTTTTTTTTCTTTCTTTCTTTCTTTCTAAATTTAAGATAGAAATTGAAACCAATACATTTTATAACAAGCTTTCTTCTCTGTATAGAGTTCCACATTTTTGTCCTATGTGAACATTAGTAATTAATGAAAAAAAGAGAAGAAAACACCTGTATGAGATCTGGTATAACTTCAAAAATGGTATTTAGTAATAATTGTGTTCTCTTACGTTCTTGAAAGCAGAATTCTTTTCAGAATCCATATTCCTCTGTGTATATCTCTATATGTAAATTTGGTCAACATTTTTGATTGATTTTTTTTTTCTTTGCTTTTAAAGGATATTTGCCAAATTAGTTCTGTTTCCATAAAATATGTCCACCTGAACTAAGTCAAGAAAAAGAGTACCCGTAACTCATTTGCTGAGTAAGCATTATGCATATGTTTAACTGTAGCAAAATATATCTTAAAGTATATACATACTGCAGTCTTGAGGAACAAAGTTCACACATAGGCACTCATATGCATACACACATCTATATCTGTATATTTAGTAAATGAAATAAAGAAAAAAGTGTCAAAACAGAATTTCATTGTGCCTGAAATAAAACTCTATGTGACTGACAGAACAGGATACATATTCTGCTGTTCAGTTTAGTTTGATAAAAATCTGAATTTGAAGGATAAAGGTTTTGCTATTTGAGTCTTTAACATATCTTAAAATGTATTTCTATTGCTAACATTTTCTGTTCTGCATAACATGGTTCAATTCTGAAGTCTGTAAAAGAAGCATAAAGACCCAGTTTTGATCTCAGCCTAGATTTTCACATTTACTTTTATTTAGTTTGTCTCATATAGATCACCTGCTTGACTAAGTGATTTGACTGTGACAAGCACTGTATAAATATTTTGTCACAGAAATAATATTGCAATATTGTTTTTAATAATGTTAAAAAAAAAAAAAACTCTGTGAGGAAAAAAGAAATAGTGGAAAGAAATCCAGAAGCATCATTATTTATGAGTGAAAATTCATAAAACAAGAACAAGAACTGAGCATACAGTCCAAGAATTATCAACATGAGAGTTTTATCTACTACCATTTCTGAGAACTGTTCATTTGGAAACTGATTTGTTTCTATTATGTAATGTCTTTCCATAGCTGCACTCAAATACTTGAGGAAGTGTGCTTAAAATGTGTACTGGTTTATGCTGGGTTACAGTTAATTTTCTTCATAGTAGCTGTGTCCTGGGTACAGCTGTAGCAGTCATTTTTTCTCCTTCTTAGTAGCTGGTGCAGTGCTGTGTTTTTGACTTTCAGCCTGGGAACAATGCTGATAACACCAATGTTTTTAGTTGTTGCTAGGTAATGTTTACGCCGACCAAGGACTTTCTCAGCCTCATGATCTGCCAGGGAGGAGGGGAAGCCAGGAGGAAGCAGAGACAGGACACCTGACTCAAACTAGCCAAAGGGGTATTCCATACCCTTTTATAAATATATATATATATGCCCAGTATATAAAGTGGGGGGAGTTGCCCGGGAGGCAGATCACTGCTCAGGTCAGGCTGGGTATTGGTTGGTGGGTGGTGAGCAATTGTATCCTCTCCCTTGTTATTTCCCTTATCATTATTATTATTGGTGGTAGCAGTAGTGGTTTTGTATTATACCTTAGTTACTGGACTGTTCTTATCTCAGTCCATGGGAGTTACATTCTTTTGATTCTCCTCCCCATCCCTCCAGGAGCAGGGGGAGGAAGAAGTGGGGGAGGAAGAAGTGGGGGAGTGAGCGAGCGGCTGCATGGTTCCGAGTTACCAGCTGGGCTTAAACCACAACTGTTCTTTGTGGTGCCCAACGTGGGGCTCAAAGGGTTGAGATAATGATAGATCTGACCAGAATGTGTCTAATCAAATTTGTGATAAGCATTCATTGTTTCAGATTAATAGTCACTCACGACAATGTTGATTTATTGGCTCTCAGAGTTGTTGTGCTTGATCTCAGAGTTTCAGCATGTCGTACCTTACTCACAGCCAGTATTTGCTTTTTTAGTGGTTATAGGCTGGGGGGCTTGGGCTAAGGTTTTTGTTTCACTGTACTTCATGGTAATGACTTGTAATACAATAGACTCATTGATCATGAAACTGGTCTGGCTTGTGTTGCCAGCATTGTCATCACCTCTATACTTTGGGAGGTATATAATGGAATTTTTTAGCAATTGCATATCTTTTTTTTTCTCCTCGGGGGGTCAACCTATGAAGGAGGCATTCCCTTACACCCTCCACTCCCCCACCAGGCTATTTACAGCAGTTGAGAGTTCTGAAGGTTTTGGATGGCCTTTGAATACCCTTGAGACCTGCCTGCTGATTGTGCTGGGGATCAGCATGTTGGCACACATACAGAGTGTGTTTTACCCATTGCCATTCCACCCTGGGAACACCCTATTTCGTCTGATCTCGAAAGTTAAGCAGTATCAGGTTCAAGTCTGGTCTAGGGTTAGATGGCGATATAGGAGGACCACCAAGACATTTTCCCTGAGGCTTCGAATTGGAAATCCCAGTAGTCCAGGAATTCTAGAAGTCATTATGGACTGGCCAGAGGGCAAAGATTTTGGAGTGTCACTAGAGGAGGAGGTCATGTGTGCTGAAGAGGCCCCACCATATAATGAACTGTTAGAGAGTGAAAAGCAATATGCCTTGTTTATTGATGGGTCCTGCCGTATTGTGGGAAAGCATCGGAGATGGAAGGCAGCTGTGTGGGGTCCCCTGTGACAAGTTGCAGAAACTGCTGAAGGAGAGGGTGAATTGAGTCAGTTTGCAGAGGTGAAAGCCATCCAGCTGGCCTTGGACATTGCTGAACGAGAAAAATGGCCAGTACTTTATCACTATGCTGACTCATGGATGGTGGCAAATGCCCTGGGGGGGTGGTTGCAGCAATGGAAGCAGAGCAATTGGCAACGCAGAAGTAAACCCATCTGGGCTGCTGCATTGTGGCAAGATATCGCTGCTCGAGTGCAGAACCTGGTGGTGAAGGTACGCCACGTAGATGCTCATGTACCCAAGAGTCGGGCCACTGAGGAACACCAGAATAACCAGCAAGTGGATAAAGCTGCTAAGATTGGAGTGGCTCAGATGGACTTAGATCGGCAACATAAAGGCGAATTATTTTTAGCCCGGTGGGCCCATGACACCTCAGGCCATCAAGGCAGAGGTGCAATATATAGATGTGCTCGTGATCGAGGGGTGGACTTAACGATGGACACTATTGCCCAGGTTATTCACGAATGTGAAACATGTGCTGCAATTAAGCAAGCCAAACAGTTAAAGCCTCTCTGGTATGGAGGACGATGGCTGAAGTACAAGTATGGGGAGGCTTGGCAGATTGACGATATCACACTCCCACCAACTTGCCAAGGCAAGCGCTATGTGCTTACCATGGTGGAAGCAACCACCGGCTGGCTGGAAACATACACTGTGCCCCATGCTACTGCCTGGAACACTATCCTGGGCCTTGAGAAACAAGTTTTGCGGCGACACGGCACCCCAGAGAGAATTGAGTCAGACAATGAGACTCATTTCCAGAACAGTCTTATAGACACTTGGGCCAAAGAGCATGGCATTGAGTGGGTATATCACATCCCCTACCATGCACCAGCCTCTAGAAAAATCAAATGGTACAATGGGCTGTTAAAAACTACACTGAGAGCAATGGGTGGTGGGACTTTCAAACACTGGGATACACATTTACCAAAAACCGCCTGGTTCGTCAACACTAGGGGTCTGCCAACAGGGGCTCGCCCAGCCCAATCAGAACTTTTACGTACTGTAGAGGGGGATAAAGTCCCTGTGGTGCACTTAAAGAATTTGTTGGGGAAGTATTCTTTAGGTCAGGCAACAATAAGTCAGCAGCATGAGTCTAACTTCCATATCAGAAAGAAGATAATCAGTTCTAGAGTTTTATTTCTCCTTAATTAAGGCTTATGTTCTGATAGTGGATGAAACAGAAGAGAAAAATGGATGTCCATTGATGTCAGAAGTGGACACGAGTCCTCAAAGACAGACATGGTTTGGAAAGTAAACTGAAGCATCTGGGATACTGAGGTTAACAAAAAAGAACACGGTAAGCAGTTATTGCATTAGTAGGACCCATTTATTGCCATGAGTAAGAGGCAATGATCTAATAACGTGTAATGCAAATATATGGTGTATGTAGGTGTATGAGCTAGAGAAAGAAAAAACACATAGAAAAGAATTTAGTGGGTAGAAGAGTGAAGAAACCTTTTGTGTGTGTGCATTTGTAAGTGATTAGGGAAATTATACCAATTGCAGAATGATTTCAGCAATCATCAGAGCAAAACTACCCACTCATCATTCATCTAGAAAGATCACCTTCCTGGGAAAATAGAGATGAAACAGAATACCTAGAAACAGAAGTTGATTACAGTAGCTTGAGAGAGATCAACAGGAAGATCTTAAGACCTGTTGTAGACAGCTGTTGTAAAGGTAACATGGATAAGAAGCTCCTAGACCTTCTAAAATCTGTTTGGGAAAAGACAGGTTCTGGTCAATACTTTAAGGTAACAGTAGGTAGTAGAGGATAATCTATCATACAGCTCTGAGGAAGAGGTCAACACTGATAGTAATGGAGTCAAAATGCCAATGTATGTCATCTTATCAAACACTTACATGGCAGAATAAAAAAAAATAAGGTCTTGGACATGGAAAATAAGGGCTCAAATAATCATCTTCAAAATATTTCGTAAAAACTTGGACTGCCTTGCCATATGAAAAGACTGTAACAGTTTTGTCCTACAGAAAGGACAGAAAGGCAGAAGGAAGCAAAGGTGGGTGGAAGGTCAGAGAGAAGGAAGGGAAGGGCCCATGAGGGCAGGCTGTGCAGTTGTCATTAGGAGTAACAGACCCATCTGTAGAGTTTCCTAGAGGAAACCACCTGAAACAATGATTCATTAAGGATGTAAAAATCCTGCATATCAGCTTGGAAGATAGAGGAAAGTGAAGATTTAGGATTAAGATTCAGTTGCCTAAATGCAGACACTATAAGAGATGCTGTAAACTACTGGTTCAGAAAGGTACAGATTTCCAGTAATCTGGCATCATCTCACATGCCGGTAGACACCAGTGTTTCTGCAACTGAATCCCCCATTAAATTATTGCATATAGCTGCTCACTACAACATCTTTTCCATTAGTCAATTGAAAGAAAGGAGAAAGGACTTTTTTTTTTGCTTTTTGAGAAACTTGCAAAACGAGTTGGATAACAAAGCAATGCTGTTGATGGGAGCTGGACTGAACTTTTAAAGGCAATACTATCTTCAATATTGCCTTCAAACACTAAAGATCTGACATCTCAGCCATTACTCTTTCATCTTGTCCTCTAAGATCTGATCTCCTATCCAAAACAAAGTTAAGCCAATTCTTTGTTAAGCAGCTAGACATTCATTCTTGGTTTTGATATCTAGTAGTTATCATAGTAGACAGCTTTTCCTTTAGCTTACTTTTACACTACAAGATCCCATATGGCTCCAATTCTATAGTAAGTGTAATCACTGCCAACATTACTCTAGTATGCATTTTTTATGTCCTGAAGTTTTTATGATGATGAGTTTGCAGCTACATCTTCAACAGTCTAACTGGATAGCACATCAGCTTAAACTAGTGTCTCATTTGCATCACCACCCATTTATCTTAGCAGATAATTGTGATCCAATCCAATTACATACTACTGGAATGCAGGGAGTATGCAAATAGAATCAGAAGGTTGGCGCCAGCAAAGCGAATTCTTCACTGGAGACAGAAAACTTTATGATACGTGATATGTATGAGTTAACCAATACTGACTTTGAATTCTTGCTGGAGAATGTTTTGTGCTCATAGTTTCTTGGACTTCCAATTCAGAAATTTCTCCTAGTTTTTCTAACTCTTCTTTCAGCACACATAGAATTTATAACTTGCTCTAGCTCTTGAAACCATACCCTTTTGTGTGCACTGAATTGTATATGTGTGGAATAAATATGTAAAACCTCCCACTATGATTGTTTTGTCATCATATATTTGACCCCACCATGATTTGATTCCTCCAAGGTCACAATTGCCTGATTTTTTTTTTTATTTCCAATCCCCCCCCAACTCCCTGCATAGAACACAAAGATATATATGTATATATATTAAAAAAATTATGCAGAATAATTTCTCTTTATATTTGCTGTAATTCCTAATTCACTTTAATTCACTTTTGCATTGTTACCTCTTATCTCCAAATGATTTGCCATTTCATAATTTATAAGATTCAGGGAGCTCACAAACTGCCAAAAATCACAACAGTTCTCTCTGAAATTCAGACCACCCAATAACTCTGCGAGTAAGAAAAAACAGAAGTAATCAACCTCTGGTCCTCTCTAGAGGACCTTCCACATCACACCAAATAAGGCAATCCTAGATTTGAGACGACCCCCAATATCCAGTTCAACTACCTTGAGGAAAAAAATTCAACTTGCTTTCAAATAGAGTAAACAAATTCTTAGGGAAAACTCCATCTGTACTCCATTTGGTTCCATATTCATGTATCTACATGCAAATTACAATGCAAAAAATAAAATAAAAAAACCAGGATTAAAAGAACATTATTTTTTACTTAGCACTGTTATGCATATTTATTTTACATTATTATTTTGTTAACTGTTGGGAAGTGCAAAACCATGAACAGAAGTGAAAACAACATTGCTAATTGCATATGGTTTAAAACCAGCTTTTCATTATCTGTCATAATTTTATAGCACGTTAAAAAAAATTTTTCTGGATAGTAATTTTCATGATTAGAGAGTATAAGAAGCTCATTAATTACCTTGAACTGCCAAGTTACTTTCTTCCTAAATTACATGTCTGTTTCCTATTTTATGTGTAAGTTTTTCCTTTTCAAGATAAATTTTAATCTTTTTTTTCTTTGCTCTTTAAAAGATTTACTAAAGCAAAATGATCAACTCCATAATTAAATGTTTTGATGTGAAAAAGCTTATATGCTTTCCTGAAGAGAGTGGGTGTAGATCATGCAGTTATACAAGAAGTCTTTATCATCAAGTATAGGAATATGAATGAAGGATAGGTTATAAATACTGAAATAGTCTTTTAGCATAATTAACAATTTAGCTGCTCTTATAGAGATTTGAAATAATGATAGAGATTTTAATATTTTATTTTAATGCAATCACAAAGCTGACCTATCTCTCATCAGATAATAATGAGCATTACTACCATTAGTACTTGAATTCTTTGATCAGACAAATAGAAAACAACAGCAGGTAAGCAAATGGCCATCAGTAAAAACATTTCTCGTTTTGAATTCACACTTTTACCTGTTCTCAATCTTTATGTATTGCCTGCCTTTTGGCTGAATTGTAGTAATCCTGTAAACTGAGTAAAATGGACTGTGTTGTCATAGCTGGGCTTAGTAGAACTTTAACTCCAGATATCCTTCTGATCTTGAAGCTGAATTAGGAGTTATCAATCATAGTTCAGAGATGAGTAGCTTGCAACCTTATATCATTAGTCTTTCTGGTCCACACTTCAGCATTTCATAATCAGGTCACTATACAAGATAGCGGTGCCTTTGGGTTGCTCTATTTTCTGCTTGCAGAAATTGAGTTTTCTGCTGCAGTTTTGTATCAGTAATTTTCAAATGTTACTGAAAACCCTTCTAGCACTACTGCTAGTAGTAGTAGTAATAGGGATCTGGAATCAAGTGACTGTCAGCTGCCAGACTTTGGAACAATTTTATTTTCTGCTATTCTGTATAAAGGATAGCTGTAGAAGAAAATAAACCTGACTTCTTGTTTCCTTCAGAAAGACATTTTGTTTTTATAAAACTGTGCATTATATAGATATTTATAAATTTTAAAGCACTTTCTGTATTTTACATTGCATGGTTTAAGTGTTGAGTAGCCTTAACGTGCTCAGAACTTTTTAATGCGTGTTCAAATGCCATTCTAAAATAACTCAGTGTGCCACAAACTGCGTTCTTCAGCAAGGAAGGAACAGTCTGAAAAGCAGGTGGGTACACAGTTAAAACATAGTTCTCCAGAATCATGAAAACAGTCTTCTGTATCTGAGTATTTTTCAACACTATAGGACAGTCTTGATTACAAGCTTGAAGCTCTGCAGTGGTCCTGACTATATTCTTATGTATTTAGGAGGGTCAGCCATATTTCAAAGAAATTATTTTGAAGTGGTGTCTACTTAGTGTTTCCTATACCAAACTTAAAAACAAAACAACAGCAACAAATCCCAAACAAACAAACAAAGAAAAACAAAAAAAACCAAACAACATACTTTTCATACATGAACTCACACCCTGAGATATTCAGCCATGGAACCCATAGATTGGCAGACTTGAATAACTGGTAAAAAAGACCTTGATTACTGTATATACAGAAATTCACAGGGAGTGAAATCTAAAATGCTTTTTACTTTATCAGGGAAAGTGATATTAAGAACGAGCTGACTACTTTATAACTAAATTGAAATCCAAATTTCAAGTTTTGTGTAAGTGTCAAGATAGAAAAGGGGCATAAAGTGCCAAGGAAAGTGAAGGATTATTTATTTCTGATTGTTTTCAAAAATTATATTGGATAAATTTCTACAGAGATATAGTTTAAGCAAATTCTAAAAGTTAACCCAATATTGTTCTATGGGTTTAAGGCACAGGAGATCAGATGAGATGATATGATCTCTGCTGGTCTTCAAATACAAAAAATTGTGAAGGCTGTAACTGGCTTTTGAACTTAAAATATAACTTGTGAGATTGCTGTCTATAGAAATGTATTATCAGTTAATGGAAAGCCAGCGTGTTCCATGAAATTCACAACTCAAAATGTGAACTGGACAGTGCACTTGCTACCATTTTATATTCTAGATCAGCCTCAAATACAGTTTATTGTAAATAAGTTTCAACATTTCAGCCTGAGAACTTGAAGATATTGATGTCTAAACAGAAGTTCTATACAGCATGAAACATATGAGCTATAAGGGTCAGGTACCCTTTTGGACTGTCAACTCAGGTTTGGGAACGGTATCCAAATGCATCTAAAATGCCTCCAGGAGTCCAACACTTACTTTGTCTTAACTATTTAAAAGTTAGTTTAAAAATGTCGCATAATTCAATCAATAGACATCTATTGTCAGTATAGATTCACTAGGGTATCCCAGGCAACTAACTGCAAAAGGTTGGCAGACATGTTGTAGGACTTACAGGAAATCTGCTCACTTCTGCAGCAGGCACTGAAGGCCAGACAGGATATCGCAGGTCATATAAAATAGCTGTAAATGTCTGCTGTTAGAGAACTGAATTGCACTTTTAGGTTAGGATTTGTCTCTGGATTGTAGGCATGTAAATGTAAGGATGGTAAAATGGAAGAAAAGATAAATTGAGCGTCAATGTTTTTCAGAAAAAACTGCAGATTGCACGAGGCATTCACAGTGGAGATAAGAGTTATGACAAAAGACCAATGTAGAAGACCCAAGACCACTTGACCAACAGTTGGCATTCAGGCATTTCAAATGCCATTAGCTGCTTGGGTATGAAAAGTTGTATAGCATTCTTGATTTCTTCTGACTGTAATAGGCACTCTAGGTACCAGCTTTTAATAACAGGCCCTAAACATAGACGTTTGGCTGTATTCATTTAGATTTACAATATGGGTATAAATACTTCATATAGTTTAAGTTTCTTATATATGCTTACATAGTCACTGGAAAGAGATTTACGTCAAGAGAATCATTCATAGTATAGGTGTGATGTGCTACCTAAGGGTACCACTAGATATCCGCTCCTCTCAACTGTTTAAAAGCAAGTAGAAATACCAAGACAAATCAGACATATAACTATTTTGGTAGAAGGAGGTTTAGTGTATCCTACCCTACTAAAGCAGCAATTAACTGAATTTTAAGAATAATCTGAAATTTGCCAGGAAACATTTGGAATAATTTTCTATGATTATAGCAGGGCTTGTCATCCTTTTATGTTACTGTTAGTACTATAGGACCATCCAGAAGCATTAAATGTAGCAAGTATTCTGTAAATATGAATATAAAAATCAATTCTGCCTATGGAACCTAAAACCTAATCTACAGCAAACTATCTTACTGAAACAACAGAGTTGCAGCCCACCAAAAACCTGAATGACTGAACTTAAATTTTCCTGAGCTCTTTTTTAAGCAGTATTCTTTCCACTACTCAAACATCAGTGGTAAATCTCAGCAGTAAAAGAGAAAGGAATTATTTTAATAGATTTTGTACTATATTCACATCTCTTTAGTATGAATTCTAACTATGGATTCTATTTCTCTATGGGGAGCAACTTACTATTCTCTAGACATGTTATCGTATAGCTTAAACAGCCTAGTTTTAATGATGCAGCACAAGAAAGCACTTCTAAGGACAACAAAACAAAACAAAAAGAAAGGATCTTTTAATGAAAGAAGTTCAGCTGAAATAGTCTTGCTGTTAATTTTAAGTAATAAAATTCATATTTTCATATAAATAAATTTCATCGTATTTTACATATAATGATTTAATAGGTTTTCAGTAAAACCTGTTTAGGCATAGCACAGTCATTTGGACTTAAGGTGGACTGAGAACTGAAAGGCTGGTCTCTGAGGCTTGCGATCAGCGTTACAAAGTCCATATGGATCCCAGACACCAACAGTGTACTCCAGGGGCTGATGCTGGGCCCGGTACTTTTTAACATCTTCACTGATGACCCAGATGATGGGACAGAGTACACTCTTAGGCATTTTGAAGATGATGCAAAACTGGGAGGAGTGGCACCACCAGATAGGTGTGCTGTCATTCAGAACAACCTTGACAAGATGGCAAAATGGGCTGACAGGAATCTCATGAAGTTCTACAAAGGGAAATACCAAGTGTCACACCTGGGCAAGAATAATCCAAGGCATGAGGACAGGCTGCGAGACCAACTGAATGGAAAGCACCTTGATAGAAAATGACCTAGGAATCTTGCTGGACAAAAAGTTGGCCATGATGCGCAAGGGAAAAGGAAAACAATTGGTTAAGATCAAAATGACAATCTGACATTTAGTTACCTAGATTAAGCATTTTGACTACCCATGTGCTATTCTAACAGTGCTCACATCTGATTGTAAATAGCAACAACGCTATTAACATTTATTATGGAAAAAAGCTATTTGTGCAAAAGCTTAGGCTAAATTACCCTAGATTTTAAACAGAGATAAAATTCTAAAATACATACGAAGAACAGAAATTCTTACTAAATATGAGAAGCCTGTGAAATCCCAGAACCACAATCTGAGTAGTTTGGGGTTAAATCAGAAACAGATTATCAGAGTCTAGCTTATTATGAAGAACTGGGGGGGGGGAGGGGGAGGGAGCCCTTAGAACTCTCCTTCATGAAGAGAAATATTCTTTGCAGGATTTTTCATTTATACTACCCTTTTTTAAAAGTATTAAATAGTAAAGTCTGTAAGTAAGCTGTGAACAACTTCAGTCACTGTAGCACATATTTTATCAGCTACATTACAAACACATGAATTCTAATAATGATGGTTAGCACAGCATGATAGTTTCGTGCGCTCGATGCCAAACCAATTTTATCAGTACTGCTACTCCGAAATTTGACCTTGTAAAAGAAAATGTAACTTTATATTTGTAATAGAAATAAGATGTCATATGGTTGAGCAAATGCAGTGTGTTCCGTGAGTAACCACTGAAATTAAAAGTCAAGCTATCAAGTACAAACCGTCACACAGCTTAATGTTAATTAAAATTTTCTTTTCCAGTACCTCCAGAAGGGACTTTTTTTTTTTTAACAAGAGAAATGTCTCAGGAGATATTTCCTATTTTATAAGGAAATACACCTCCTTTGCCACATTATGTTTAAAACTACATACAAGGGTTTTTTTTCAGATTTTTTAAAGAACACAAATATATTACTTCAGAAAACACCTCCAAAAACATTTCCTTATATTTACAAATTAGTACTAATGAATCTGACTTTTGAGTTATACGATAATTTGATTAACTTTTGAAATTTATTTTCTTTTTTTTTTTCTTCTGGGAGATGTTTAGGAATAATTCTGCTCTCCCAACTTTAGTCATAAAAAACATGTATTTTGTCTAGGCTAGCTCTTGGCATACCATCTGCAGTAGTGGAGGTAAATAAGCATCTCCAGAAGGAAGTAATCTCATTTTACACAGGGTGTACAAGATGAATCTCATCCAGAGTGTTCAAGGTTGGAGCAAAAATTACAAACTAAGGATAGCTATATAAATTACGGTAATATTATGAAACAAATAAATTACTTGAACTTTAATATTCAGGGCAATTTCCAATTAAAATATTAAAATGGGTGTAATTTAGCCATCATCTGTACATACATATATGTACACATGTATTGCAAAATTGGCTAAGACCACTAGTTAAGGACCAAAGATCTCTGGTGGAAACTATCACAGAATGGTTGAGGTTGTCAGGGATCTCTGGAGATCATTTAGTCCTACCCCCTTGCTTGAAGCAGGTTCAGCTAGAGGTGGTTGGTCACAGCTGTGTTTTGAGTATCTCCAAGGATGGAGATTCCACAACCTCTCTTGGCAACCTGCTCCACAGTTTGACCTCCCTCACAGTAAAAAAAAATATATATATATAAAAAATTAAAGTTCTTAGGTTTAAGTAGGGTTTCTTGCATTTTTGTCTGTATTTTACTGGGCACCATTAAAGGTGAGAAGCCTGACTCTGTCTCCCCCCTCCCATCATGTATTTATACACATTGATAAAATGTACCTGAACCTTCTCTTTTTGAGGCTAAAATATCGCAGCTCTTTCAGTATCTCCTTACATGTTAGATACTCCAAACCCTTAATCATTTTAGTGTCTCTAACTGTAATGCAAAATACAAACTGCACAAAGCTTCCAGGAGGAATATCTACCAGAAAGATGCATTAAACTAAAAAGGTGAACAAATAATTGGATTAGATAAATAGAAATACATGGAACAAAAAGAAAACTAGAGATGATGTCAGTGAAGCAAACTGAACCAAGACATCACCTTACTCAATGTTCAGACATTGTTTCCAGACATCTAATAAAATACTGTGTAAGGACATTGAAGAAAGTCTTTTTCACTCATAAGAATCCGAATGGTAAGTAAAGTTTAAACTGTAAAGACAGAAAACTGGAAAGAATTTGGAAGCTGGAATACAATCTATTTTGGAGTTAGCTGAGAGTTGTAAAAACTCATCCCACAGACAGCTGTTGGGCTATAAAGAAGAAAACTTTTAATATTATGAAGTCTTCCTGAAGATCATAGTCATACATGTTCAGCTAAGCTAAGAAAAATTGGCAGAGATAGGTCTCATAGGTCTTACTTACTTATCAGTATATCAACCTGCATTGTCACAGTTCAGCTTATATGCACATACATAAAATTTCTGGTAAACAGAAACCAAGGAAAAGTACAGCTAAACTTAATTTAGTGTAGAGATCTAACAGTAAGCTATTTCTTGCTCTGAATTAATGCATTATCCTCACATCATGTGAAGAGATTTAGCATTTTCCATTTCTAATTTCATCTTTTTGCATCAGTTTATCCTTTACCTGCTTATTTAGTGAAACTGTTTGCAGTTAACAGGTTCTGTGGATAAATTCCCTTAGAGATTCTTTAGTAGATCTAAGTGAATAGTGAAACAGTTATAAGGGAATCTATTACCCAAAATAGTTTGGTTACATATTGTAATATACTGGGGATTGTAAAAAAAAAGTTTTCATTGTATCATGCTCAGAAGTCTCAAGAGAAAATATGTTTTAATGTTTTACTAACATGCTATGAAGTGTATTTGTGTAATTTTCTATTTACTGTAGCAATTAGAAATAGTTTTGAAATTTACCTTGTAAGACAGCAAGTGGTCTTCCAACCAGTTTTAGAAGAAATCCAAATATATCTTAAAAACATGACTATAGAACAACAAGAATCACATCATTTTATAGTAAAGTATGTTTCTCAAAATAGTAAAATAAAAATAAGGATTTCACCTTCAAGAATTTTTAAACTGTGGTTAATATGACTAATACATCATTGGAGCATTCCCACTGTCTTATGGCAGTCTTTCAAAGCTTCAGCTGCTCTCCTTCAAACCAGAAGGAAATACTGATTTTTTTTAGTCTTGGTTTATGAAATATATATTATCAGGTGGTGGTTTATTCCTGTTTGTGCTCTCTTCTGCTACTGCACCTGTATCTCGTAAACCTTAGAGAAAAAAAAAGGGAAATATGTGGTTTACATTGACTAAATTGGGTAGCATGTTCAATGCTCATTTCATTTAACATTCTTCCTCTGTAAACTAAACATCTAGATTAAGATAGTTGTCTAGACTCTATACATCTGTGATTGAAATGCTCTTCAATGGCACAGATGACAGGCTGAGTGAGCTGGTAAGGGGTTTTGCAGAGTCCACCCTTGCAGCTTAGATCAACATTTAGCTGGCTAATGTCAGGTTGAGAGAAACCTAGTCCCTATGCCTAAGCTAATGACATTTTCTAAATAGAATCATCCTTTGCACTATTTTAAACATTACATAAATTTTTCCTACATTCCGTTACTTCTTTTTCTCCATCAGCCATTTTAAACTCATGCCATTTTGTTTTGATGCTAAAGTTATACAACTTTCCTAAGTAATCTTTTTAGTGATCACTTTACTGGTTTCATTAATTAAGTTTCCTTTCAAAATAATTTATTGTATTTTTTCCCTATGGTTTCTAATCTAAGAATCACAGAAGCATAAAATAATTTAGTTTGAAAGGAACTTCAGGAGGTTGCCTGTTTCATGTAGAGATATAGAAATACATATGAGTGCAATGGATAATATTTTCTCTGAAATCAAATTGTGCAAGGACAAAACAAAAATTCAAGAGGTATTTTGCTCTTGCTTCCAAGGTGACACAAAAGAGAAAAATAGGAAGAATGTTATACCTTTGATTTGCTGACCTAGCCTGTCACAAAAGTTATTGTTCATCTTCAGAAAGGCAGGCATAAGAATTTCACGTTCCAGTTCTCCAGTGTTCCCAAATATGTAGTGATTATATTGTACTGACCAGTATCATGATCTATGCCTTCAATGCCTCAGAATGCTCACATATTCATTTATTCTAACACAAACAGAACCATGTCTAAATCATAGCAGGAACATGTATTTATTTAAATGAATTGAGTTTTTGCTTTTCAGTTTATAAAACCTGTAAGTATTATACATAAAACAAACTTTGCATGTATTAGAAACAGACCTTGTCTGCATGTTTAAAACACTTTTTATTGTTACTAGGAGCCTGATAGGGAATTTAAACCTTAGAATTCATTATGTGTGGTTTGGGGTTTTTTTTCTAACAAGGTGGAAACAGTCAGAGTAAAACCAAACAACCTGAAATTACATTCAGCCTATGCTGCTTTTTTTTTGGCAGACACCCCACAGCTGTGAATGCAGCAATTGGCTGAAGGTGATTTAATGGTATATTTTCAATAAGAATCCCAAAAGAGATCACAGTGAATGAAACAATAAATGTCTTCTATAGCTCTGATAAACATAACATCTTGCTGAGTACACCACAAACTACTCTGAGAACTCTGCCATTAGAAATATCAAATGAAGCTCTAAAAAAGAAAATAATTCCTTGACTCAGAAAATGTTTATTTTAAGAGATCCCTGTTGATAAAGACAAAAAAAATATGGTCATTTGAGACTGAAAAAAGTTTTCAGCATCTGCAAATAAAAAACTTTACTCTCGCAAGAGTTTTAGCTTCTGTCTAAGATGGATTTTTTGATGTTAAAAGTTCTGAAAGTTCAGGTCTGTATTCTTTTTGAAAAATGGAAGATTTGTCTGACTTTAAATTATGCAGTTCAGATAAATGATGTAGTTCCGGCTAAAAATATTAGACAATGCTAATGAGGATTTGCACCTATAAAATAATTTTCTCCCTCTTCAATACTTGAATTATTGCTTGAGATTGATTAATATGTTCACCACTCCTGTTATCTATTTGATTTTCCCCAGAGAAAAATTACTTTTATCATAATGTATGCACACTATTGCAAGATCATTTATATGCCTCAGGCAGAATGATTATATAATACTAGCCAATTCAGATTATTATTCAACTGCCAATTGATACAATTGGAAATGCTATATATTTCATATGTGATCAAGTGGACCAAGAATAGAGCCAACTGCTCCCTTCATCACACTGAAATCATCAAAGTTAAAGTTAAAAAACAAACAACAAAAAACCCAAAACCAAATAAACAAACAAAAAATCTGTGCCAAAATGTTAGATCTGTTGCTTCAAGAAACATAAGTTCACAGAGCTCACATGTTTTAAAAAATTAAAATATACAGAGTTAAATGTCAGATTAGATAGAGATAAACATTTTTTCCTTCCCTTTGCCATCTCCATTTCTGGCAATGGATAATGGAATCTAGCCGCAGGTACACTGACTACTGAACAGTATGGGTGCAGAGTGTTGAATAGTGGATGGATTCACTGGAGCAGTTTGTCAGAGCTGACACTCTGACAAAGTGATTCAGAAGTCAGCAACACGTTCCTCTAGGAACAAACAAACCCTTTGCCTATGTGTGCAAGAGGATAGATGAAGGTATGTATGTATCTTAATATCATATAGGTTTCATGCCAGTTCTGTGTTGCACACTTTTTGTCAGGAGTGTGTAGAGATCTTAACATGGGGACTAGCAGATAATACATGATATGAATGAGGTCTGAGTATTTAATCATGATTAAAAGAAAGTGCAGTGTTAGTAATGCACTAGTATGATGAAGTATGATGAAGCATGATGTAGCAAAATGGTAATTCTCCAGACTTGTTCAGCACACAAACATGTGGCACTTATAATGCAGATTTAAACTGAAAAATGTTCGTGCTTTTGAGACTGCTAGCATATTCAGTGAAAATGAACAAAAATTATACTGTGGTCTAGGTAGGAACTTGGGATTCCTAGTTTTCAGGACTTGCAGTTTTGCTAAGCACAGCACAAGATGCTTTACTCTGAGTTAAGAATCTACTTTTGTAATTAAAAAATTTATTCATTTTAATTGGGTTTCTCTTTATAGAAGTTGAGTTTCATATACACCTCTCCTTATCAGCTGTCTTTGTAGCTGACTTTTTCCAATACAATGCTATGATTCTAAAAAGTTTCTTTTCCCTTATGTGAACTTTTTTTTATGAAGTACTTTTGAAGCCATAGTGAATAGATGGTAATGTAATATACGTATAGTAGACCATAGATATTAATACTGCTAGTGCTAGCAAGGGCAAATTCAGCTTCATGACTGATTTAGTAGATGGCAATTATAGTCATTCCAAGAACTCTTGGGAGCAATGGTATGAATTTACTCTTTACCACACATATACAGCTCCTTTTTTGTATCCCACTACACACACAGCTCTCCCTGCTACAATTTCCAGCTCACTTTCTTCTTCCTAAACAAGTCATTAACACTTTAGAAGCTACATGCACACAGAGAAAATGTAGCTTTCTGTCTGATACCTTTCCTGGAAGTTGCTTATCAGAAAGCAGTACATTTCCTATACTAAATACCTTGAATTTTACTCTAAAATGGAACTCAACTTACACGGTATCTCTAAAACTTCCAATTTCACCTTCTGACTTAAACATTTCATGCTTCCAGCCAGCCACGCTAAGCCACTTTTGAATTCTGGCTGATCGCTTCCTAAGTCTAAGTAATCTTAATTTTGTCCTCCTGGATTTCAAAGTGTTATATATTCACCTACAGGGGATAGAAGTTCCAGATGAGGTGCAGGGAGAGGAATTCAGGCACTTTCTTATACTAGTGGATACCACATGATAAGCCCACCTAATCCTTCTCCCTATGCTGTAGATGCCTGACTCCTGACTTCTTTCCTATTATCAATACTTTCTTAATACTTTCATCTCTACCAGTTGGCACTTCTTTATTCTTTCTAAATAATGTTTGAGAGCCTGTTGAATATCCTGCAATGCTTAGTGGTACACAAGTTGGTTACACCTAGGATTTAATCTGCACAGTTTTAAAACAAGACCAATGTGAATTCTTTTTCTCTGTCCATGAGGTCCTTGCTGTTGTGTCTTCTGTGCTGTTTTTATTTGGGCTAGCAAGAATAATGCCAACACTCAGTTTTGCCTCTAGTTATAGCATTCAAAATTTAGCACATAATATTAAAAAACTAGCCTCAAGATTAAACTGTAGCTTAATTCTGGCTGTGATTTTCCATTGCTTTGGGTCTTGTTTGTATCTTTTTTTTATGCTAGGTAATGTGATGAATTTGCCAGCCTGAATTTCAGTAAATAACTTCTTGACACAGTCATCTTCCATAACAAGCATCAAGGAAGTCTTTTCAATGTTCCTTTGTAAGAAATGGTCATAATACACCCTTTTCACGAGATCACCAGATGTAAATAGATTTATATACTCTGTTGCTTTCCCTGGTAAGCTAACATTTGCAATGCAACTGTATTCTTAGGGTAAGTATAAATCACCTGTACAAACAAGGGTCTAAAAATACATCTGTATTTTTTCTTGTACAAGCCTTTTACCTTTTTAATGAGACAGAACATATATTTTAGAAAGTGTACTTCACTCTCTAGTGTGGATTGATTATTTTAATTGCCCAGATTATTAATAATGAAGTTTGCTACTTTTTGCTAGAGTTTGACCTCCAGACTAGATTCTCACGCAATGTATTTTTATGGAATTGTATGTAAGTCATGATAGTAAGGCAGAACTATTGTTAATGTGTGTTATTGTTTGGGTTTTTTTACAAACTAAGGTAGAACTAAAATAAGTACAAGATCTTAAAAAAAAAAAACCCAAACCAAAAAACTATAGAAAGAAAAGGTGGCTGCGATTTACATAGATTGTTATGGGTGATTCAAGCAAGGAAAGCAAGATAATGGTAGATATAGTCATTCCAAACTTTGCCAACATTCCTTTTTTTATGTATACTTAGTACTTAACAACCTCTTGACCTGGTTTACCTTTTCAGATTGAACACAAATATAAATTTTTTTAATGTTGCTTTCATGGATCACACCTGATGAATTCACCAAAGTTATAAATTAGAAAGTGATATCTTTGAGTAAAGGTTTTCACCCCATAAGTGCTACAGTGATATTCATTTACTGTACACCATTTTGCTGTAATTTGCTTGTGAGAGTTTATGTGGATATGTCCCCTACTAAGGTAAAAACAAAAAAATCTTACTCAGCCCCTCCTCAGCTTCCTTGGTCTAGAGCAAAGAGGGAATTAGATTTGTTTGACATTATTTGATCTTGATAAATCTCTTAGTTGTTTCTTACAATTTTATTATCCTCTTGGTGATTACAAATGGATTGTTTAATAATCTGTCCTAGTATCTTTTCAGGTACCAAAAAACCACCGTAATTACCAGCAGTAAATCCCTCCCCCGATACATTTTATATTTTTAAAACTGTCCTGGGCTTAAACCATTACAAAACACAGATAACGTATTTGCTGGTTTACCGTATCTTGAGATATCATTCTTTCTTTGTGAGTGTTCCACACTCAATGGCTTGGAAATAGTTTTAGTTTCCTTCATTAAACATAGTAAATTTCATCAGAAACTCCTATCTCAAATACTTTTATCTACATAAACTTTAATCTTTTGTCATTCAGGCCCATGCTTGTACAGCAATTTTGCTTGCTAAACATTTCACCACAAACTATTCTTTCAAGTATAATGTAGAAAAGACATCAACCTTTTTAGTCTTTCCTTTTTCATCTGCTGCTTCTTTATTTCTCCCATTAAACAGTCACAATATCTTCTATTGACAACAATTAAGAAAGCCTTTTTTTCTTTGTGTGTCTGACTCTTTTCCCTTTTAAATTCATATTCTGCTTTTAATCTTATCCTGATTTATGCATTCTTGTTTCCATTGTTCACGGTATGATTTCTTTTTAACATCAGGTCACTAAAGATTTTTCATGCAGCCATGTACATATGTGTTTGTCCATAGACAATTACCTTTCTTGTACATCCATTCTTGTTATTGTGCATTCTGTATATTGCCATCTGCTTTGAAACTCAGTTGTTTATTTCTTTATTTTTGCTTGAAAGTCGTTGCCTGGGACCACATAAATTTGTTTCCAGAGTTTCCTGTAGTATTTATTTTTTTTGAAATCCATTGTCACATTTTTGCCACTGGCACTCCTTTCTTACCTCACAGTCATGGATTCAATCATTTCATTACACCCTAATTGCCTTCCACCTTCAGATTCTGAACCAGTTCTTCCTGTTAGTCAGAGTCAAATCTATTGTCAACCCCAAAATGCTAAAAATGCATCAGTCAGGCCCCTCAAACTTGGAAGATTCTTATGGAAAATAGAGTTTTAGTTTCTTTACATTTGCCTTCCATCTTTTCATCTCCTAGGGCGCTCTCGGGTTAACTTTTCATGCATTTTTCTGCAGTCATGAGGGCTTGCAACCTGATTTTTCAGAAAGTTAAATGAGATTTTCACCTACTCTTAAACTGCAGGGCTTTAATACTGATCATCATGAGACTCTTCACCAAATGAGGATTCTCTATATTAGGTCCATTGACCACTTGTGAAAAGTAGAACTGTATGAGTATTTGCAATCTCCTGCTGCTGTGTTTGCAATATTTGGTTATTGAAAAACTCCCCTTCTTCAGTTATTTTTCATTTCTTACACTGAAAAAGTTGAATCGAATCTCCTCTTCCATCACAAATAGTTTTTACTATATTATGTGTCCTAAGGCTTTCAATAAACTCAGACAGTGAAGACAGTAATAGAGGCATTAACCTTTAACATAGCATAAACTCAATGTGATGAAATGAAATAAACCACACAGAATAGTGGTAGGGTCTAATTTCCTATGTTATAGTACAATGTTATACAAGTAATTGTCCCCTAATTGCTCTTAGAGGACTTAATATTTTTAATTTTTGTATGCGGTAGTTGTAACAGTTTATGAAACAGTGAATTTGCCCACTCTGTAAAAATTGTAGCCAACAAGTTCTGTCGAGTTTGATATCCACTTTACATAATGGATTTTTGCTGAATTTTAAATTAGTAGTCAAGCATTTGAAAGTTTATGTCCAATAATAAATCTATCAGTTGGAAGAGAATTTGGTTGAAAATGGATTACTTTGTAAAGGTCACAAGAATATGACTACCCTACAATTTTTATGCAAACAGTTACTACAGGAGCAGTTGCAATTAACACATTAAATGGTAGGCAGCTAGATATACAGGCTCTGTCTCTACTTTCTTCCTTCCAAGTAAATATCTGTACTTCCATTACATTTTGTACTCAGACAGGTGCGTAAAAAGTAAGATAAAACCTTATGTCATTCTTCAGTGTAAACACAAGCTGCTGCCTGTGGTTTGACTGATCATGTTTTACTGATCTGTTTTACTCTTAATTTGTCCTATGTGTTGCATCAATATTATGCCACTTCAATACTACTCTACTGGTGCTTTTCTATTGGCAAAAGTCACAAAGTTGGATGGGATTTGTATGCAGCTTGTGATTAAGATGTTTGTGGGATGGTGAGGATAACAGCCATCAAATTATCAACATTCTCCATAGGCCAAGATGGATATTTTCAGTGAAAGGCATCTGACTGGAGACAGAGACTTCTTTCTGGCCCAGAAAAGTATATGTGGCAAAGTTTCACCAGTCTGATGATGTGCTGCTAATTTAATAATGAAAATATAGTTATATAGCCATTTAAAACCAGTTTTTTGCAATAAAATGTAATTCCACAGTCTAAATCCAATCAATAGGTGTTATATTACTATATACTCTAGACTTTTTAATTATTTTGTTGTTTTCATGCACAAATTCAGATAAATTTTCCTTGTAAAAATGTAACAGAAAAAGAAAAATAACAAGGAATCAAACAGTTCTTATTGATATATGAGGATGCTATGAGGAGTATTTTGTTCCTCCAAACTTCAAAGTACAAAAGTTCATTAAGTAACAGGTACATGCAGTTGCAAGCAGTAGATACAGCAAATATATATCTTTATAAGATTATCAAATGAAAGACTATCCCACAAACAGTTTTATCCTATGGGGATAAAGGTTTGTAAGAAGTGTGAGAGTACAACTCAAGTGAAAAATGTAGAAGTTTTAATAATTTCTCTCTCTCTTGCTTAGTCTTTTTCCTGCCTTCTCATTCAGGAAGCACTTTGAGTTACAGATTTCACTTACAATATATAACTTGAAGAAGAATTTGTTTGCACACAGCAGTAGAGAACAGAGTGTCCTGATTGGCACTTCCTTGTGTCTTGCTTCTTTCCTGGCAGATCTTTCTACAAGTGCTGCTTCCCTGCTGAGTCGATCCTCTCCTAGTGAGAATCAAAGCCCCACCCAGCTGACTTATGGGATGCCTTCTATTTTTAAAAGCCAGGTCAGGCAAACAGATTCAGAAAGAAACCAACTGATTCATATGACAACTTTGGGGCTTGAATGGCATTTCTAGGTACTTTGTATACTATGGAGCAATAATAGCTCATTTGTCTATCATAACGAACTCATAGAATTAATTTATGTAAGCAGCTTAGTTTATTAGAATCTGATAAGATTAAAATAGGAAGAGTAAGTGGTTTTGAATTCTGCTAAATATTCAGTCATATCTGTTACAGTAATTATTTAAGGTTGTTATGTAACTTGATAAGTAAGATCAACTGTGAAGATATCAAAGAACCTTCAGTTAGTGAGGGAAGGCTTGGGATTTTTCTCCGGAAACCAAGATATCTTTTTAAAAGATTATGAATTGGCACAATCATACTCTTTTACAGTATGGTTGTTATATGGAAACGGAATCATTGCTTTCCCTTATCCCATTGAAACATTGCAAAGTGTAACTCTCTACTGAATTCTGAATTGATGTGAACAGTAGGTAACTACAGCCTTGAATTCGTTTTAAAATGGGGGGTGTGTCATAAGTTTTCTGCAAGACCTAGAAGTAATTTGAGAGAAGTCCTGAAATACAGTGACTGTGTTCAAGGAAAGTAAGCGCAAGATTTACTATGGGTCTGTAACTCTTTAAGCAACCTTGGAATGAAAACACATTAAAATCTCTTAGTCATGCAACAGATTGCCATTAAGTTGGTCATCAAGTGTTAAGGCTATTTTAACTTATATTTTAATGTGCCTAGCCACCTAGTGTTGTACTGAATATAGACCTGAATTACATAAGAGTTTAACAGAAAATCTAAGGCTCTCGGTCATGGTAAAACTCACATACATAAACAAGTCTGCATGTATATCTGGGAACTACTTCTGAAATTGGAACACAGTGTTGTTGAAGTATACAGCTGCAGACTTGAGCACAGCTTCAGTCCTCCCATTCAACAACAGTAAGAAATTATTGTAAGGGATTCCATGATCCTGGGTTTGTGTCCTGGAAACTAACATTGTTAGTTTCCAGTAATAGGCTCTATCACGGCAGAACAAAGTAATTTATGAAAGAACTATCTCCAGGATTACAGTAAGTGGACCACTGAAATGCAAGTGGTTTTGTGTCAGTCTTTACTGATTTGGGATCACAATATATAGTGCCTTTAGATTATCAATATAATATTAGTAACAACACTCACAAGCAAAGACATCTTGGTGGCTAATGACAAACTAAAGCAGAGTATTTATGGGGACATTTAGATGCATAGCTTTTCTGGAGTACCTGTTTTGTTCGCATATGTAGCAACTGAAGACATACTACAGATTTTTTCATTCAGTGCAAATACTCGTGGCCATGTGTCCTTCAGTAATCTGAGGTTCTGAAAATTGTCACTAAAACAATGCTGTAGATGCAGACATATATTTAAACTCTTAGGAGCACTATTAGTGCTCTTGTGAAAAAACAAACACTCTTTCAAATGCTCTTGCAAAAAAATATCTTGCAAAATTAGAGGATGGAGAATAAAATAAATTCTTCCTGCAGTGACTGATACAACTGAAAAGCCTGTAGATGAGGTAAATAATAACTGAAAGGGAAGATAGAGTGAGAGAATGCTGCAAAACTCAGATTAGTCTGAAACAGGTTGCATGTGGTATACATTCTATCTGAGAGAAACCATTCAATAAAACCATATGAATATAGAAGTATGGATATCAGCTAAATGTTGGGGGTTTTCTTGGATACTTTTGATCTAGAAGACATGACTTTCAGTTTTTTCTGAAATACAGAAAACACAACAAATGAAGTCCAGCTGCAAGTGCAGCGATTGTTTATAATTATACCAACATGGAACAGTGTCATTATATCAACTTTAAGAAGTGTCAGTATCACACTGACACAACACTGGCACTGTGAGACAAAAATGATAATGGATAATCCTTTTCAAACTTAGCAAGATCAGTGATCAGATACAACGGACTATGAACTTCCACTAAACAATGCATCACAGAAGAAGAAACCAAAGGAATTCCCAAAAAATTCATAATTTAGAGATGGCCAGAGAAGCAAAATCGTAGGCACTCCCCCATGAAAATGGAGAGATATTGCTGCATGGATAAGCATAAGACAAACTAATTTTTTTTTTAATATTTCTTTTTCCTCTTACAGTTCTTGTTGCTATTTATAATCCACATGTTTTTTAACAAAAGGAAGATTCTATGAGTTTAGAAATGTATGTGGATTTAACAATAAACTTCAGTTTAAAAAGGTCTGTCTTGTACTAGGCTCACCTATGGCGTAAAAATAGAGTCTACTTTGTTCTAAGTAAAGCTCTAAAGTTAGAATGCACAGTAACTGGATTCATGACATTCTTTCCGTGTGGCTGATCTTCCTATAGGATGTTATAACATCCTTCTGCTATGCAAGATGTCTCTGCTGACATCTGATCAGAATGCTAGATATCTTCCTGAGCAGATTTAGTAGTCTGACATTTCTTTTTCTGACTGTTGGCCACAGCCATCTGAACCCCAGAACTGCAGATAGGACAGGAGTTAGAAATAAAAAAAATAATTCTACAATCCCATAAAAGGTAAAAATAACTGCAGATAGTGTTGCTGTTGAAATATGATACTTGCTCTGTATGACAAGTACTAAGAGGACTAAGTGTCATTTTCACCACATGTTTTTGATGCGATGATGTGGACTTGGTAAAAGATACCACATACTACTTCTGCATGTCAGTCAAACTGTTTATCACAGATTTTTCTTCTCTAGTTCAATGGATATTTAAATGTTATCTTTCTGTCTTACTCTAACACCACCTGTCACTGAAGGAGACTAGCCACTCTTGAAAATCTTAGCCAAAATCAATTTCTTCTGCAGCTTCATTCTTACTGTTCATAGGATAGGATGTTTCACTCAATTTATAGCAGCACACCAACAATAATAGCAATAAATTTAATAATAATAATAATAAATTTGAATTATGAAATTAATAAGATTTTCCACATTAACTTTTCATCCTTTCTCATAATTTTTAAGAATGTAGTTTTACCGTCCACAATGAGCAAAGCTTCAGCTGGGCACATTCATATAACTTATCTATTATGATTTTCATACCATTTGGCCTTTATTTTTCCCATGCGATTTTTCTGTTGTGGAGATTCTGATGCAAAGGACCACTGCATAACAGGAATGATGTCTCCTAAAGGAAATAAAAGGTTTGTCTGAAAACTAGTTTGATGTCACCAAGAAAAATCCCCGAAAGCCAATGAGGGCTCAATACCTGGTGTCCTTTCTCATCTGTGGCACAAATAGGTTCCAGCCAGACCATTACATATGTCTTTATAATGTGAGTATGTGGTTACAAGAGACTGAATGCATGAAATTTATGAGGATAAGCACCAGTAGAAGCAAGTTACTTGTAGTTTTGGACAGTGGGATTGAGAGTGCCCTCAGCTTAATGGCTGTAACTCAAAATCATTAGATATAAAAGTGCAGCAAAACATGGTTTTCCTTTTGTGTCCATTTCTGTTTTACCATTTGAATGTAATCCCAGTCAACCATTTTTAATGGATAAAACCACCTTTTTGCTATAACTCTGCAGTATACAATTTGTATGAATATACCGAGTGATTTGATAGGAAGAAGTCACCACAGACTGTATTACATCATTACTGTCATTCAGATGAAGAAGGTCTCTTCTGCTCTGATTATGACTGTAGTGACTACAAGCATGAATATGGGACTTTTGCCTGGTATTTTGCTACCATTTGTGCAAATACGTAAAATTTCAGAAAGTGAGATAAGTGTCTTGGTTGTCAATATCTGAGTAGTTAACCAGACGCATAGGTGATTTGAAGGAATTTGTTAAAAATAGCAGCATAATTTGCATTTCCTTTTGAACATTTTCACCAAGTGTAATAAAAGGTAGAAAGTTGAAATTCTGAATACAATTAACGAATTACAGTAATGAGGTGTCATAATTTAAACATGGCTGGTAACTCAGTACCATGAAGCCTTTCACTCACCCACCCCTCTTCTCCACCTCCCAGGGCAGCATGGGAAGGAGAATCAAAACCCCACAGGTTGAGATAAGAACAGTTTAACAACTAAAGTACAATATAATACTACTACTTCTAATAATAACAATAATAATGATGAGGGAAATAAGGGAAGAGAATATAAAAGTAGAAGGGGAAAGGAAGAAAACAGTAAACACGAATGATGCACAATACAATTGCTCACCACCCATCAATCGATACCCAGCACCACTTGAGCAGCGATCTGGCCTCTCTGGGTGACTCCCCCTGGTTTATATACTGGGCATGACGTGCTGTGGTATGGAATACCCCTTTGGCTAGTTTGGGTCAGGTGTCCTGCCTCTGCTCCCTCCCAGTTTCTTGTGCCCCTCCTCACTGGCCGAGCATGAGAGATCGAAAAGTCCTTGATCAGGGTAAGTGTTACTTAGCAACAATGAAAACATCGGTGTGTTATCAGCATTGTTCTCAGACTGAAGCCAAAACACAGCACTGCACCAGCTACTAGAAAAAAACCCCAAACCTGTTACAGCTGAAACCATGAGATTATTCTGCAGATCAGGTACTATCTTGGGTCTTCCTAAGTAGAGACTTCCAGATCTGACAGAAGGAGAAAAATCTAAGTCAAATAATACATTCATGATCTCTGAGAAAAGGTGCAGCAGAGCTGTGAGCAGGCGTGTAACAAGCGTTTCAAGCATTAATTGTGGTTTTGACTGAATGAAATAAAAAACAACTGGTAAAATGGATACCCAAATCTGTATTATTTTACAACTCTGTTTTGGTGAAGCTCAATCCGTCTTGAAGAGACAAGAGTTAATCTTGAGAAGGAACAGCAGTGCTATAGTAATGTAGTCTTAGTACTGGAGCTGATTCCAGGAGGAGACCACTTACAGGAATTAAATACAAACCGCCTCAGCAGTGTAAGCACAATACACCTAAATAGATAAAGCAGGTCTTTGTGGCCCAGTTAGGATCCCAAACAGCAGGGTTTCCCCTCATTATTTCAATCTGGAAAGGCTCCATTTTTGAGATACTGCTGTTCTCATCTCTGCTTTTTTCTGCCCTTCCTGTTCTTTCAGTACAAAATGAAAGAGCATTCAGCTGCAGCAACAGTTCCATTAGATTGTAAGGCAAGACCCTACTGTGACTATCTGCTTTGACACTCTCAGTTAATTCCTGCTTAAAAGGGAGCTTTTTCTTTTTTTTTAACAAACTCATCACATACATAAACAAAAAAACCCATTACCTTGGTTCCAACAATTCCCATAGTGATTTCTCCTTGGAAATTCCCAAGTGATTGTGAATAGATACAGTGATTTATCATTCTTGTCTTATTTTCAAACATGTTTCTAGTTGAATTTGTCTGCCTTTAAATGCCATTTATTAGACCTTGTTGCTTTCTGAGCTTCTCTCCAGATTCTATACCAATGCAGTAGCTGGGCTATAGCCAGACGGATAGTTTAGGCACCTCTCTCTGTTGTGGAGTGACACCTCTTCCGCTATGAAAGACCTAGATTGTTCATTCATAATCTGTTGTTTGAACTGTAATAGAGTCCATCATAATACAAAGCTTTATTGACACAGTAAGAAAGATGATCAACAATATGCCTGTAAGGTGACTCACCCAATCGCTGATTGATAGCAAACACAGGATCACAAGTGATGCTGTGTCCCCAGTGGACTATCAGTGACACTTAGTGTGCAGGTCATCTGGCAGCAACAGCCAATCACGCCAAGGCCTTTTGAACGTGGGTGAGGGTCGTGACGCCCCTAGGGCATCATTGTTCCACAATGGCAGTGTGATCTTATAGAATCATACTTTACATGAACAATGAGGGAGGCTTCCTGCCTATGCTACCCATATCAGTCAAAGGGCAGGGTGTCAGGAAGCAGGGTGATCTACTAGCAGCCTGAACTTAAAAGGGTAATTACCATTTTCCCCAGACAGTCCACTTTTTCAAGGTTACAGTACTATAATAAGAAAGTATGGGATTCTTCTTCACATGCTGAAGCTTGATCTTGGAATGCTTCAAGCAGACTAAGAGATAATTAGTAGAGACAGAGCTAATTCTTCACTGAAAATATTGAAAATACAGCTTCTTGAATGACTTTCCTGATAATGATGAGTTTGATATTAATTTTTCACCTTCGAGAGATATTTTCAACTTTCTTTAAGAAAGAGTAACCTATCACTTTCAGAGCTCTTGAACAGTTGGGTTATTTTAAAATACAAACTCTATTTACACATTCCAGTCCTAGTCTGAATCATCGTGAGTGCAACCACTGAGGTTCAGAGGAGATTCAAAGACTGAGCAGATGCAACACCTTCAAATATCCCAGCCATCAAGACACAAAGAAATTGTTTTGTATAACAGCCAAGCTAAAATTTAATTCAGGAAAAAAAGTAACATCCAAGCAAAAGTAATTTTCCTCTTTTCCTGCCCCAAGACATCATATTTCATTTGAACTTAATTAAAATTTAAATTTATTTTAGGTTCTGTTGTCTCCACCTCAGAAGTAGTTGGTTTTGCTCATGCCATATCAAGTCTCAGGTTTGAATCTGAAGTTCTGTCTCTATCAAAGAAAGAGAAGTGATCATTAGCCAAGGCTTATTTTTCATAAGAGATACAAAAAAACCAGAAGTATCTGTACTAAAGTGCAATACGTATTTGATTGTATGCAAGTAAACAATGATCCCAGTGGCAAAACTGCTCACAAGCTTTCCACAGAAAATGGACAATTACTGCAAATTAGAATAGGAAAATTAAAGTCACAAGCATGTGCATGCAATGTTCACTGCATGGGCAGCATAAAAGAAAAGGTTTGAAAGTGTAGTGCAAGTTCTGTCACCCTTAATCAGTAAGGTCTAAACAATATTTTACAGGTGCAAAGTTCTAAATGTGACCTCCTATGTCTTTTTGCACCCTGTGATGTCAACTATCATGCTTACAGTAATAGGATATACCTCAAAGCCTTTTTAGCACCATAGGATTTCTTTCTGCCCTACTAGGACTTCTCTCTGATCTTGGATAGACTTTGAATCACAGTAGGGATGAAAGATCTTGAAACAGAATGAATTAATGAACAAGTAAACTTTAAAGAATTCAGGCCTTTATGTCTTAATATGATGCAAACTACCTGTTCTAAAACTGCCTCCTGACATGAATAACTTTTCCGTCATTTCCCTGTGCTACAACACAAGTATCTACTCAAATCACAGCTTTATGCTGATAAATTACTACATTCAGGTCTCATAAGAAAACATGTCTTCAGAAATTCATAATGACTCATGAAATCTGCCGAGGCTTAACATTTTATTCTCTAAAACCCCAGAGGAATTTTCTGTTATCAATAACTGTTTCTCCCATTTGCTTTTAATAGTTCTGACTTAAAAGTACAGACCTGTTTAGTACTTGAACTGTACAGTTTGAAGCTGGCCTGTAAAAACATAATTTATTGTTGTCCAGAAGTCATTGTCAACAAAGTTTCCAATACTCATGAAACCACAGCTCCTATAAAATGACTCTGTAATAGACAGCTTGAGGACTTGTAGCTCTTTTCTGACTCCTGTTTGAGATCCTTTCCTAATAACAATTTATACATAATCAGATGGAATTTATGCAACCTCATCCAGTAAATGGGCCATGTGAATGTTTCTCTATTATTGCCTCCTTAGATTGCAGACTACAAAACAGTTGATAGTAATTCTGTGCAAAACCAAATTACTGTTCTAACAATAGAAATTTCAATGGCCTTGACATAAGTCATTTCAAAATACAGTAGAGCCTAGAACAAAAGGAGTGCTTTAGGGACAGAAAATTTGTTTGTTAGACTGGTTTCCCACTAAATTGGTCATTGCACTCCTTGTTGGGGGGGGGGGGGCACGGAGAGAGAAAAAAGAAAAAGGAAAAATAAAAAAGAAAGGAAATTAGCTTGATAAAATGCTTAAGTTCTTAAATTTATGCCCCTCAAATAAATCCTTTAGTATGTTGCTTTCACAACAGCCCAGAAAGAATATTTTTAATTTGCATCTCAATATCAAGTGAAAAATGTTTTGACATACTGTTTATAGAGGGCAGCCAAATATACCACACTGCTTTGAATTACTATAGGGAATTAAAAAAATATGTCTTGTACTTATGAAAGTAATACGTTTATGTGTAGTCCTAGTGTTCAGGTGTTTTGTTAAATTTTGCATAGCGCAAGGTATTTAGTACTGATTAAGTAGATTTTTTTTTCTGCAATTCTTGTGTCCATACTACTTAACAGCTGAGATACCAAACAACAACAGCACGTAAACCAAACAATATGCAGGAATTAACATAGGTTTTGTAAAAAGACAAAATAAGCTGTCATCCCATCACATAATTTGTTCTATTTGCTGCTGTTAAACAGACAAGAGTTGAATACATGCTTTCTGATTCCTAATTCTCTGTAATTTTTGGGCTGCATTAGTTGTTTATGATTCTATGCTCAGAAGCAAATGGCTAGTTATATTCACCTTATTTGTCATTCTGTCTTCCCACAGTTTGGCCTGAACTTTAATTTTTTCAATAGTATGATTTTTATCTGTAGAGTTACCAAAGTTTAGAATATTAATTTGTTTTCATATTGTGACTGAAAAAACATATATCGTGCCATGTGTTTTCAATAGTATGAAGCAGGCTCTTGACAGAAATTATTGTTCAATATTAAGCTCTATCCAATGTCAGTGAGAGGAAAGAAGGCTTTTTGTCTATTCTCTCAGCTATCAAATTATTGCAGTTATAATCCTAAATATTTCTTAAGCTTGTGAAGAACAGCATGGGATCAAAGCCAGCTAGCCAATACTAAATTTGAGAAAGATTTTGTCCTATTTCATGATTGTTATCTGCTATACAAAATTTTAGATTTTTGACAGTAGCCTGTTTTTTAGATTTATGTGTACATAATTATTTTTAAGAGATATATATTAAAATTGACACACATTTAAATTTTGACAATCGCATTATACTAATTTTCCCAGGTTACTCTCCATCATAGAAAAAAACCCCAAAACTCTTAGATGATTTATGATGTTTGGATTTCCTAGATTAGATTTTGGCCAGTCTCTTGCTATTTATGTTATGTCAAATTATATTAACTCACGTAAATTTTATCACGTAAGCTTGCTAGAAATGTCTTTACTATTAACCTCAAACTTAACAAAACACTAAAAATAAAGAACTGCAAAGAAACTAAACTCAACATGTTGTAGTACTGCAGATAACACCTACACCAAAATATAATGCTCTGTCTACACTAAATATTACATGGTTGTTTTGCTCTAACATTATTGTATTGTTTTGGAGAAAGTAGAAACTGAAGTAAGCTAAACTGTGCTTACCAGTGTTAGAGTTGTCACTTTGCAGTACTGCGTTACTTATTATAAATAAGCAGTACAAAGCCATTCATGTGCTTAGCTCCTGCAACATACTTATGTCATTGTGGGCCTTTCTGTTTTCTTCACTGACGTCTGATAGTAGGTTTTATTTCAGTTTTAAAATGCAGGAAGCATTTTGGTTACAGGTGAATAAAACAGGTTATAGTTCTGATACCTGTATCTCTAGCTTACTAACAATAACACATGCGGTCCGGTATTCCATTCAGTAAGGAACCTCATGTTCATGTGTCTGAATGAATGACTGATAAAACTTCTTTCACAGCGGGGGAGAGAGAGAAACAGATCTCCTCTGTTAATTTCACTGTCCTGCCTAACATGATCTTTCAGGAAATTGTGTTTTCAGTCATGGTTCTCAGGATACAAGAGGGGTATATAGTGACAATGTTATGGCTCTGATTTCACAAATGTAATCATGGGCTGGGTAGTGTGACATCATTGCCTTTTGCTGTGAATGATGAAAGAAACAAATGGAACATTTTATATCCTATGATGCACAATGGTAAAATTAGTACTTGTAAAAGTAGATTTTAGGATTATGCTCATTACACAACAGTTTGCTGCTTCCTCTCCTTCTTCTTCACACTTTTTCTTTTCTCCACCATGGTCTTTGTGGGCTGCAAGGGAAACTTTGCTCCAGCACCTGCTCCACCACCTCCCCCTCCTTCTTCTCTCATCTTTGTGTCTGAAAGGTTATTTCTCTCACATTTTTATCCCCTCCTCCCCTCTGTGCTCTGCAGTGTTTTGCCTTTTCTAAAACATGTTTTCCCTGACGTGCCACCCCCTGAGTCTACAGGGCTCAGCCATGCCCTGTGGTGGGTCAGCTGGAGCCAGCTGGAATTGGCTGTATCTGGCACCCCACCTCTCCTCACAGAGACCTCCCTGCAGCCCCCACTGCCAGTGCCTGGACAACTGCACTCAATATAGTATGCTATATTACAGAAAATGTAATTAAAATATGCAATTTACAATTTTAAAATTTGTGAATTACAAATTTAAAATTTTAGTAAATTAATTTTTAAATTAAGCTAAAGGAAAACTATGTATATTTGAATACTATTATGAACCAAAATGGGAGTTTTCTTCTTTTTTTTTTTTATGATTTGGTAGTATCTTCATCAAATTGCTTTTATTTATCCTGTTGTATTAAATATAAAAAAATACTAATGAAAACATTTTGAAACACCAGAACAGTAGTAAGACAAAATATCCAAAAGGTAACATCACCAGTCAAAATACCAGCTATATATCTCTATGTTATATTTCTCTGTGTGTGTGTTCTGAACAAGTAGGTGGTAAATATTATTGATGAAAACAACTAGAGGACAATGACACTAACTGGAAAAGAAAAAGAGTGAAATGCAAGCTCTTAGAGGCTGATACCTAAAAAATGCAGAGTTCGGGTAAAATTATGAGATATGTAAATAGTTTAGTAGCTCACAGGATATTTGATTGCGTGTTTTGATCTAGCCCACCTACGCTAAACGAAGAGCTTAGCCAACAGTCACCCTGCACCAAACTTACATTTCTTGGGGTTCTTTGGGACAAACCAGACTCTTAGTGTGATTTTGGCTATCTGTCTGGCATGATTTAGGCTATCCACTCAACTTTTGTAACTGTTTACAACTGTAAGAAACCATAGTAAAACAGTGAAGTTACACAACACCATGCAGTTCCCTCTACATGTTTTTTCTCCAAGGACGATATTACGTGCCTGAAGTGACAAAAGTGGCCATAACACATCATGGGTTCCCTGTGAGGCTTTCCTCCGAGCAGTAAATTATAAGGCACTGAGGTTGGCCTCAGACAGAGGGGTTTTCTCTATTGTTGACACAATGCAAAGCAGCCAGGAAGAGAAAACAGAGCATGGTTGTATCTATTTTGAAATGAAAGATCAGGCATTTATCATAATATCAGAGCTCAGAAGATGAATCGTTTAGGATAATTTTGTCTGTCTTCCTTCCATTTATTGAGTATTCATTGTTATGTCCAAAACCTGATGATACCTTTTCTTGTTCTTCAGTTGCCTGTTTTTTTGAAGATTTTTACACATGCAAAATAAAATACAAAGATAAAAGTGTCCTGGGTTCAGCTATAGCAGTCATTTTTTCTCCTTCTTAGTAGCTGGTGCAGTGCTGTGTTTTTTAACTTTCAGCCTGGGAACAACGCTGATAACGCTGATGTTTTCAGTTGTTGCTAAGTAATGTTTACTCTGACCAAGGACCTTCTCAGTCTCATGCTTTGCCAGGGAGGAGGGGAAGTCGGGAGGAAGCAGAGACAGGACACCTGACCCAAACTAGCCAAAGGGGTATTCCATACCACAGCATGCCATGCCCAGTATATAAAACGGGGGGAGTTACCCGGGAGGCCCAGATCACTGCTCGGGTAGGGCTGGGTGCTGGTTGGCAGGTGGTGAGCAATTGTATCCTCTCCCCTTGTTATTTCCCTTATCATTATTATTATTGGTGGTAGCAGTAGTGGTTTTGTATTATACCTTAGTTACGGGACTGCACTTATCTCAACCCATGGGAGTTACATTCTTCTGATTCTCCTCCCCATCCCTCTGGGAGCAGGGGGAGGAAGAAGCGGGTGAGTGAGCGAGTAGCTGCGTGGTTCCGAGTTACTGGCTGGGCTCAAACCACGACAGTTCTTTGTTGGCGCCCAACGTGGGGCAAGGGTTGGGATAACGACAGATCTGACCAGAGTATGTCTAATCGTATTTGTGATAAGCACTCATTGTTACTACTCGTCACAATGGTGATTATTTGGCTCTCAGACTGTTGTGCTTGATCTCAGAGTTTCAGCATGTTGTACCTTACTTACAGCCACTATTTGCTGTTTTAGTGTTTATAAGCTGGGGGGCCTGGGCTAAGGTTCTTGTTTCACTGTACTTCATGGTAATGACTTGTAATACAATAGACTCATTGATCATGAAACTGGTCTGGTTTGTGCTTCCAGTGTGGCCATCACCTCTATACTTTGGGAGGTATACAATGAAATGTTTTAGCAATTGCATATCTTTTTTTTTCTCCTCGGGGTGTCAACCTATGAAGGAGGCATTCCCTTACACCCCCCGCTCCCTCACCAGGCTATTTACAGCAGTTGAGAGTTCTGAAGGTTTTGGATGGCCTTTGAATACCCTTGAGACCTGCCTGCTGATTGTGCTGGGGATCAGCATGTTGGCAAACATACGGAGTGTGTTTTACCCATGGCCATCCCACCCTGGGAACACCCTATTTCGTCTGATCTTGAAAGTTCAGCAGTATTGGGTTCAAATCTGGTCTAGGGTTAGATGACGATATAGGAGGACCACCAAGAGATTTTCCCTGAGGCTGGACAGTCATGAGTGGCAGGGTGTGTGGAATAGTATGGGCAAGTATCTAGGCCAGCGGGGCCCTCCAGTGCTTTGGAACTTCACCACTGAACAAGTGCAACATCCGGAAAAACTAGTAAAACACTTAAACGAGGTGTGCTGTCGTCCTGGTTATACCAGAGAGGGACAAATCATGGCAACGTGCTGGGGCTTGGCCTACGCCTACAGAGCCCTGCTCAACACTATCCAGCACCTTCAAAGTGAAAAAAATGTCTCTGGATCTGATGGCAAAGCAACAGACAACACAGCTACTCCAACTACAAGCACAGCAGCTACTCAAACCCTGACTGCAACAGACAACGCAGCTACTACAAGCACAGCACCTACACCAACCCCAGTGACAAGCACAACAGCTATTCAAACCCTGACCACAACAGACAACGCAACTACTCCAACTTCAAATACAGCAGTTACACCAACCCCAGGGACAAGCATAACAGCTACTCAAACCCCGACAGCAACAGACAATGCAGCTACTCCAAGCACAGCAGCCACACCAAGCCCAGTGACAAGCACAGCAGCTACTCAGACCCCGACAGCAACAATGTGGCTATTCCAAGCACCGCAGCTACACCGAGCCCAGTGACAAGCACAGCAGCCACTCAAACTCCGGCAACAGACATTGCAGCCACTCCAATCCTAGTGGCAGACACTGCAGCCACTCCAGCCACAGTGACAAACACTGCAGCTAAAGCAAATGGCCAGTTTGTGACAATGTCTGTTGCCCCTGTAAGCAAAAGCAAACGAGAGGCACAAAGAGCAACCCACGAATTGAAGAAAGATGAAGACCCAATGCCATTACTACACGGAACAGCATCTGAACAAGAGTTACTACTACGTGGATCAGAGGAAGAGGAAGAGGAAGAAGAAGAAGAGGTGGCTTCTCGACCCCAGACCTCAACCGAGCTGCGGAATATGCGAAAAGAGTTCACCCGTCTTCCAGGGGAGCACATTGTCACCTGGTTGCTCCGGTGCTGGGACAATGGGGCTGACAGTCACGAACTAGAAGGTAGGGAAGCCAAGCAGCTGGGATCACTTGCTAGGGAAGGAGGAATTGACAAAGTGATTGCAAGAGAGAAGCAAGCCCTCAGTCTTTGGAGGAAGCTCCTGGCAGCTGTGAAGGAAAGGTTTCCCTACAAAGACAATATTACGAGTCGCTCAGCCAACTGGATTACGATAGAGAAAGGCATCCAGTCCCTGAGGGAATCAGGCATTCTAGAGATGATCTATCGTAGGCCGGATGCCAGGAACACATCCGCAGATCCAGATGAAGTCGAATGTACACGATCCATGTGGCAGAAACTTACATGGAGTACACCATCATCATATGCCCACACATTGGCATCAGTGACCTGGAATGACAGAGTATCACCAACAGTGGATTACCTGATTCGTCAACTCCAAGAGTTCGAAGATAATCTCACCCCTTCCATCATTTCAGCTGTAGAAAAACTGTCCCAGGAGTTCAAACAATTGAGAGATAATTTATCCGATCTATCCAGCTCCCCACGCGTACCAACCCATGTCTCAGCTATCAACAGAAGGTGCCCTACTGCTCGAGAAAGAAAATATAGGAGGTACACGCCACAGGCCACCCTATGGTTTTACCTGCAGGATCATGGAGTAGACATGAGAAAGTGGGATGGAAAACCTACCTCAGTTCTGGAGCAACGGGTGCGTGAACTGAAGAGGAGAACAATGGTCAAGGATGATCCTCCCAGGAAAGCTGCTGCTCCAGTCTCTGGTGAGCAGTTTCCCAGATGGAAAGAGTGGAAGAGCTGATTTTACTCCAGCTCCTGTAATAAGGAATACTAATCCCTTTCTACAAGACATAAGTGGAGAATTTTATAATCACTATTAGAGGGGCCCTGCCTCCAGCCAGGTGGAGGAGAGGGATAATCGGGTTTACTGGACTGTGTGGATCAGATGGCCTGGCACATCAGTCCCACAGAAGTATAAGGCTCTAGTAGATACCGGTGCACAGTGTACCCTAATGCCATCAAGGTATCAAGGGGTGAAACCCATTTATATTTCTGGAGTGACAGGAGGATCCCAAGCGTTAACTGTACTGGAAGCTGAAATCAGCCTGACTGGGAGGAAGTGGCAAAAGCACCCCATTGTGACTGGTCCAGGGGCGCCATGCATCCTTGGCACAGACTATCTCAGGAGAGGGTACTTCAAAGACCCAAAAGGGTATAGGTGGGCTTTTGGTATCGCTGCCTTGGAGACAGAGGAAATTAAGCAGCTGTCCACCTTGCCCGGTCTCTCAGAGGATCCTTCTGTTGTGGGGTTGCTGAAGGTCGAAGAACAAGAAGTGCCAATTGCGACCACAACAGTGCACCGGAGGCAATATCGCACCAACTGAGACTCTTTGATTCCCATCCATAAGCTGATCCACAGACTGGAGAGCCAAGGAGTGATCAGCAGGACCCGCTCACTCTGTAATAGCCCCATATGGCCAGTGCAAAAGTCTAATGGAGAGTGGAGATTAACAGTAGACTATCGTGGCCTGAACAAAGTCACACCACCATTGAGTGCTGCCGTACCGGACATGCTAGAACTTCAATATGAACTGGAGTCAAAGGCAGCCAAGTGGTATGCCACAACTGATATTGCCAATGCATTTTTCTCAATCCTTTTGGCAGCAGAATGCAGGCCACAGTTTGCTTTCACTTGGAGGGGCGTCCAGTACACTTGGAACCGACTGCCCCAGGGGTGGAAACACAGCCCTACCATCTGCCATGGATTGATCAAGACTGCACTGGAACAGGGGCCAGCTCCAGAACACCTGCAATACATTGATGACATCATCGTGTGGGGTGATACAGCAGAAGAAGTTTTTGAGAAAGGAAGGAAGATAATCCAAATCCTGCTGAAGGCCGGTTTTGCCATAAAACGGAATAAGGTCAAGGGACCTGCACAGGAGATTCAATTTTTGGGAATAAAATGGCAAGATGGACGTCGCCAGATCCCCACAGATGTGGTCAACAAGATAACAGCAATGTCTCCACCAACTAACAAGAAAGAAACACAAGCTTTCTTAGGTGTTGTGGGGTTCTGGAGAATGCACATCCCAAATTACAGTTTGATTGTAAGCCCTTTCTAACACGTGACCCGGAAGAAGAATGATTTCAAATGGGGCCCTGAGCAACAACAAGCCTTTGAACAAATTAAACGAGAAATAGTTCATGCAGTAGCCCTTGGACCAGTTCGGGATGGGCTAGATGTGAAAAATGTGCTCTATACCACAGCTGGGGAGAATGGTCCTACCTGGAGCCTCTGGCAGAAAGCTCCAGGGGAGACTCGAGGTCAACCCCTCGGCTTTTGGAGTCGGGGATATAAAGGATCCGAGGCCAGCTATACTCCCACTGAAAAAGAGATACTGGCAGCCTATGAAGGGGTTTGAGCTGCCTCAGAAGTGATTGGAACTGAAGCACAGCTCCTCCTGGCACTCCGGTTGCCTGTGCTGGGCTGGATGTTCAAAGGCAGGGTCTCCTCTACACATCATGCAACTGATGCTACATGGAGTAAGTGGGCCGCACTAATTACACAACGAGCTCGAATAGGAAATCCCAGTCGTCCAGGAATTCTAGAAGTCATCATGGACTGGCCAGAGGGCAAAGATTTTGGGATGTCACCAGAAGAGGAGGTGACGCGTGCTGAAGAGGCCCCACCATATAATGAACTGTCAGAGAGTGAGAAGCAATATGCCTTGTTTGCTGATGGGTCCTGCCGTATTGTGGGAAAGCATCAGAGATGGAAGGCAGCTGTGTGGAGTCCCCTGTGACAAGTTGCAGAAACTGCTGAAGGAGAGGGTGAATCGAGTCAGTTTGCAGAGGTGAAAGCCATCCAGCTGGCCTTGGGCATTGCTGAACGAGAAAAATGGCCAGTACTTTATCTCTATACTGATTCATGGATGGTGGCAAATGCCCTGGGGGGGTGGTTGCAGCAATGGAAGCAGAGCAACTGGCAACGCAGAAGTAAACCCATCTGGGCTGCTGCATTGTGGCAAGATATCGCTGCTCGAGTGCAGAACCTGGTGGTGAAGGTACGCCACGTAGATGCTCATGTACCCAAGAGTCGGGCCACTGAGGAACACCAGAATAACCAGCAAGTGGATAAAGCTGCTAAGATTGAAGTGGCTCAGATGGACTTAGATTGGCAACATAAGGGTGAATTATTTTTAGCCTGGTGGGCCCATGACACCTCAGGCCATCAAGGCAGAGATGCAACATATAGATGGGCTCGTGATTGAGGGGTGGACTTAACAATGGACACTATTGCCCAGGTTATTCACGAATGTGAAACATGTGCTGCAATTAAGCAAGCCAAACAGTTAAAGCCTCTCTGGTATGGAGGACGATGGCTGAAGTACAAGTATGGGGAGGCTTGGCAGATTGACTATATCACACTCCCACCAACTTGCCAAGGCAAGCGCTATGTGCTTACCATGGTGGAAGCAACCATCGGATGGCTGGAAACATGCGCTGTGCCCCACGCCACTGCCCGGAACACTATCCTGGGCCTTGAGAAACAAGTTTTGCGGCGACACGGCACCCCAGAGAGAATTGAGTCAGACAATGGGACTCATTTCTGGAACAACCTTATAGACACTTGGGCCAAAGAGCATGGCATTGAGTGGGTATATCACATCCCCTACCATGCACCAGCCTCTGGGAAAATTGAGCGGAACAATGGGCTGTTAAAAACTACACTGAGAGCAATGGGTGGTGGGACTTTCAAACACTGGGATACACATTTACCAAAAGCTACCTGGTTGGTCAACACAAGGGGATCTGCCAACAGGCCTGGCCCAGTCCAGTCAGAACTTTTACGTACTGTAGAGGGGGATAAAGTTCCTGTGGTGCACATAAAGAATTTGCTGGGGAAGACAGTCTGGGTTATTCCTGCTTCAGGTAAAGGCAAACCCACTCGTGGGGTTGCTTTTGCTCAGGGACCTGGATATACTTGGTGGGTAATGCGGGAAGATGGGGAAGTCTGATGTGTACCTCAAGGGGATTTGATTTCGGGGGAAAACAGCCAATGAACTCAATTGTATGCTGTTGCCTGCTCTATAACACTTTTTATAGCCCACCAGCTAGATATCTTCAGGTTGCCAGCAACTGACCCTGACTTCCCTCCGATCATCACCTCAACAAAGAATGAATTTTGAGGAAACCAGACAAGCTCAGCAGTGACCAGACGAGTTTGGCGGTGTCATCAGCAGGCAACAACCCAACACTACACACCGTCCCTTCTGCCCTGAAAGACTATTACAAGAGATGGAGCCTGACATCATGGACTGGATGAATTCAGCAATTTTATAGGGATTGGTCCATGGACTAGGGAATGATATCTTTCTCTTTGTGTGTGGGTGTGGGTATATATATATGCGTATATATGGGACAGGGTCGATGGTGTGTTGAGAGACGTGAGATCTGAGCATGACATGAATGGTATGGAATAAGGGGTGGATACTGTCCTGGGTTCAGCTATAGCAGTCATTTTTCTCCTGCTTAGTAGCTGGTGCAGTGCTGTGTTTTTTAACTTTCAGCCTGGGAACAACGCTGATAACGCTGATGTTGTCAGTTGTTGCTAAGTAATGTTTACTCCGACCAAGGACCTTCTCAGTCTCATGCTTTGCCAGGGAGGAGGGGAAGCCAGGAGGAAGCAGAGACAGGACACCTGACCCAAACTAGCCAAAGGGGTATTCCATACCACAGCATGCCATGCCCAGTATGTAAACTGGGGGGACTTACCCGGGAGGCCCAGATCACTGCTCGGGTCAGGCTGGGTATCGGTCGGCAGGTGGTGAGCAATTGTATCCTTCCCCCTTGTTATTTCACTAATCATTATTATCATTGGTGGTAGCAGTAGTGGTTTTGTATTATACCTTAGTTACGGGACAGCTCTTTTCTCAACCCTTGGGAGTTACATTCTTCTGGTTTTCCTCCCCATCCCTCTGGGAGCGGGGGGAGGAAGAAGGGGGTGAGTGAGCGAGCGGCTGCGTGGTTCCGAGTTACCGGCTGGGCTCAAACCACGACAAAAGGCTGTTGTGTATTTTAGAAAAAATTTCATATTTATCATAAGAAAAAAATATCTCTTGTGTGGACCGATTCAAATAAATAAATAATGGAGGCAAAATAAAAATTACGTACTGAATTAGTTTTGGCTCAGAATAAGGGGGATTATACGGACGAGGGTCAGGATTGTGTAATAAAATCACTCTCCATTACCACTACTAAGACAAGTGTTTATATAATCTTCTTTAATAAGGGCCAAATAAGTAAAATAAAATGTTTATTCCTTTATTTCAGTAGACAGTGGTTCACATCCTATGCATTAAAGAATTTGTAACACTATATTATACTTAGAGTATACTATATACTTTACTCAATGCAGCTAATTAGAGATTTGATTCAGTTGATTGGGTGATTTTTTATTTTTGGTTTTTTTTTTTTTTTTTTTTTTTTTTTCCAAAACTCCTTCGGTATTCATACTGCTACAACTGCGGTGTATATCTCAATGGTGAAAGCATCCCTGCAGGCATGAGCCCTAATTACCTAAAAGTTTCATAAAACATTTTAAAAGAAATCCTTGTTTATGGTGAAATTATGCATTAACCACACAAAGAATGTACATAGTTTGGTAATATTTTTTAACAGTAAGAATTACATTTTTCGTCTCCAAACTTTAAAAGCCTGCCTATGGCCAACTAATATGATTTAATACACCATACCCAGGGCTTACTTTTTGCTTTTGAATATTCTGATTTGTTACAAAGGACACGCAAAAGCAAAAGACCTTTTGATAGATTCACCTGCAATTGTGGAAAATTGTAAATAAAGAACAACTGGTTCCATAATGAAAATTTTCCAACTGAATTAAACAACATATTTGAAGGATATAATGGAATATTTACTTTGATATTTTAGTGTTAGTCTGTGCACAGACAATGTCAACAGATAGTCAGGATAAAAGAACTGTATTTCTTGTGGGTTAGTATTAGGGTTTTTATCTGAAGGATTGTTTATGAGACTCCATTCAACAAGTGAGGAAATAACTTGCAAGGAAAAAAAACATGTCAGGAATTATACACTGTACTTCTAATAAGTCAAACAGTTTGTTTTGTGTTTGCATATACATGCATGTATATGTGTATGTGTATGCATGTACATATGCTTTTTTTTTTTTTTAGATAATGCCATCTGTCAATATTAAAAGACAATTATCTCAAGGTAAAAACAAACTTCTTTTAGGAAAAAAAAATAAATTGAGACTTCTTTAACATTATAAATATTATTAACTTCCAAACATCTTCATCTGATGGTCTTCTCCAAAAAAGGAATTAACTAAACAACCTTAGAAGTAAAACAGCTGAAGCAACCAGTTTGTTAAGTTTGATTTATTTATTTCTATTTTAAACAACACATATACTTTGCTCTGAGCACATTTAAACTCTGATAAAATTTTTAAATAAAGATGATTTATCTTTCTAGATTTTTAAAGCTACAACTCACACTTATGTGCCACTTGATAAAAGCTACTCAGAAAATGCTGAATATTTTTCTAAACTTAGCTGTCCCAATAGTATTCATTTTTGAAGAATTTCAATCCAGTATTTTATTTGTTCAGTTTATTTTCCTTTTTTATGTGTGATTCATTATTGATTCCTATGTTTCTCAGCAAAAATACATAGGGAAATGTCATTAACCATTAACCTGGCCAAAGTTCAAATAAAGTTTATTCTTCTAAAAAACAAACTGTCCATCTAGCATTAATGCTAGCTTGTTGGTGAAAATGTTATATAGTGGGATATTCCTGCTAAAATATCAAGATTAAGCCTATTAATTAGCTAATTAAATTATGTGTATGGTATATTATGGTAGTTTTACAATTCTTATCTGTTATGTTTTACTTTCATTCAGTACCTATTGATAAAGGAGAGTTTCTGCACAGTATAGATTGAGAGATATTATTGACTTTATTTCTGAGATGGTAATTCTGGTTCTATGCTTGGCATGGGAGAAAAAGCAAAGGTGAGAAAATCATTCTGAAAGTCATGAAGAATGACAACACTATTAAAAAAAAAAGTTTGCTTTTTTTTTCTCCAGAAGAAAAATATACAGATATTTTATTTTCTTTGTCTGAGATTTTATAATGTTCATGATGCATTTTTTTCTGCAGTACTTCAGTTGTACTTGCTATGATGCTGAATGAACTGCAGCTGCTAACTCCTAAATCCCATAAATCTGCTGATAATTCATGTAACCAGTAATGCACCATTTTCTTTAGAGAGAAACAAAGAATGGCACCAGCTAAGTGATTATTTGTCAGCCTGCCAGAATAACAATGTGTTATCTGCTTTGGGCATACCAATAATGTATTTCAAATAGTTAGATAAATGTATTTTAATTCACAAGGATTTACCACTTTTTTTCAGGTCCATTTTTTATTCAGCTGCTGATTTAACAGGCATCTCAAAAAATGCTTTCTATGTGTGCTTCCTTTGCAGTTACATTTTCTTGTAACTATCTCTTTTTTTTTTTTTCTCAACTATTTAATGAAAATGCACATTATACTGAATGGTATTACTTATAGTCTTGTAATTTTCTCTTCAATTTTTTCATTTTTCTGTATCTGTCAAAGTTTGCTTTTTCCTTTGAGATGAATGCTTTGAAGTACCATTCACACTGACATTCTGCAGCTCGTACTTTTGTTAAACACCACCATATTTCTCAAGCAGTCTCATTATACTGAATAGTTTGGTAGGGTATTATTTTTCTCAGCATTAAGAGAGGAAAAGCAGATTCTTGACTTAAATTGAAAACAGTAGGCAATGCTGGAAAAGGCTGAGATTTTTTTCAATACTGAGTTCTACTTCCTCTTCTTCAACACTGAAGAACACCAGTTATCAACTTTTCTTTGTCATTTATGCATTTTTTTAAGATTTTAGAATTCTTTTGTGTACTTTCATGTTAGTGAAGTAAATAATGTCCTTAACGTATGTGAAATAACTGACATCTGGGGATACTAAGGTGGAATATATCTATATGTTTACCTGGACATACAAATCTGTAATACATAATATATATTAAAAATAGAAATATAAGATACATTTATAATAATATGTTATGATTGTAGATATATGGTCATATATGATATATAAAATATTTAATATATTTTTAATATAATACATTGAACATTATAAATATTTGTAATATGTAATATAAAGATATTATGGCTGGACTAGGATATTACAGCTGGCTGGAAAAAAGGAAATGTAACACCCATTTTTTAAAAAAATGGACAAGAGGACCCTGGGAACTACAACCAGTCAGCCTCACCTCTGTGCCCAGTAAGATCATGGAATAGATTGTCCTGGAAGATATGTCAAAATATGTGGAAGACAGGGACGTAAGAGCCAGTACAGCTTCAGCAAGGGCAAATTGAGCCTGACTAATCTAGTGGCCTTCTACAATGGAGTAACTTCATTGCTGGACAAGGGAAGAGCTATGGTTGTCATCTACCTGTAATTCTGTAAGGCCTTTGATACTGTCCACCACAACATTCTTAGTTCTACACTGGGGAGATAAGGGTTTGACAGATGGACTGTCAGATGGATAAGCAATTGGCTGGATAGCCACACCCAAAGACTTTCAGTGAATGGTTCAATGTCTAAATGTAAACCAGTAACAAGTGGTGAGTTGAACAAAAAGTGTGGCCTGCAGATTAAGTGAGGTGATTCTCACCCCTCTGTACTGCTGTCTGTGAGACTTCACCTGGAGTACTGCATTCACCTCTGGGGTCCCCAACACAGATAAGACATGAATCTGTTATAGAGGATCCAGAGGAGGGCAACAAAAATGGTCAGATGGCTGGAACACCCTTCCTATGAAGAAAGTCTGAGAGAGTTGGGGTTTTTCAGCCTGAAGAAGAGAAGGTCCCAGAGAGACCTTATTGTGGCCTTTAAATATATGAAGGCAGCCTACAGGAAAAGTGGAGAAAGAATTTTTACCAATTTTTACTATTTTGTTGCTGCCACAACAGGACAAGGGGCAATAGTTTTAAACTGAAAAAGGGTAGGCTTAGATCGGCCATAAGGAAGACATTTTTTACAACGAAGGTAGAGAGACACTAGACCAGGTTGCCCAAAGTTGTATAGGCTACATCATTGGAAATGTTCAACATAACATAAGGTTGGACAGGGCTTTGGGTAATCTGTTCTATTGGAAGATGTTCCTGCAGAACATGTGGCAGAGGGGTTACAGCTATATGATCTTTAAAGGTCCCTTCCAACCCAAACCATTCTATTACTTTATGACTCTATATTTATTGTATATTCTAATATTTATGTCATATAGGCATATAAGCCCAATTGACATCTAAATTCTGAGTCCCACTTTAGATGTTTTCATACAAAGGTCATAGTCACAAAAATTCACTTCTCAAAAGCTACCTAATACCAGAGTTATTTATATTCCTTTTTAATCCTAGCCTTCCAATAGACGTTATAATCTGTTCCTGCATATAGCCGGGAGCATCCTTATACTGATTAGGTTGAATGGTCTTTTACCTTTCTCACCAAAATTTGAAGCTGATCTACAAACCAACCTTCCTCTTTCTGTGAGTTTCTGGAAAGGTTAGAAAATACTAATCTATTTGTCCTCCACATAAAAAATAAAGGGAATATTACTCACGGAGCAGGTATGGATCCTCCAAATACATACTCTAAGAAGCAGGAAATTCCCATCAAATATTTAATGAGAAATAAAGAAATAGATCACCAGTAAATGAAATAACAACTGCTTTGGTTTAACCCCAGTAGGCAGCTAAGCACCACACAGATACTTGTTCACTTTCTCTTGATGTGATCGGGAATTGAATCAGAAGGTCAAAAATAAAAAAACTCCTGGGTTGAGACAAAGGCAGTATAATAGGTAAACCAAAAGCTGCAGAAGGATTTGATTACCTCCCATTGGCAGGCAGATGTTCAGCCATTTCCAGGAAAGCAGGCCTTCATCACGTGTAATGGCTAGTTGGAAGACAAATACCATAACTCCGAACGTCCCCCTTTCCTCATTTCTTCTTCAACTTTTATTGCTGATCACAATAGGATATAGTATAGGATATCCCTGTGGTCAGTTGAGGTCAGTGTGTTCACTCCCAGCTTCTTGTGCACACTTGTGCATTTTTCTCCTTCTTACTAGCTGGTGCAGTGCTGTGTTTTCAACTTTAGTCTGGGAACAGTGCTGGTAACACCGATGTTTTTAGTTGTTGCTAAGTAATGTTTACTCCGACCAAGGATCTCAGTCTCATGCTTTGCCAGGGAGGAGGGGAAGCCGGGAGGAAGCAGAGACAGGACACCTGACCCAAACTAGCCAAAGGGGTATTCCATACCACAGCATGCCATGCCCAGTATATAAACCAGGGGGAGTTACCTGGAAGGCCCAGATCACTGCTCGGATTGGACTGGGTATTGGTCGGTGGGTGGTGAGCAATTGTACCCTCTCCCTTGTTATTTCCCTTATCATTATTATTATTGGTGGTAGCAGTAGTGGGTTTTTATTATACCTTAGTTACTGGACTGTTCTTATCTCAACCCGTGGGAGTTACAATCTTTTGATCCTCTTCCCCATCCCTCCAGGACTGGTGGGAGAAAGAAGTGGGGGAGTGAGTGAGCGGCTGCGTGGTTCCAAGTTACAGGCTGGACTTAAACCACAACAGCCATCTAACATCCTTACTCTTTTAAAAGTGCTAAATCCTATTATGGAAACTGTAAAGCCCAAAGAGGTACAAAGAAGTAAAAATAAATATTGTTGTAAAAAGTCTTAAGATAATAATTGATTTTATCAACCGTAATATTAACTTCATTTTTTTTAGATAGGTAGAATATTCTAAACATAAAGAAGTTCACATTTATCCAGCTATTCCTGCACCTCCCTTTTACCTCTCCCCCACCAAATACCAGTGAATGTCTTTGCAAGAATATTGAAGTCTCAATGTATTACTGCAAGAGTCCTTGTAGCAAAAGCCATAATTCTGTAAAATATATATTTACAGAATTTGTTTGTGGTAATATTTAAAAGTATATTTAACAAATGTCAGTTATTGACTTGGTCTCCCTGAAAAATTCTCATTTGTGGGTCATAGTAGTAAAGATCTGAAATGTACTATGTGCAAACACTTCCAAATTAAATAAAATAATATAAAATGTAATACCTTTGAATATTTACATTATCTGAGAGAAAAAATCTCATTAAGTTTCCAATAAATGTTCTCCAAAAATCTACTAAATCTGCTAAAAATAGGAATAAAAAAAAAGTATTCATTTTTATGTATACAAAGTTTTCACCGTGGCTAACACACCTGCTCCTTCTCATGACCTTTTATATGTTTTTGTTCCTCAAGATCTAGTTGCTTGGGGTTTTTTTTTTTTCGACTGTTGAAAAAGACTGGGGTTTTTTTGACTGTTGGTATGTCTCTTTATGTTTGTTTGGTTGGGTTTTTATCTTGAAAAAAGGCATCATTCAGCTTTAATTATGACATTTCATGTTTGGTGGTTGGTTTGTTTTGGAGTTTTTTTGATTGTTTGGTTTTGTTTTTTTTTTGTGGTTTGGTTTTGTTTTTAACAGTTATCTACGTAATCTTATTCTTCTCAAACTGGTGAGGGAAGTAGCAGCTGTATGAAGTAGACTATTTTTTTTCCCAATTTGGCACACAACTGAAAATACATTCAGTAAGCATGTTTATTAAAACCTTTAAAATGTTTCCACCTTTTCTATTCAGCAAAAAAAAAAAGTGTTAAGGGAACCAAGTGAAGAAGTCACTTAATTCTTCACTGACATTTTTAAAGTTCATACTACTTAGGGGAGATTCCTAAGGATTGAAAGGTGTCAGAGATAACTTCATTATATTCCTTTAAATGGTCATGAGGAAAAACAGTGAGTTTATAGTTTGCTGTGAGAAAATACAGGAATTCTCATATGAAATGTATAAAGTAAGGTAAACCTACATAGTTTGATTAAGGACAGCCAACAAGGATTCAGGCAGGGAAGGTCATGCTTAACTAACCTGTTGGAGTTCTTTGAAGATATTACTGCCACAACAGATAAGGAAAATTCAGTAGATGGTAGTATATTTAGATTTTCAAAAGCACTTAACAAGGTTCCACATCAGAGATTAATGACTAAAGCAAAAGAGTCATAAAGTGGGAGGAAAAATGGTAGAGCAATGTGAATATTTCCCTTGTAACAAACTGGTTTTCTTCTTGGAAGTGGCTTAGATTGGGGCAGCCCAATAGGTCATTTTTCAGTATTTCTATTCATGGTGTGTTAGGTCGTACAGTTGCAAGCAAAATTTGAGTACAGAGGTGATCCTTTGACTGGAAACAGAAGAAATACATAAGGAACAGTGAGACACTGTTAAATCAGTTTTGAAAAGGATTTAAGTCTTTCAAACAATTAGAATTAGGGTCCTTCTAGACAGGCAACTTAGCTGTGGAAAAGGTAGATACTTGTTTATTCAAAATTTTGTTTGCTTGCCCAGGATATAATAATGAAAATATTTTTTTCTAGTTGCATACCTCTTATAAGAATAATTATAGATTATTTCAAGTTGTCTAGCTTGAATAGCAAATTAAGGTATATGTTTGCTGCAGAAAGTTTTTAGGGCCTCAACGAGACATTCCACCTGATGAGTTGAATACCATCTGCTTTCTATTTTGCAGAGCTATTTAAATCAGTGTAAAGTAATACTGCTAGCAACAAATTCTAACAAAATTGTACTTGCAAATCATCCTAGAAAAGACTGGGGAGGATTTAACTAAGTTTTTGGATATCTGGCAGAGGAAAGAAAGAGAGGAAAAGAGGAAGAGTGGAAGAGAAAAAGGTGGGAGAAAGGGAGGAAGGGAGAGGGAGAAAGAGAAGGGGAAGAGAGGGAGAGAGACAGGGAGGCAGGCAGAAAGGAAGGCAGGAAGGCAGGAAGGCAGGAAGGAAGTCCATGTATCTGAGACTATTCAGATCAAACTACTGTTTATTTATCTTTAAATTTCCCATGGCTCTCAAATAACTAAAGGATAAACTGACTGCCAGCTAAATGTCACCATGTTTTGAAAACAAAACATCAATAGAACTTGAATAAATTATGGAGTTCCCGCATCAGCCCATTCAAGAAAGCAAGTCTATATAATTAGAAATGTGAGATGAGTTTTTGTACTGCTTTCTAAATTCTACCATGATGTAACTTACCTAAACTCCAATTATAATTTTTTTTTCTTTTTTTTTTTTAATTTTCCTTCTTTGATTTATAACTAATTGGGTAATAGCTCAGTTCATAATCTAAGTACTCAAATTCATCTCTATAGCTAACTGCATATTGCTTGCAATCAAAAATGAGATTAGAGTTGCAATAATTGGTTTGCTATTGTCGTATTACAGAATATTATGAATAGAAAATATTTTTCAGTTTTGCAGTTGTGCCAGTAGGTGGTACTAGCAGTTTCTACTTTTGATAATAATTGTCTAACTTGAGTATTACACGTTCCTGTCATACCAAGTAATGTGTTTCTACTCTATTGAAAATAACATATTTATATTTGATATACTTGCACTCAAGGGCAGATTTTAATTTAGTTATTATTTTGTTCAATGGTGGTGATACCTGCAAAGTATCCTTTATAACATACAGTTTCAAACCTGTGTGACAAATGATTACATCTATTACCTTTCAATTGAAAGATAATATTTAAAATATATTTTGTAAGTAGTTTCTCCAGCTTTCCAGCAGCTGAATCTTCCAGATAAATCTTAGAACTCAGCTTAAAAGTTGTTTTTAGCAATATCCACTGCCAAGATTCACTGAGGTGAGTCATCCAAGTGGTCTTACTACCTCTGTTTAACTCACTATACAGCCTTTTAGGTCTTGGAAAATTACATGTTGTTTTGCTGTGTAGGTCTTTTTGGCATATGGGTATGCCTGAAATGAAATATCTTTTTTTTTTTCCCTAGTTGAGGGACAGTTGGACTCAACTGCAGAGACACAAAAATAATGCCTAAGAAAAAATTAATGCAAGGAAAGAAAATATCTACATACAGCCTGAACACTTGAAGTGTGGCAATATTAGCACTTCTGGACTTGCTAGCAGATAACAATAGACGCAAGACAAAAAGGTATTTTGCTTCAGGCTAGTTTCTCTTAATGAACTGAGATAAATACCTTTATGAAACAAACAAACAAAAAAAAATTAAAGCAGAATGTGAAGTTTTTTTGAAAGGATCTCTGATTTAAAAAAAAAATGAGGGGACAATGCTAATTTGGGTATGAGTGAAAGATATTTTCTCTTGGAAATGTCAGATAGAGATTCAAAACAAACAAAAAAAAAAATGAAAACCCCTCAATGCCCAGAAATTACATAATTATAATAATCTTAATGAAGACATTATCTTCAAAGGGTTGATTTGACTCCTATGTTTGTGGCCACCATGAGAAGCTGTTTATCAGGTTTTCTCTTATGGTCCTATTTATATGTACAGTAATAAGTAAAATAAGTGATCTTATTAACATGTACTCACAGTTGTATGCTCAGAATTCACTGCCACATTGTGAAGAGGTCATGGATTCCTAAATGGAAAGACAAAGAAAAGCTTACATACTTCTGTCACAATATATTTATTGTCTTGATCAGGAGATTTACTTCCAATGCCAAACAGATTCTCTTAATAGTTGATATCAGTTCTTGCTTATATATGTTATGGCTTTTTACAGATAAAATCAAACTGATTGTGTTCAAGTTGTTAGTTTCAATAGGCATTTGACAAAATCTGGAAAGGATATGTGCTAATTTTGTGTATTCTTATGAACTGCATCTAAAATGACTGATCTGTGAAGGGCTACTTACTTGCCTGTGAACTGTTGTCTGTAAACTAAGAGAAGGGTTTTATGTTTTGTGGGGTTTTTTTGTTTTGTTTTGTTTTTTGAATTTCCATCATTGTCAATTATTTGTGGAAAAGAACACCTTTTTTTCTCAAGGAACTTCATGAGACTATCTTTTCATCTGTTCACTGATCACCAGTAGGCATTACAGTTACCATAGGGGTAACTACAAAGGTTATGTTTTACATTCATAGATGGTAACCAGTTTTTATTTCTCATTTTGTTTGTGTATGGTTCATGGCCTGAGTTACAAGATTTGGAGGACCCTGAGGCGTGAATGAACTCTAGTTGGCTGATAAACAAGGTAATCCATGTAAGAGTTGAGGTGATTCTAGCTATTGCAACCTTTCTTCTTGTCAGACTGAATATGCTGCAGAATTTCACAGTGCGTGGGGATTCTTTAGCTAATACTGAAAATATATTTGGTTGTAGCAGGTGGGAGAATGTTTCATTATAATGTAAACATGTATATTATGTATTTTGTTTTCAAATTTCTTGATTGTCATCAAGTAGTATAATAAATAATAAGGGTCTTTGAGGCAGAAGTCTCCCATTGTTAATTTCAGAGCAGTAGCTCTTTCATAAGAACCTGAAAGGATAGTGTGCTTATGTTGTGATGGTACAAGGACTTAAGCATGGCAAGTTACCTTTAAACAGTCAATTCTGTCTTTTCTATGACAAGATAACAGGCAATGTGATATGAAATATGTAAAACTGAATATCTGAAGGAACATGGAGACAGATCCTTCACTAGATAAGTGCCTATCAGCGGATTTCATGGAGCAAGGATTAGCAGCCCTTTAAAAACCTTTGTGCTGCAGTCATAAAAAGAACAAGAATCTTGAATATTGTCAGGGACCTGAGGGCACCACGAGCCCTGACTGGCCCTGTCCAACCTCCTCAGGGCTTCCCCCACCCTCCCCATGGCCCACGACACCGCATCAGACCCCAAGACAGTCAGGTCCTGCCCCAGCAATGCCAAGGCTGGTCTCCAGCTCCCCACAGCCCTGCCCTGCCCTGCCCAGCCATGAGCTGGGCCCACCCATGGGACCATGTCCCAGCCCAGCCTTGGCCTGACCCAGCCCAAGAAGGTACCCAAATGACTGGTGCTGGGGTAGTTCTGGTGCCCCCCTGCCTGCCCTGTCCCTGGGTGGTGGGTGGGACAGGCACTGGCTGCCAGGTCCTGCTCTGGCAAACCCATGGAGTCCCCCAGCTCCTGACCCTCAGGGAGCCCCCATCCCCTGCAGACCTCCAAGAAGTGCTGAAAGACAGTTCCAGAGTATACAGCTTGGGACTGAGTAGAACCATTCTGAAATTGAGACCGAATTTGTCAGCATATGATTTCACTCCAAGTTTTTAACATCCAATAAAGTTAAATTTATTAGAACTGTAATTTGTGGTGGAAAAACTAACTCATTCTTTGCTTTCATAGCTAAATAACCAAAGATCTCCAGAATGCTTTTTCTTTTTTGAGGCATTAAGGGTGGTGTGATATCTGGCTCTTATTTCCAAGTCTCATGCTATTCCAAAGTCAAACCAAAGCTGACTAAATGAATCACCACTTAAAGATAGCTGGCAGCAACAGAATTTCAGGCAGCAAGATTCCTTTAACACATTGATTCATAATAGTGATGCAGACTGAGTTGTGCAGACTATTATATTACAGTAGAAAATTCCATTATCCATTTGGTTACTTGCTGGTTTTCCACCAAAATCTGATATAGCTATACACACATATGTATAATATATACGTGTATATATGTATAATATATACATATAAACGTATATGTATATAAAATATGCATGCCTGCATGTATACATATATTTGCATTTATATATGTTTATGCACTGATATATAATAGCCCAATATATGTGTATTGATATATAGTATCTTATACTTTTAGATTATAACTATAATTATAACCTAAATTGTTTTTATTCTATATATGTAGGAGATTGCCTCTGCATTTATGCTTCTGCAAACATGTGTTGTTAAAATATTGTGCATGGGCTGCTATTAATTTAAGATACTTGGTGCACCTGAATATGCTGCAAAAGGTCTGTTTTTTCATGCAGACTTTGGGAGAGCTTCTACCATCACTAAATGCTGTTGTATGTTTTAGAAAAAGATATTGCTTGGAGAAGGTTTCATTTTCATTATTTATGTTCTTTGGTTAAAAGGTAAGGCAGATTTGCAGACTTCATTTCTAAATAGATTTGATTTAATTTTTTGGTTTTTTAACTTTAGGCAGAGTACTAGAAATCAGAAAGCTACCAAATTTACGATGAATAGGAATGCTCTAAAAAACTAAAACTAGTCACAAGATGTAAAATGAACCTGCTATGTTGTAGAATATCACACATAAGAATACACAGAAATGAATCTAAGATATTAAGAATATCATTGAGAATAGGGTCCCACCCTGAATAATAAGATTTATGCCCAGTTCCTTGCTTAATCCTTTAGGAATATTTCCACTGGCATAGCACCTTAGAGCTTAGAAGCCTAAATTTTCTTAAAATGTTTGCAAAAATCCAGCCTTAGTATTTAAACAGCATTTTACATGAAAATACTAAAATGTATTAATACCTGAGACATCTTTAGTAGAAAGAGTTTATGTGTCATTTATACTTTCTATAGTTCTGACCTATGAATTCGTTCTCTGAGGACTGCTATTCAAAAATTTGAAGTTCACTTATGTTCTTTTATCACCCTGTTTTCTCTTTCCCACCCTCTCTAAAAGAGAAGAAACATTAATCTCTTACCTTATTTTCTGTTACTGTATTCCTTGTTTGTCCTTTTCACCCCAGCAGTAATATTGTTTCAGTCGTTTGAGATTACAGTTCAGAAAGATATATTATATATATTACAGTATAAATGAAGGATACTCAGAAAGTTTAGAAATATAAAGCCACACTGGTTTTCATGAGAAAATGAGTAGTGTTCCTCAGAGGTCAGTATTGGGACTGGTGCCAATCAACATCTTTGTTGGTGACATGGACAGTGGGACCAAGCACACCTTCAGCAAGTTTGCTATGTGGTGCAGTTGACATGCTGGAGGGAAGGGATGCTATATCCAGAGGGACCTTGACAGGATAGAAAGGTGGGCCAATGCAAACCTCATGAAATGCACTTGCAACAGGGCAATCTCAAGCACAAGTACAAGCTGTTCGAAGAATGGGTTGAGAGCAGCCCTGAGGAGAAGGACTTGGGGTCTTGGTTTATGAGAAGCTCAGCATGACCTGTCGATGCATGCTTGCAGCCCAAAAAGCCAATCGTATGCTGGGCTGCATGAAAAGAAATGACCAGCAGGTCAAGTGAGGTGATTCTTCCCCTGTCCTCTGCTCTTGTGAAACCCTTCTGGAGTACCGCATTCAGCTCTGAGGCCCCCAGCATAAGAAGGAAGTGGTCCTCTTGGAGCAAGTCCAGAGGAAGGTCATGAAGATGATCAGAGGTCTGGAGCAGCTCTCCTATGAAAACAGGCTGAGATAGTTGGGGTTGTTCAGCCTGAAGACAAGAAGGCTCCAGGGACATCTTATAGGAGCCTTCCAATATCTAAAGGAGGCCTACAAGAAGTCTGGAGAGGGACTTTTTACAAGAGCTTGTAGTGATAAGACAAGGGGTAATGGCCTTAAACTGAAAAAGGGTAGATTTTAAAGTAGGTATCAGGAAGAAATTCTTTACTGTGCTGGTGGTGAGGCACTGGAACAGGTTGCCCAGAGAAGTTGTGGATGCCCCATCCCCGGAAATATTCAAGACCAGGTTGAGCAGGGCTTTGAGCAACCTGGTTGAGTGGGAGGTGCCCCTGCCTGTGGCAGATGGGTTGAAACTAGATGATCTTTAAGGTCCCTTCAAACCTGAACCATTCTATGATTCTACAGTGCTATGCAAAGAATATTGAAGTTGAAAGCTACACAATTAATTTCTTATTCTTCGAAAAGAAAATAAAGTGGATAAGTGCAGCCCAGCTTTTCATTAGCTGTCTACATGTTAGACTTAAGTAAATAATATCATTGGATAAAAGACATCTGTTTATAAAAAACTGCAGCAGGGATTTCATGGCTAAATGCATGTCCAATAGTTTGGGTGGTGTTTGCAAAAAAAACCCAAACAAAACCCCAACCACTTTAAATGCTTTTTGTTTTGTTTTGATTTTTTTTCGGTGTCGACTGCAATATTTTTCTCACCTCAAGCATTAAAGTATTTTCACTATCCTGTAAATAATTTTCCTTTATTGTAATATATTGCAGAGTGCATTTAAATCCAGCAAAGCATGTAAGCATACACTTAATTTGTAAACATAGTAGAGGTCTGTATAGTTAAGGTTAGCAAACTCAAGAGGTCTAGTAACATCTTTAAATTCTAAACATGGGCTTAACTTTTTGCTGCATTGTGGTAGTTTGTATATTGTACACCTATTATGAGGAGACTAAAATCTCTTTTTGATCTTTTTTCTACAGCATTTCTCTATTACTTTTTACTATATGCAGGTTTGGTTTGGTTTTGTTGATAGAATGATTTTTTGCTGGTAATTTTAATCCAAAAGACATGCATTATAAGAAAATCTTATATTCAAGAATTACTTAATAATACAATTTTTCACTTTGTTATATAAATACACTCTCAAAAATCCTGAACATAGCACTAAATTAGAAAGAAACGGTTTATGTCACTTTAAAGTTTACTTACCCCTCTTATTAATAAACTGGTTAGCACTGAAGTTACTTTTTTCCTACCTACCTATACACAGGTCATTGATATGTGACTGTGAATCACCAAAAGCAAATATTGTACACTCACTGATGATCAGTTATAAATGTTTCCCTTTTGTATTGGATTTCAGTCAACAACTATAAAGTTCTTGTTAAAAAAAAAAAAAGTTTCTTTTTTTCTCTTCTGTCTTTGAAAAAAGTAAGAGAAGGCATAGCAAGCAGATCTGACAAACAGCTCTGACAGCTCTAGAGCTTAGAAAAGCAGTTCTATTTAAATTGTCACTATAAATATTTAAAGAACATTAGCATCCCTTTACCATTCCTAAAAAGTCACCAAAGATTAATGGACTGAAAGTGTAAAAACACTCAGCAACCTAAGAGCATACTTTATTTTGTACCTGTGCTATAGAAATTTTATGAGGTAAACATGTTTCATAACCTTGGCTCTGGCAGCAGACAGACAGTCTACTGCCCTCAATGACTACTAACTTGAAAAGGACTGAATGAAAATCTAATTATATAACAAACAGAATTTTTTTACTCTTGCTCTTCATAACAGCAGAACTACCAGTTTGGGTCTTTTCATCTTACTACCACTTAGATCCCAAAGCCGAAATTCATTTTAATTAGTCAATACTTCTGAAATATCTTGCATACTGCTTCACTGTTTGGACAACGTATATCTAGGGGAAGTGGGAGGTTGTTTTGGATTTTTATTATATTTTTCCTGAGCAGGATCACATCCATATACAGATAATTTGACAACTGTAATAACTGTTCCATGTTTATAGTAAAAGTATTAACAGACATAAGCTTCATTAGACAACGTCTATAATTACAACCATGACCTAAGGTATTTCAAGAAAGATCCTCTCTATCTGCAGGCTCAAAGTGGAGTAATAGAAAGTATCTTTCGGAATATGCTATAAACACCTGGATATTATTTACAAGCCTGAAAGTGTAGTGGTTCATGTGTAGTCAAAGTTATTGCTAGATTTAGGAAACCACAGAGACAATTTCTTCAAAAACATGAGTAACAAATTGTACTAGTTTTGACTGCGGAAGAGTTAATTTTCCTCATAGTAGCTGGTATGGGGCTGTGTTTTGGATTTGTGCTGAAAGCAGTGTTGATAACACAGGAATGTTTCATTACTGCTAAGCAGTGCTTATACAGAGTCAAGGCCTTTTCTGCTCCTCATGCCACCCCACCAATGAGTAGGCTGGGGGTGTACAAGAAGTTGGGAGGGGACTGGGACAGCTGACCCCAACTGACTGAAGGAATATCCCATACCATATGTGTCATGCTCAGCATATAAAGCTGCGGGAAGAAGGAAGGAGGGAACATTTGGAGTGATGGCATTTGTCTTCCCAAGTAACCGTTACACGTGATGGAGACCTGCTTTCCTGGAAATGGCTGAACACCTGCCTGCCCTTGGCAAGTAGTGAATGAATCCCATGCTTTGCCTTGCTAGTGTGGCTTTTGCTTTATCTATTAAACTGTCTTTATCTCAACCCATGAGTTTTGTTCCTTTTACTCTTCTGATTCTCTCCCCTGTCCCACAAGGGGAGAATGAGCAAGTGGCTGTGTGGGGCTTAGTTGTTAGCTGGGATTAAACTGTGATACAAATTAAGTAAAATATCATATAAAATAAGAAATTAATGAGGACAGATACTCCAATTATCATACAGAAAATGTTAAGCTTATTAGGGTATGCGTTCTTGTGCTGCTTATGAGGGGGAGAAGAGGGAGGAGGGGAGAAAAAGTAAAGAAACCTGCATTTTTCTTCCTGGGAGGTATTATGGAAGAACAAGTGAGGCATAAAGTATTCATGCTGTAGGAGCCACATACTGTGGCAAGGCACAGAGAATTCTTAATTGATTGAAGCAAGAAGCACGCTAAAACAGTTAAAAGGCACAGCTCTATCCATTTAGCTCATGTTTTTCTGCCTTTTTCAACGCATTTGAATTTTCTTTAAGTACATAACAAAAAACCACCAACACCTCATTTCATGCTGCATCTGTAAATGATTCTTTTAAGGCCAGACGTAGTTATTTGTTAGCAGAAATCTCATATAGCTGTCAGTAGAAAGGTATCCTAAGAGCATCTACTGAAGTAATAATATTGAATACAATGTTTAGAGCTTCTGCATGTAAAATAAGATTGAATGAGGCACAATGCTTAGTAATCAAGCACTCTGTACCTATTCAGAAGTTTACAAATGGGTTTAGAACAAAAAAAATCTAAGTATTCTATAAGTAAAGAAAAAAAGTAGACTATTGCAAAATTATGGAGACAAAAGATTTTCTCATAAGTTCTAAGTGTTTTGGCTGAAACTACTTCATATTATTTATTGAAGATGTCCTTAAAAAGTGAAGTTGTCTAATGTAATTACAATATTGTATGTTATTCAAAAACAGTTTCATCTGCATTATCTTAAACATTAGGTTTATTATTATTTATTCATTTTCATTATTATTTAGGTATCAAAGTATGTTTTCTAGCACAACAATTTTGAAAGAGGTGATGTCACAACTTTTTGTGTCCAGCTAGGATTCACTTCATTCGGTGTTAAATGATTTTAGTGTAAGAGAGAAGCATCTGCCACCCTCCTTTATGGTTGAGAAAGAGAATCATCCAACATTTTCTGGGAAGCTATTTGAAGAAGAGCAGCATGCTTTAAGACTTCCTTTTTCTCTTCACTGACCATAAAGGGATGTCAGAATCACTACCTCACTGTTTGCAAATTTCTGTATTTTAGATGTTAACATCTAGCCAGATTAATCTTGTAGCTAATATTTTGGATACCTTTCTACTGCTTTCATCTTGAAAAGATGTTTTAAGTTGATGCTTGCTGGAAAACTTTTCAATGTGTCTTAGCATATGATGATAGTGATCCCTGTGTTGACCATTGTAGCATTGTGGAAATTCATCGAAATCCCCCAGATTCCCAAATCTAGTAAAGGATCAGGCCAATTGAGAGTTTCTTTGAAATACTTTTTCTGTCTTTTTTTATGTGAGATAAATAGAGTTCCTCATGCTTATCGCATTTACCTCAGATCATTTTGAGCAGCTGGTTATTCTTAAAATTAAAACACACACACACATATACGTGTATGCACACGGAAAGAAAATGGCTAAATCTATAATTGAAAATTGGAAAAAAAGTTACAAAGTAGAAACCAAACAAAATTACAAAACTCCATAAAGTGCAAACTTAATTTACTTGACTTCAATCTCTTTTCTCGCTCTCCCTTGAGATTTTTGTTTGTCATGGAAGGCAGAGAGACAATTCAATAATGCTGTGTCCCTTGAGCTTTATCTGAATGCCCAAATCATCTCTTTTGATAGGTTTCTATTGCATTCCAAGGAGAGAGAGAGAGAGACTTTCGAGTTGCTCTTAAGTATGAACAAGAAATAATTAAACAGCATTAAGGAAGAGGGAATAAATCTTCCAGCACGGATATACAGAATTGTTCAGTTTGAACAGAATGAAAGTGTAATGTATCTTTCAAATCCCTAGTTACATTTAAAAAATTGTAAAAATTTATGCTTTTCAAAACAATTGATTTCAGCTCAAATGAAAACAATCTAAAACTAAGTTGAAACTTAATAAAAACCAAAAATGCTTTCATTTTGTTAAATTTGCTTGCCCTTTGGGTTTAACATATTTTATCTGAGTATCAGTTGAATTATACATGGCAAATGCTGATTTGGGCAAAATATAAGTCTTGGAATATAGTATTTCTATATTCAATGTTTGAAATTAAACATATCAACATCTATTTCAGTCCTTTTCTTCAAAATCATGAATCATTTCATTTTTCTAAAATAGCAGGGTTGAGACTATTTGTTATTCATTAAGATAGTTTTACCTAGTAGTAGGTTTGTGGTTATTCCAGAACAGAACAGGAACACAGTTGAAAGTTCAAGCTTTCAAGACACAAAAAGATTATTTTATATCCAACTCTACCATTTGCCTGTAGAGTCTCATTCAGTTTCTGATCTACTGAAACAAACATCTTTTTCTCTAGTCCTGTTTAATACAGATTCATATGAATTAATTATTTGTATTCAAAATATATTTTTTTCCTAACCTTTTTCCTTGGGTATATTACTCCTCTTTGCACCATTTCCCCTTATCTCTTTTGTGATATGTAATAAAAATATGCTTGCAGTTTCATAGCTCTTCTAAATTATTCTTAAAATATTTACCATCTATTATCAAGATGTCACCTCCTGCTCCCTGTTGGTTGATCATCGCCAATATCCATCCTCTACTATTAGATTTCTCTTTTTTTTTTTAATTTAAATTAGAATCATAGAATCATAAAAACATACAATGGTTAGTGTTGGAAAGGATCTTAAGATTATCTAGCTTCAACCCCACTGCCATGGGCAGGGATGCCTCACACTAGACCTTGTCGCACAAGCATCTGTCCAAACTTAGGAGGAACTATCTCATTATCCTCCCTCAAATTTCTACCTAAAGCCTTCTTTTGCCTTAATGCTTCTAATAAACTTGTCAACATTCAGATTTCCAGTAAGCTGTTAACACTGACTTTTATAATGCATTCTTTTACTATCATCTACTCCATTCCTATCTGTTTCTATCTCTGACACAGTCCCAGATCAGAGTTAACATCTTTTGTTTTGTGCTTAAGAAGGATTTTTCGTAAGAGGGTTTTTCTTTTGTAGAATGATATTTGTTTCAAGGAAAGCAAGTCTAATCCATAATAACAGTTTCCATACTTTCATTCTTCATTCCTTCTCCCATCTACCCTATTTTTCCCCTTCTCTATTACCCTGCTATAATGTTATCATAATTTGAAGATAAGTCATTACATATAACAGTCTGTCCACATAGCAAACCTGCAATAACAAACACCTCTTTGAAAAAAATTACTTTTCACCTAGGAAACATTATATGTGTCAGTAACTCATTTTATGTAAAACCCCCAAAATTCGAAAAGAAAGAAGTGGTGTTTAATGTACTGTAGGTAAAATGCCACTTATATGAGTTGCATTATCATGTGATCCTCTCAGATGAAACTTGAGCTGAAGCAATAAATATATTAATGAACTGCTTGAATAAATGTGGATATGAGTGTTTTCACAATATTTTGAGGCCTTTTCTTTCATATTCACAGGAATATATATGTGAATTTCTATACCAGTTTATCAATCATCCCTTTTTCCACTAAATTTTAAGCTGAAAACCTCAAACAAAAATTTCATGTAGTTACAGCATGTATGTATGGGTCTGGATTTCTTTCCAGTTCACATACGAGCTGCCCCATGGTCCTTCCGAGACTTATTTTTTGCTCTTCTTTGACAGCATTACACAACAGAAGTCCAGGGGACATGGGAGAATACAGCGGATCTTATCTGATTCTGTTATGAGACAAAGATCCTTGTACAAAGAAGAACCTAAGCAATCCTGAGAAGTGCAAAAGGGGGAAGATGCCTAAATTTTGTACAGGTAGCTGAATCTTCAAGTTGTTTGGCAGACCTCAATACCTTTCGGAACATTAGCTGAATTTTCTTTTTCAATCATCTAATGTGTAAGCTAAGAATCATAAAACCATAGAGCAGCCCAGGTTGGAGGGGATCTCAAAAGACCATCTGGTTCAACCTTTCATGGGAAAGGGAGCTTAGTTGAAATAATCTAACACTCTGTACAATCACATCTTGAATACCTACAGTGATGGGCACTCTACCACATCCCTTGGGATGTTGTTCCAGTGAATGTTTTTTCTCATTGTAAAAATAAATCTTTCTTATTTAAAGATAAAAACCTTTCCTGTTGCAACTTGTATCAGTTGCCCCTTGTGACTCCTTGTGAAGAGAGACCCTCTGTCCCTTTTGTAGCACTTATGAAGTCCTAAAATACTGTGATAAGGTCCTCCCTGTGACTTCTCCAGAGACAAAAGACCTAACTTCTTCAGTCTTTCCCCATAGGGCAGGTTCTTCAGCCCTTTGGTTATCTTAGTGGAAACATAAAGCTATTCATTCTACCAAACTACAGGATTCCCATATAATAATCAAAAAAAGAGAGATGGAAATGGCCACAGGATCAGTTCAGAGGCTAATGAACCTCATATCCTGAATTGCCTTTTGAAACCACTGCTTTCTTGCTATATGCATGTACAAGGGAGATTCAAGCTAAATTGCCATGATCTCCTAGATCCTCTCTTGCTCCTTTCCAAGTTCTTCTATTTAATAGCTGTCAATGTTTTAACTCCTTGCAGTTATGCTAAGACCAATCATAAAGCTAATCTATGACTCAGATGCTTCAGAATTTGCTGCCTGATAAGAAAGGAACAGGAAATTAATTTACAAGCAGAAGAAGAGAAAAAAAGTAAAAAATGAAAAGCATGGTGCTGTCAAAATGGTCATTGTAGCTGGAGCTCTCTAGAAATGAAAAATATATTGGCAAGAGATTTAAGAAAAGATTTTTCATTTTGTAAAGGCAACTGAAATTGCTGAACAGAAAGTTGACTGAAAGATATTTTTATATATATATACACATAAATATTTATGTATGTGTGTAAATACACACATACATAAATATATATAAACAGTGAGGCACTATCAGATTGCACTAAAGAGAATTTGAAAGCATTGCACTTGAAGAAATAAATTGATTTCATATATTCTTTTTTTTAAAAAAAGGGATAAATGGCTGATGCATTAGAACAAATAAAACTCAATTTGAACTGACAATTTTGGAGGGCTTGTAGAATTCATGGGCCAATTTACCTCAGCACACATACGTGAGTGTCTAAATATTGATTGTCTAGTCTAAACTATCTGCCTAGCATATTGCTCTAGTAAATGTAGACAGGTACTTTAAGAAGATGGCATGACTTAAATTTTGGAAACTTATATGAATGCAATCTCCAATTCAAAATTTTATTTGCAGAGCACTGTGGTTTTAAAGCATTGCTTCAAGTCCAAGCTATCTGTAATATACATGATATAATAACAAATACTAAAACTGTTAAATGAAGAGCACAATTCAGAAAACAAAATATTTAGTACTACAAACTAGTAGTACTAGATTACAGGTTATTGCACATTATAATTACATTGCCACCAGTTGAAAGCCTGATTAACACCAAGTCTAGATCCAGACAAATAAACTATGCTAACAATGAAAATGGAACAAATTGTGAGCTTTGAAGAACATACTGAAGCAAAAATATAAGCAAAATATAAACAAATATATATATTCTGTCGCACTTAAAATATGTTACAAAAGATTAAAACAGTTAAAGGCAATCTTCTTTCATGGAGTTACTCCTACCTGTACAGTGTTTATGGCTCCGAACAAGTGCAGAAAGTAAGGGACAAATAGGCTGATGTTTAAGCACCATTTCCTAATCTGAGATAGGTACTTCACTCTAATAACAAACCATACCACAAATACCGAGGCCTGCAGTGATTTAATTTTATATAATCTCAACAAAATGCAGAAATTGATGAAGGTCTATTTGAAGGTTGTTGCAGTGAAATTCTAGTTAACTCTGTATGAGAAAAAAAAAATCTTTTTTTTTTTAATTAAAAAGTGTAAGAGTATCCCAAAAGTACATACTTACATGGATTGCACATTTACTTCTACATTAACATTAACTATATAAAGAAAAAAGGAGGAATGAGGCCATAAAACACATCCTGGTGAGTACAGTAACAAAAACGTCCTGCAAATAAATTGGGGCACAGCAGGAAGGACTCTGTGTGTAAGCAGCAGGTTCTTAAAATTGATCATCTGTCTTGCTGAAAGTTAATGGAGCTCTCTCAATGTAGGTTGACAATATAGTCAATCATGCTTCATAGTATAATTAACTACTGACTAAACTTGGAATGAGTTGAAAATATTTCACTGGTTCACCAAATGTCTAGTCGTGGTGATGATCTTTTTGCTATACCAGTGGGACATGTTGAATGTCTGTACTGAGATACTGTGTACCTAAACAGGATACAGTGTTAAATTATTTTTACACCATTATGGAATTTGAAAATGTAACCCTGCCTTCTATATATGTTGATACTACTGGAATTTCAAATCATACAACGTGGAGGTTTGTAAAATCCAAATACAATCCAAATACAATCCTTCTGAAGTGCCATTCAAATTATTAATAGGCTATCCCCTGATAATTCACAGATGTCAGTATATCAGCAGAAAATCGAACAATAGGTCATAATCATTAGCTCTCCTTGAAGGAATATGGCTAGAGGTAAATTTAAAAATATTCTAAGGTAGTATATGAGAAACTGCTTTGATGATGTATGCAAAAAGGGACTTCATCCTAGAAGTATCAGGTGCCACTGAAAGAATCATCAAGTCCAGCAGGAGAAAATTGTAACGTCACTAGTTTCAGCAGGTGTCATGAAGACATTCCAAACATGTAGAAAAGACATATCAGTGCTGTTAACCGGATGAAAGCCAAGTTGAAATGGATTACATAAGTCATACCTGAATATTTCTAAATAATCTATAGTTGAGCAGCAACCATTGTTGAATCACCTCTGAAAATAGCATATGGAAATGACATAGCAAATTTTCAGGGTCATCTCTTTACCTGGTTTCCCAAAGACTAGTGGTAAAAATGTATTTTTTAGTATTTTATTTTATTTATTTTATTTTTTGTAGCATGGGTCTACATTGTAAAGTTTCAGAGTCCTGAAATACTCACAAGTGTTATTAAAAGAGCCAAGGACAAAGACAATAGAGCGGAAAGTTGGAGCTTGCATCAGTTTTCCCAGCTTCAGTGATTAACAGCAGGGTAAATAACACAGATATGAGTTAAAAATGCTGAGCGTTAAGAATAATTAGAAAGATCAACCCAGATATATTGCTGGTAATGCACTGAAAGAATGTTAAGCTTTAATGAGGAGCCAGTACTGTCAGGGCAAAAGTGCTTTTGATTTCATTGTATCAAGGTCTGGCTAATGTTCTTCTGGTAAGAAGAATACTGAAAGACAAGCTCAGAAAATTCTACTGCAATATGATGTACTTGAGGCATATCCTCCTTGTAGTTGTACCTACACCTAAGCTACATGATGATTTACACGTAAGTAAACCATTATTACATAGTGTATGAATGTTACATGTTTATTTGAATGTGTGAAAATGTGAATGAAAATGTGAATCTGAAGTTGTTTGAAGTAGTTTAATGTATTTTCTAAGACATTTTTTCTCGTTATAGAAATAGCGAGTGATCTGATCTCACTGCATATATCTGTGACTGAAGCAGGGAAAGGTATTTCTTTTGTAACATCAACTAATTACAGATATGTATCATGCCTTTACAATAGGAAGGAAACAATAACAGGGAAGAAACCCTATCAGCTAGCAGATTGCACTGGAGAAAATTTGAAGAGCTCAAAAGCTAAAGCTCAAAAGGCTAAAGCTGCATAAGATATGATACAGAAGTGCGTTTGTGACATATAAAGATTATATAGTATACAGTCATCTTCGTATTAAGAACCAAATATCTGAGACTGAATATCTAAGAAAGTAGGGTGAAAAGCTATCTGACGGCATAACAATATCCCAGCATTACAGTTTATTTAATCTATACTTTTTTCTAGAATATCATTCTTTAAGATGTTTTGATCGTTGAGTTCTACAATGTTCCCAGTGGCAGGGCAATTTTAAGCCACTTGAAAATACGTACTTTTTTTAGTTAGAGACACTTACATACCCATAAAAGATTGTACAAACCCTCAGAAGGTCACACTTCATACACTGATAACCACCGAATAAAGCACTCTTTTTTGTATGACTTTGGAAAAAGGCATATTAGATGAGAAAAAACTAAAGATCTTAGAATCTTAGAGAATCCTAGAGAAAGTGTCTAGTGTTCATCATTAAAGCAGATTTTATTCTTGGAGTAAATTTTTGGAGTAAGTTTATTTTATAAATGGTAACAGAAATTTTATTACTGACAAGGAAAAAGTTCTTGATAATGTATGCAAACAATTTTTCAAGACATGGTATGAGTTCTATTTTGTAGAGGTAAGGAAAAGAAAATATATTCTAGTTTTTGTCATTTTTCTTGTTCATTCATTCCTTCCTATGGTCTTGACACACATATTCCTGCAAGACCTTCTTGGATTTTTAATTCCTCCACAACCATGACATTGTAAATCAGAGACATCAGAAGTTTCTAGAGGACATAAGGAAGGCATAGCTCTCTGAAAATATACATGGGAGAGGCTTCTTAGTTTTAAATCCCTTTCCTTGAGTTCAAAAGAAAAAGGACAAACCCTCCCCCAACAAAATCATGTATCATTGCCATTAATAAATAACCTGTTGTAATACAAAATCAGAAGGTCTTTAGCCTTTTAAGAATTCATCACAAAGAATTTTTAAGTTAAAAAAAAAAAAAGTGTCTGAAATTGAGAAAAACATTTTCTTTCACCTTTCTCTAATTTTATTCATTTTTAAAGTAAAAATTTTATGTTGTAAGCCAGCAAGGTCAAAGCATGCAAACTGAAAAGTTTCTTTTTTTTCCCTTTAATGACTTGTGTAACTTGTTTAAATGGCCTTGTGTAGTATTTGCTGAAATCACAGTGGGTTTTTTCTCTGACTTCACTGAAAAATGTTTAGGCTTTGAAATAGAATGAAAAATGAAAGTGCCAGTATATTATAGGGGAAAACATTGCATGAGCAAAAAAAAAAAAAAAGAAAAAAAAAAGAAAGGCTTTGTATGTCAAGATAGAGCAGAGAAAATCTTAAAAGCTTTTTTGGGAAAGAAAAAAAAGAAAATCAGTGGTTATTTACCTTTCTCTTTCATTTCCTTCTGTTCATACAAGCATAGAGAAGGTGGAAGCAAGGACAGGCAGCCTGGGAAGAATACAGTAACATTGTCTGGGAAGCTAGGGACCAGATTAGGAAAGCTAAGGCCCAGTTAGAATTAAATCTGGCAAGGGATGTGAAAGATAACAAGAAGGGCTTCTATACGTATGTAACAAATAAAAGACAGGCTAGGGACAAGGTGGGCCCTCCCCCGAAGCTATGGGGAGAACTGGCTGCCCTGGATTTGGAGAAGGCTGAGGTTCTTAATGACTTCCTTGCCTCAGTCTTCACTAGAAAATGCTCTGACCATATCACCCAAGTCTTGGAAAGCAGATGCAGGAACTGTGAGAATGAAGACCTTAGGCCCACTGTAGGAGAGGATCAGGTTCAAGACCATCTTAAAAACCTGAACATGCACAAGTCCATGGGACCTGATGAAATCCATCTGCAGGTCCTGAAGGAGCTGGCAAATGAAGTTGCTAAGCCACTGTCTGTCATATTGGAAAAATCCTGGCAGTCAGGTGAAGTTCCCAATGACTGGAAGAAGGGTAATATAACCCCCATTTTCAAGAAGGGGAAGGTGGAAGACCCAGGAAACTACAGGCCAGTCAGCCTCACCTCTGTGCCTGGCAAAATCTTGGAGCAGATTCTCCTGGAAAACATGCTAAGGCACATGAAAAACAATGAGGTGGCTGGTGACAGCCAACATGGTTTTATAAGGGGAAATCCTGCCTGACCAATTTGGTGGCCTTCGACGAAGGAGCCACGGAACTGATGGACAGGGGCAGAGCAGTTGATGTCATCTACCTGGACTTGTGCAAAGTGTTCGACACTGTCCCGCACAACATCCTGGTCTCTAAATTGGAGAGACATCAATTTGATAGATGGACCACTCGGTGGATAAAGAACTGGCTCGATGGCCGCACACAAAGAGTTGTGGTAAATGGCTCAAAGTCCAGTTGGAAAACAGTAACGAGTGGTGCCCCTCAGGGTTCAGTGTTGGGACCTGTCTTGTTCAACATCTTTGCTGGCGACATGGACAGTGGGATTGAGTGTGCCCTCAGCAAGTTTGCTGATGACACCAAGCTGTGTGGTTCAGTTGATACGCTGGAGGGAAGGGATGCCATCCAGAGGGACCTTGACATGCTTGTGAGGTGGGCCAATGCCAACCTTATGAAGTTCAACCAAGCCAAGTGCAAGGTCCTACACCTGGGTCGGGGCAATCCCAGGCACTGCTACAGGTTGGGCAGAGAAGAGATTAAGAGCAGCCCTGCAGCGAAGGACTTGGGGGTGTTGGTTAATGAGAAGCTTAACATGAGCCAGCAGTGTGTGCTTGCAGCCCAGAAAGCCAACCGTATCCTGGGCTGCATCAAAAGAAGCATGACCAGCAGGTCAAAGCAGGTGATCCTGCACCTCTACTCTGCTCCTGTGAGACCTCACTTGGAGTACTGCATACAGTTCTGGTGTCCTCAACATAAAAAGGACATGGATCTGGTGGAGCAAGTCCAGAGGAGGGCCACGAGGATGATAAGAGGGCTAGAGCACCTCCCATATGAAGACAGGCTGAGAGAGTTGGGGCTGTTCAGCCTGGAGAAGAGAAGGCTGCATGGAGACCTCATAGCAGCCTTCCAGTATCTGAAGAGGGCTTATAAGGATGCTTGGGGAGGGACTCTTCGTTAAGGACTGTACTGGTAGGACAAGGGGTAATGGGTTCAAACTTCAACAGGGGAAGTTTAGATTAGATATAAGGCAGAAGTTCTTTACAGTGAGGGTGGTGAGGCACTGGAATGGGTTTCCCAAGGAAGTTGTGAATGCTCCATCCCTGGTGGTGTTCAAGGCCAGGTTGGACAGAGCCTTGGGTGACATGGTTTAGTGCAAGGTGTCCCTGCCCATGGCACGGGGGTTGGAACTAGATGATCTTAAGGTCTTTTCCAACCCTAATGATTCTATGATTCTATGTTGCATATGTTGCGACCAGTGCTGTTTAATGTGTTTGTCATTGACGTGGACAGTAGGATCGAGTGAACCCCCAGCAAGTTTGCCAGTGGCACCAAGCTGTGTAGAGGGAAGGGATGCCATCCAGCGGGACCTTGACAGTCTTGAGAGGTGGGCCACTGCAAACCTCATGAAGTTCAACAAGACAACGTGCACTAATCCCAAGCAGAAATACAGGCTGGGTGGAAAATGAATTGAGAGCAGCCCTGAGGAGAAGGACTTGGGGGTGCTGGTTGGTGAGAAGTTCAACATGAGCCGACAATGTGCGCTTGCAGCCAAGAAAGCCAACTCTATCTAGTGCTGCATTAGAAGAAGTGTGATCAGCAGGTCAAGAGAGGTGATTCTTTCCCTCTACTCCACTCTCATGAGGCCCCACCTGGAGCACTGCGTTCAGCTCTGGGGCCCCATCCCAAAAGGGACGTTTCTGGAGTGAGTCTAGAGGAGGGCTATGAATATGATCAGAGCTCTGAAACACCTCTTCTATGAAGACAGTCTGAGAGAGTTGGGGTTGGTCAGCATGGAGAAGAGAACGCTCTGGGGACATCGTATAACAGCCTTCCAGTACCTAAAGGGGGCCTACAAGAAATCTGGAAAGGGACTTTTTACAAACGCATGTAGGGATAGGACATGGGGCAATGGCTTTACGCTGAAAGCAGGTAGATTTAGATTAGATATAAGGAAGAACTTCTTTACTGTGAGAGTGGTGAGTCACTGGAACAGTTGCCATTAGAAGTTTTGGATGCCCCATCCCTGGAAGTGTTGAAGGCCAGGTTGGATAGGGCTTTGAGCAATCTGGTCTAGTGGGAGGTGTCCCTGGTTGTGCAGAGAGGTTAGAACGAGATGATTTTTAAGGTCCTTTCCAACCCAAAACATTATATGATTCCACAAATCTGTAAGTCCGCACATGCGTACTATAAGACCAATTATATCCTTGCATTAAATAACCTAAAAATCAGTATGATGACCTGAAACTCATAAATACCAATGCATACCTTATTAAGAATGCTGTTTATGTAATAGTGCAGCCCTGAATTGTGGAACTTTAGTTACAGAGATTTCTATTGCATATTAAAATAGGCAATTCCATATATAGTTATAAGTTCAGTTTTACCGTCCTTGAGGCAGTGATCCCTTGCAACTCAACACCAACTTTTTTGTGCGTTTTAAGGTACTCAGTTTGGATTAGAATTGTTAAAAGAGATTAGAAAATTATTCAGAAGCATATTAAGGATAGTATAAAGTCTTTATGACTGTTTCATACTAAAGCCAACTAAAGCGTATAAAGCTTTAAAATTCGAGTGACAGTGAGGTAACAAATGTAGACTAGGTAACAGGAGGGCTCTTCCATTGCTAAGGAAGTATTATGGCTTAACCCCAGCCAGTAACAAAGCACCACACTCAATGCCCCTACAGCAGATGGGGGAGACAATTGGGAGAGTAAAAGTGAGTAAAATCGTGGGTTGAAATAAAGATGATTTAATAGGTAAAGCAAAAGCCATGCACACAAGCAAAACAAAACAAGGAATTTATTCACTCTTCTCATTGGCAGGCAGGTTTTCAGCCATCCCCAGGAAATCAGGGCTCCATTATGTGTAACAGTTACTTCAGCATAAATTAAAAACATAGCCCCATACTAGCTGTGAAGAAAATTAACTCTATCCCAACCAAAACCCACACTGGGAGTTCTTGGGGAACTACTTTTTTCAGCTTGCAGAAAATGCCACTGGAGCATAAATAAGCTCTGGAAGAAGCTATGGATGCCTGAATCTACTGAAGTACACAGCCACCTTTATGTCCCAACATGTTTCATTTGAGGTGTTCAGGCACTATGCTTTAAAGATTAATATCACAGACAAGGTCTACTCAAAATAGCTGTGATTACATGGTAAATCTGAACAGAATAGACTTTGTGAAGTCAAATTAGTTGATTAATGACCATTTGTAGGTGCATGATTACAGCATTAAAAGTTCTTGGTTACAGTATGAAAATTCTGTGAAATGCCTTTTTAACTGTAATTGTGTTGTTAATTATAAACATCTATTTACGGAATTTTTGCAAGTTTCCTCCAAATGTACACTGGCTGTGCAAACTAGTCATGCATCTTGCCAGGAAGAATGAATTTGGTCTTTAGTCTTCATATTTATTCCTGAGTACACCTAAGACACCATAATGGATATATCCCTCACTATACCCTGCCTTCAAAAGTAAAAATAATTAATCTGGAAAAAAAAAGTCAATTAACACAAATGAAATTCAGACAAAACAGACTGCAGCCTATAGGTGGCAAATCACTGCAACTGTGAGGGAAAGGAGATAAAAAAAGTGATATACAGCTGCTCAAGACAGGTCATTTTGTAAACAGATAAGACCAGAACTCAGCATCTTCTCTCAATTGCAACAGATGTTCCAGTGTTAGAAAAAGGCATTTAAGTGTAACAAGCTATACTGTCTCACAGTTGACTAGAATAAGAGAGTTCTAAGGGTTTAGGTTAGTTTTTCAGACATGAGCTTCTGATGCCAACTGAGAGAGACATCCTACAATATCCAAGGCATCTTTAGAGACGCACAATTGGTGGAAATCTGAGACTTTCCGAAGTGGCAGCTAGAGGATCTACAGTTTCATTAGATGCCTAAGGTTAAGTCACTGAATCATACTGTGGTATCCAATCATCTCTATGGCAAGAGAGGATGTTTTTCCTAGTAGAGATGAGAGGAGTGAAGATGTCTCCATGTGGAGCGGAACAGGTTTCACGTGTCAGGAAAGGAAGAAACTGAGTCACACAATGTGTGACTATTCACTCCTTGGAACAAACCTCCTCACCTTTTCTGTTCTAAGAACTTGGAAAGCGTTAAGTTTGTTACCCAAGGTATTACCAGGGCCTCTATTGTGTTGTATACTGTGCTGTGGAGGTAAGAGACAGGGCAGGTTCATAGGATCTTCACATAGAGAGACATCAAAGACTTGGTGTACTCTCTGGCATGGGCAAACTATACTATATACTTCATCACTCATAAAATGAGATGAAAGCTTTTTTATGGGACAAAATGTTTCTATGCAACAATATTCTTATTCCTCTGTGGTCAAAAATCAGTTAAACCAACCTTGACACATAGCCATTCCACATTAACATAAATTGCATATACTAACATGGAGGAGAACAGTGTGATTGTGTTTTAGTTCACATATATATATATGCACATATGTGATGATTTGCCTAATTGAAAAACTCTTTTTAAGAAATTGTGCAGAGTAAAATATGAATAACTGAAAAATATTATCCCAGGAAGTAAGAATCTCATGTAGAATGTCTGGCAGTAAAATGACATCTATAGAAAAATGAAACATCCAAACCTACTATATGTAAGATCCTCAGTGCAACACATTTCTCTGCTTCCTCCTATCCTACTTCCAAACTATGTTATTACATTTTGTCACTTTATTCTATGTTTGAAATCTCTTCATTTCCATTCTGTGCATTTATCTCATTCTCCTCTTGCCACCCATATACAGCTCTTTCATAGAAAAACAGGACAATAGCATGCCTGTACCATGTTGCTGCCAGCTGGCTGGGAAGGTTCAAAAGGACTTCAAAGAATTAAGGAGAGTTCCTTTTGTTTTATTTTGAAGCACCTCCAGATTGATTTATTGGAACAGAAACACAGTAGGGTTCCTTTGCTTACAAACCAGCCAGAAACTGAATATACAGAATTGTGTCTGCAGACACAGCAGGCCTTAAACCATTTTCTTATGTATGTAGCTGTTGACTTCAGCAGAATTTTTCCTGACTTAGCTAAGTCTGGCCGAAAGCATATTCCAGCACAGGAAGCTTATGAAGCATCTAAGGAAAGAAATGCAGGTGTCCTATATTCTCGCGGTTGATTATTTCTTCCTTTTTTCTCATTTTTTCTCTTTTTCTTCTCTTCTCTCCAGTCTCCATGATCACTGTGATTAAGCAAAGTTTTATTTAAGCTTTTCATTATCATAGCTTAATAACACCATTTCCTTCCAATAAGAAATTTTGTCTGGATCAGGCCTTCAAACTCTTAGTGTGACAGTAAGGATTATTAATGACATTTCCTTAGCAAGTTTTGCCATCTTGAAAAATCAGTCACGAAAGAACTATGTTAGTGGGAAATAAGTTTTGAATATACATTAATTTGGAATGACTACTTTGACCAATATTCAATTTAGACATTTCCACTGAAATTATTTTTTGGAAAACCAGATTTTGATATTTTTTTCCCAGAGAACTTGCATAAATCTGATACTTTAATAAACTGGATATACAAAACAGAATGATTTGAACTGATATCTGATCTCTGCTAATAGCTAGAAGTAGATCCTGAGAAGAGTGTTAAAAATAACATAGTGAGAGAACATCCCATTATCTTCAGCCTCCATCAGTCGCAGATGGTTTTCCAACCCACAAGTTTCATCTAGACCATTGTACTTAACTGCAATCAATTTATGCTCCTTATAGGGATTTCCTAATCTATTCCTGAACCATTTTATACTTCTCAGTAACCAAAAATCTCCTGTGAGGAGGTATTTTTTGTTTGCTCACTCCTGCTTTAAAATTACCCAATCATTCTATTTTATTTCATGTTCTTGCACTATGAAAAGTAACAGATAGTCACGCTTTATTCATCTTTTCCACATAATCCCATGACTGGGAAATATATTGTACATATGACCACTCACATCTTTTTTCAGGTAAATATGTTCTAAAATAAAAAAAATTTGAGTCATGATTCATTATCTCGTGAAGCTACACAAAAGCCTTTTCCTCTATGATGGAATAACTGTAGATCTACTTCAGTTTCCAGGATCACATCTGGACATAAATATACCTCAATAATCTTACATACATACAATAATACTTACATAGTACTTATGAACCCTGCACAACATCAGGTGAAAGGATTATTCAGAAACAAAATCTAGCCTAAAAAACTCATTAAATATAAGAATAGTGTAAAACAGGGAACATATCTGAGCATTAGGGAAAGATGAGAAAGATATTTTCATTTCATGGTAAAGCTGAAATAAAATATGAACTCTTTATTTCAAATATCACACATTTTTCTTCTATCTAATTTATTAAAATGAGGGGGGGCAGAAAAGGAAGAAAAAGCACAAAAAGTTCTTAAACAAGCCTTAAGTTTTATTGTGAAAGTGGCCAAAAGGGAACTATAATAATAAATACATAAATTATGATTAGCAACAAAACCATAGTGCGAAGAATAGACAATGAATTCTAGTTTTTCATGAAATCTTGTGAAATTAAAAATTTCTTTAATGAAGCATTTTCAACATGAAAAAAAACCCCAAAACATATAAACCAACCCACATTATGTTTGAATACAAAATATCATTAACTACGTCTCAGAAATATATTGAATGTATCAATATCAAATGCAGATTTGGGAAGGCATGAGAAAACGAAAAGCATGAAAAAATTAAAAATTCTTAATTATTACTTTGTGGAAAAATTAGTAATTTGCTTCTGACTTCTTTTCAGACTTTCTTTCAGTATTGGCTGCTTTCACTGTTTTATCATCTTGTAAATCTTTCCAGTAGCTTCAGGGCGGTAGTAAAGTATAAAATGTTCATACTTGATCAAAGCAAATCCATCTAATTCAGCATTTAATCTCCCAAAGTGACAATACAGATATCTGCAGGGGATGCTTCGATGCTGAGAAAACTGGGTTTGTTCATCTTTAAAAAGAAAGCTAAGGGAAGATCTTATTGATACCTTCATGGGATGGTACACAGGGCACAGAGCCAGGCTTTTCTGTAAGGTGCAGAATAACAGGACAATGGATGCAATTTGGAAAATGGAAAATTTCAGCTAGATATAAAGAAAAGCTCATGATAAAAAAACCCAACAAACCAAAAAACAAATGGAGAAACAAACAAACAGGCAGACAATCAAAGGATGGTTAAACAGCAAGTGACAGCTTGCCCACAGAGGTTGTGGAATCTCCATTCTCAAAGAAAATAAAAACCAGAATAGACAAATTCTTGGGTTATCTGGTCTAATAGTAATTGTTTCAACTGGGGGCTTGGACTAGAGGATCTCTAGGGGTCTCTTCTAACTTAAATTATTCTACAAATCTCTGATTCTATGATTAAGCAAGAAGTTCTAGAGGTCTACGACCTAGTGGTGAAGAAACACTTCATTTCTTTTCAGATTTTTCTCCTAAGTTTCAACTATTATAGTCTTCTTAAGACTTCAGACCACCAACTAACATTCATTATTTTATCTGATAACTGCATCATCATCAAAACACAAGCATATGAAAGAACTACCAGAAGAGCTTGCAACTGTGCTTCATTCAGATTCCCGTCCCCTTTTATTTTCTACATTTTTTTCTTTACAATAGTTAAATTGAAAATAATACTGAATAAGATATTTCTCTGTGCAATTTCTTATTTGATTTCCAAGCATCCCTAATTTTATTTTGGACTTAAAGGTGTTTTAAATTATTGATACCATTGTTTAATCTATAGGAAATTTTCCTGTTAAAGTACTTCTCTTTCATTTTTCTTTCTAAAACTCTTAGAATGCATTGTGTAAACTCGTGTACCAAGAAAAATGAGAGTTCTGCTCTTGGCATTCAACTCTGAAGGAAAAAAATTGCTTTTCATTCATCTTTTGCTTGCATGTTATCACCCACAAAACACTGTGGTGGCAAATGTTAGGTAGATCTTAAGTTCAGTCTGTCTCTTTCTTTAACTTGCTTTTTAGAGTTTCTTTTCAGCAGATTTCTATTATTCTGTCTTGAAAGCCAGTTTCTTCTTGAACTTTTCTCTGTTAGTTTCATAAATGAAAATATCACCTTTATCCTTTTGGAATGTGCAATATCTATTCACCTTTACACATCAAGAATTTTTTTTTTTGCCCCTTTCCTGAACATTCTATTATCTTTTAGTTCAAGTTAAGCTCTTTTCCAGGTCTAGATAGGAGGATGTTGTAGTTGTAACCTCATATCCTTCATAGATATTTATACTCTGCAGTTTAAGAAACAAATACTAGAACAATAGAAATCAATGAAAAATTCTACCTTTTATATTTTCCAAGCTGAACCTGACCTCAAGCAATGTTCCTCCCTCTACTGAAATCTTCGTACGAACTATGAATGTTTGCGAACTGACATGTATCCAACATCCTCTCTTGTTTAGAATTTCTTAGTGACATAGAACTATGTCCAACACCTTTTAGTGTCCAATAACTTTTGACCAGTAAGTCTAAACCTCATCTTAATTTTTGCCTCTTAGCTTCTGTAAGTCTTATATTGAAAAAAATGAAAATGTAAAATGGGGGTATACTGTCAGTGCTCTGCTTAGCAAATATGAATGGCATATTTTTTTTTTTTAACTTGAGACAGCTTGTGTTGTTGCTGTCTATGTGCAATTCCATTTATAGCAAAATGAATGAATCAAGTTAACAACTAGATAAGTAATTAAGAAGACAATGTTACGCATTGAATCAGAACCTCTAGTCTTTCACTGTAGAGTTGATAGGGTTTGTATGAAAAAATACTCAGAGGAAAAAATCAAGATCAGGTTCCCTTTGTTTTCTGAATGGAACAAGAAAAAATGTGCAGTGATGTGACAGATACTGAAGGGACAGAAACAGTAAGATCTTTGGATTACACTAAACTATTAAGGTGTATGCAAAAATGGAAATGTGTGACTCAGTCAGACAGACCACTTGGCTGAGGGAACTGTAGATTAATCAAATGTTCATGTCAGTATTAATGTCAGATGATGTCTCCTTTTCATAGATTGGCCCATTCTCTCTCTGCCTCCCTCCCCCACATATGTAAATCCAAAACCACAACTATAAATTAAAAAAAGTAAATTCATAAATACGTTTCAAAACTTCCTAAAATAACATTCCCAAGAATCAGTTGTTCCACTCATTCCAAAATGAAACAAAAAAGTTGGGGTTTTTTTGGTCATAAAAAAGCCCAAAGGTGTTGTTGATTGTTATGAAGAAAGAATATTTGAGACCAGAATATGCTGAAGACATTTAGATCAAGGTGAAAATTTAGTTTCCTTTCATTTTAAACCTGAAGAAAAGCATCACTGCAAAGCCTGCTACTTCAAAATGCTTCAGTGTAAGCAGACAAAATAGGTCTAACGGAGAGGATTCATCAGATTTAATTTTAGATGTGGGCACACAATAGACATCAAATCAGCTGGGAAAAACTAACACTTCATAATGAGATGTACCTGACTTCTATATCTTGACTTGGATTACTATATGAACAAACTAGCTGTCTGCATGTGGTCAGATGAATCTCACCAAAATGTTGATTATAATATGACTGGATTTGGAGGCTTCAAAAATGCTAACACATTGTTAGTGAATCTCCTCCCAGTGTTGTAAAAGTAATAATTTTACTATGTTCTCTCTTCTTATAGTAACGTATGAAATTACTAAATGTGAGTTGTTGTTCTTTCTGTTCATAGCATAATAAATTGTTTGTATTTTAAAACACCTCCAGGAAGGTTTGACCAGGTTGATTTTTTTTCTTTACCACTGAAGGCAATTAAAAAAACCCAAAACATAATGAAATCTTAAACTACTCAGAGACTATAGAATTATATTTATAAATATTTTTTATTTTCCCTTAATTTTCTCTCCTCTTTGGCATATGTGATTATTTGATACTATTATCCTTTTTTTTAAAGATATGCTTAAGATATGTGGTTACTCAGACTTGTTTCTTCTTCAGTAGATTACTATTTTCACTGTAGGCATTTCTAGATTTGCTATCATTTCTATATTTGTGGTTGTCCTGGGTTCAGCTGTAAGAGTTATTTTTCTCCTTCTTAGTAACTGATGCAGTGCTGTGTTTTCGACTTTAGTCTGAGAACAACACTGATAACACACCGATGTTTTAGTTGTTGCTAAGTGATGCTTACTCCGATCAAGGACTTTTCAGTCTCATGCTCTGCCAGGGAGGAGGGACACAAGAAACTGGGAGGAAGCAGAGACAGGACACCTGACCCAAACTAGTCAAAGAGGTATTCCATACCACAGCATGTCACGCCTGGTATATAAACCAGGGGGAGTTACCCAGAAGGTCCAGATCACTGCTTGAGTCAGGCTGGGTGTTGGTTGGTACGTGGTGAGCAATTGTATTGTGCATCACATGTGTTTATTGTTTTCTTTTTTTTTATTTTCTCTTTTTAGTTTTATATTCTCTCCCCTTGTTATTTCCCTTATCATTATTATTACTGATGGTGGTAGTAGTGGTTTTGTATTATACCTTAGTTACTGGACTTCTTCTCTCAACCAGTGGTATTTACATTCTTTCGATTCTCCTCTCCATCCCTCCGGGAGCCGAGGGGAAAAAGCCAGGGAGTGAGCGAGTGGCTAAGTGGTTCTGAGTTACCAGATGGGCTTAAACCACGATAATGGTGAACTCTTGTTTTAAAGCAGTTAAAAATATTATTTATTTAAAGCCCTATTCTGTTGTGTTTAAAGGGAAATTTTGCATTTACACAGGCCCAATTTTGTGACTTGTAAGAAGTCCAAATACAGCAGAAATCCTTTTTCTTAAAAAAAAAAAATAAAAAAAAAATTTGAAAACTAATTCACTGTTCTATATAGGATTAACTTCCACACCAGGAATTTATTTTCAGATGAGGTAATGAGAAGCTATATAAATCAATCCTGAGGTTTTAATTAGTGACATAAAACTTTGGTAGAATTGTGCCTTGAATACTTATTTGCTAAAAAATTAGGCCATAGCCATCAATTTACTAGCTTTTAATCTTTTAGTTTAACATCTTCAGAGTTTGGTAAATTGCAAGATATTCTGGGGTTTTTATTCTGAGGTAGAAATTATTAAACTGCTAGATTTTGGGTGTGGGGTTGGGAGAACGTGTCAGTTTTTGAAGTATCATTACCAGCATGTGCAGTTTGCAGAATCTAAATTTAGTTTAATGGGAAGATTAGGCCTAAAACATCCTTTAACTTGCATAGAAAAAAATTTTACTTTTATATGTGAACGTACCGTATTAAATTTTCTTATGGTTAACTTTATGTTATTAATTTCCTCAGATGAAAAACCCCACAATGTTCTGTAACAGTGTCTCCTCTAAGATTTTAGAATCAATCTGCATTCTTTAGTCCTTGTACATCATGCAGACAGGACTGCAACTGCAGCAGTCTGAAATTGTCTTCAAATTATACTGTAAGGCTATGATCCTCTAAACTGAATTTGGTGTGAACAGAAGTCATCTTACAGGAAGCACAGAGAAATACAGCAGGTTGGCTCCAAACAAATTATCTCAGAATCTTAGCTTGCTTTTTGCTTTCCTGATATTTATTTTTTTTCAAATTAACTGATTTCTGTAAGGTTTAATAGTCACTGAATTGTATTTCTTAGCAGTTTTCCATATGTGGAATAATGGAAAAAGCTTATTTTACAATTCACTGGTCACTATTTCTGTGTATGTTGCCACTGCCCCCCTCAATAAATGACTGAAAATATTCAAAGGAAAAGAAAAATTAATATTAAGTAGCAAAGAATTTTGTATGATTGTCCTTAATCTCCATTAAGAGCAAGATGGGCAACCACCCAAGCAAACATTAAGGAACATAAATATGGGAAAATTGATAAAGCAGCAGACATCTGATAAAATGTAAACAAATAAGAATTGTTTCTCAGAAATCAATTAGTACCATCTAACATCCTATAGATCTGACCATTTCAATAGTCCAACATGGAATATTATATAGGTCTAACACAAGGTAGAACTAGTCCAGTAGTGCAGCACCTGGTTGTGTACCCAGCTTAGATGGGTTATCTGTAAAAGTAATCATTAAAAGAAATGTCCTTTTATAGATCATTTTTTCAGTTGGGCATGTTTTTTAGAATAATCCTTAACACCACAGGACATCGTGAACAGATGTGCAAAGTCACAAACCCTCTGTAAATATGGAACTAAATATCCATTTTTCCAAAGTTCATCTATTGGTGAATGAAACACCCATGAGAACTATACTTTATCTTTTTTTTTTTATCCTTTGTTTTCATTTCCAGACATAATTCCTAACAGTTTAACGTTTCTATATCTGCAAAATTAAGATACTAAATCGCCTGAAAATATTGTGAAGATTACCTAGATAATTTTAATACTTTGAAATGACAATGTGCTAAGAAAAAATTACCCCAGCTAGTGAAAGGGATATTCCATACCATATGACATCATGTTCAGAAGAAAAAAAAAAAATTAAGAAAGGAGGAAGGGGGGACATTCAGAATTATGGCATTTGTCTTCTTACGTAACCATTACATGTGATGGAGCCCTGCTTTCCTGGATGCGGCTGAATACTTGCTTGCTGATAGAAAGTAGTGAGTGAATTCCTTATTTTAATTAACTTGCACATGCAGCTTTTTCTTTCCCTACAAAATTGTCTTCATTTCAACCCATGAGTTTCCTTACTTTTACCCTTGAAATTATCTTCCCCATCACACCGGGAGTGAACAAGCATCTCTGCGTGGCTTAATTGTAGTAAACCCATAACTATAGATATTATAATTGTTACTGTTGTTCTTTTATTTACAGATATTCTACTGGTGCTACAATAAGCAGATGACATTCAAAGCAAAACTTAAATGAAAACTGAGAAAATTCTGGTTAGGGCTGTATCTTAGTTTTCCTGGATAAGAAATAGCTGGAATAATTGTATCTGGTTTCAACATAGGAATTCAGTCTTAAAGATTTGTTATAAACATAAATTTTGCCTCAATTTTTGATGCATTATCTAAATTGCAACTTTTAAAAAATGCTTTATTTCATAAACAATAAAATCCTATTATAACATCAATTGAAAAGTCTCTTGAGTTGTAAGTTGATCAAATAATGCTTTTTTTTTAATGTCTTAGTTTTTCTGAGACAAAGCTTGGAAAGTGTAGCTGCAGTAATTCATTGTTCTGAGAATTACCTGGAAGTAGATTTTGGAAGGGAATGGCTATAGAAATTTAATTATTGAAAGTAATAGACAAAGAGCTGTGGCTTGTGAGGTCAGTGAGCAATGAAGCACTAGAGTCCTTTTGGGTCTCTCTTCCTCCCCTTTCTTCCTGGTGCTCATTTCTCTTTCTCCTTCCCCAGCGGTTTGCTTTTGTTTATTGGTCTGTACTGACTGCATTGAAAATAATTTAATCAAATTTGTCTTAAATTGAAGCATAGTCCTCCAGACAATATTTTCATAAATCTATCCTATTCTCCATTATTTGGGTGTTAGATGGAATCCACTGATCTCAGTGAGAGCTGACAACAAGGTGAAATCAAATAAGCACAATGTCATCTCCTCTCCAAACAAAAAATACCACCACTGTGAATTAAAGGATTTTGTGTGCTTACTCCAATAATCACTATGCTTTCTCAGTTTCATAATACCATAACAATCTCTGTGCAGTAGCAGAACTTGCAGTAAGTGATGAAAGTTTTCATTACTGAAGGTGAATTATACAGACTCTTTTCCTTATTCCTTTGGAGAATTTAGCATTTAAGAAAATACAATTCCTCATTATAGCTTATAGGCTGCTACTAAATGAACTTCACAATTTATAGCTGGCTACACTGCTGAGTTTATACTGCTTTGCATCCTATTTGAACTGTGAGTGTGATTCGGAACTATTGAGGCATCTGTGTACATGTCAGCACCCACATATTTATATTGTATTCAGCGCAAGTCATTTCCACCCTGATGCTCATGCAATGCTCAATTTAGACTGCTCTTTGCAGTTCGCTGAACTTTATCAAATTTCATTTCATTTTTTCAGGGAATCCTCAGTCTTAGGATTAAGACATCAATATAGCCAAATTGAAGGCAGTTAAAAATATGAGCTCAATTTGTAACAGTCATATTCAACATATATTTTGAATGTGTTTATAATTTATTGAGGTGATTCAAAACTTAGTTTTGGCATTTGATGTAAAGGAATACCAGAGGAGGAAATTTAATTATAATGTTAGAAATGCTCTTCAATACTAGGGAGGGGAAATTTTCAAAATGTTTAAATTGGTTTATAAGAGTGACATGAACTGTAGTGCAAGGGTTTATTCCAATATTCTCATTTCAAGGAGGTTGTATGCTGAGCTTGGAGATCTTAGGAAAGAAATGCCTTTTCTTGTAAAATCATACTCCAGAACCTTTTTAGCTTTACACACAATGAGAATTTGATTGTACTTTCCTCTGCATTTTAATGTAATTATGAAACTATCAAATTAGAGAAAGTTAACAGATGGAACCAAGCAGTATATTATCCATCTGATAAGTAAAATATAGTAACAACAGCAAGTACAGCAGAAGAAACTGATTGTCAGTTTGGGTTTGGTAGAATGTTTTCAGAAGCGTTTTTATTATAACTCCTTAGCTCCTTCTAAAACCAGTTTCAGATTGTGATTAGGCTTTCATATGTAACTCCAAATGCTGGAAATATATGGCTTAATTTTTTATGTTCCAAACAAAATTTAGGAACCAAGGTACATGATCAATTCTATACTAACACATCTATATGCATATCACACAGTTTGGCAAATTAATCTCCCTGGTACTTCAAAAACATTTTGGAGAGCCTTCAGGTGAGAACTGGTTTTGAATGGGATAATTAACCTTGACAGTAATTTCTTCATATCAGAGACAAATAGCAGTTGGAAAGATGTATTCACTTTTCACAGAGTGTTAGGTACTTACGGTCTGGAAAGAGGCTATAATGTTTTCAAAGAAAGTGTATTTCAAACAGACATGGAAAAGTGTTCCAACAGAGATTCATCCATCAAAATCCTGGAGAAGGACATGATTCACACAGGAAGTAATAGAGGCCCTGGCTGGATGTTTACAGTAGTTTATTTTTAGTCTTAAACCAGTGTAGGTGATTCTTTCCTGAACTAATATCATCAAACAGCATAATTACATTATCTCAAACACTACTTTTTGGGTTATTGGAAAATTAATCTTCATTTATTTCCTCCTGAAAGAAAATTATGAATAATTAATTAAAGTTTTATCAGCTCTATATCAGTAATTGTGTAGGTAAATCTGCTTGCAATGCAACCTAACAGATACAGTTTTCATTTTTAGCAAGTCAAAACAGGTCTAAAAGCTCCTTCCATGTTTTTCATTCCTCTTTCTTCATTAAGTAGTATTTTTCACTGCTTATATTAGTATTTCATTGGTCTGCATATTTGTCGCTTTTGAATTCAGATGGATTCAGTAAGTAAAATATTGGCATATTTTGTCAGAAGAAAAAAAAAAGGGGTGGTGGTGTAACTGTTCAAGTTTATAATATTCAAATTCAAGCCATCTGTGTACTTTGGGCTTGAAAACAGCTCTCATACAAAAAGAGAACTGAAACTTTTTAAAAATTAATAATAAAAATGTCAAGGGATATGTTTCAAGTTTTCCACAGGATGCTGCTGTTTAGAATTTTTTTTCCTGAGGGAATGTGCAAATATGTAAAACAGAATTTGCTAGGAGCAGAGGCAGACCCAGGGCTAAGTGCTTTTGAAAATCTTACCCACCATTTGAATGAACATTTTTGTTAAAGTTATTCAGATATCTCTAAGGTGCTTTACTAACTGGCTTCTCAGGCAAACAACGGATGAGAACTACTGAACAGTTCTCTAAATTCACTGAAGAGTTCTCTAAATTCTGATTAGTGACTCTGTATAAGGAGGGTTTAGACATTGCTTAGACAGCTGTGTTTTCTGTAGATATTCTGCCTACGTGTAGATATTCTATCTTGGAAATCACCAGTCCCAGACACTTATAAACTGTGGCTGGCACACAATAATTATAGCTATAATTTCCAAAGGTAATTCCAGGATGGTAACTGAAGACTGGGGAACAAAATATGACATATGGTTAAAGCTTTTATGTTCCTAGCAAATATTTAACTTTACCTTACAATTTCAGGAATAAATTACATACTCTGTAAACTGAAGTTAGACATTTCAGAGTTGTGCCACTCTACAAAGTAGATCTAGTCTCATCTATCATCATTTAGAAGACTGTATCTTTGCCTGAATGCTGTAATTTTAAGTCAAAACTCTGTGTTCTTTAGTATATAAATAAATAAACAAACCTCTGAGGAGGGACTGAGAGGCTGACAATTTTCCTGATGCTACCTTTTCCATTTGCAAACAGGATTAAGTTTACTTTTGTCGTTTAACTGCAGCCAGCATCTAAGTACTGTGCAGCCAATTGCTCAATTTAGCCTCCCGCTCCCCAGTAGAATGGGGAGGAGAACCAGAAAAACATAAACCCCATGAGTTGAGATAAGTTTAATAATTGAAATAAAGTAAAATATAATAAATGATAAACAATAAATAGTAACAATTATTATTAATAATAACAATGGAAAAAAAAGAGAGAGAAGAATAAACCCCAAGAAATACAAGTGATAATGTACAATTGCTCACCGCCCTCCAAACACCCAATGCCCAGCCAATCCCCAAGCAATGATTGCACCCCACCAGCTAACTCCCCCAGTTCATATACTGAGCATAACATTCTGTGGTATGGCATATCTCTTCAGCTAGTTTGGGTCAGGTGTCCTGTCTCTGCTTCCTCCTGGCTTCTTGTACCCCTCCTCACTGGCAGAGCATGAGAGACTGATAAGGGTAACTGTTACTTAGCAACAACTAAAACATCGGTGTGTTATCAGCATTATGACAGTCCTGGTCAGACTTGATGATCTTAAAGGTCTTTACCAACCTAGTTGATTCCATGATGCTATTCTCAGACTAAAGCCAAAACACAGCACTGTACCAGCTGCTAGGAAGAAAATTAATTCTATACTAGCCACACCCAGGACAACTCTCTAGTTCAGGAAAAAATAAGTACAAACAATTTCAGGTTTATGTAATTAAATATAACTGTTACAAGTGACTTTCGCGTATAGCAAAACACTACCTACAGTTACCTCATAGCTGAAGCACTGCAAAGTGACATTTGCTGATGGCATTTCTTTCTTCAAAATAATAAAAAAAAAGTGGCAAAAAAGAAGCACCAAAAGAAGTGGTAGATGCTCCATCCCTGGCAGTGCTCAAGGCCAGATTGGTCAGAGCCTTGGGTGACATGGCCTAGTGTGAGGCATCCTGCCCATGGCAGGGGGGTTGGACCTAGGTGATCTTTAGGTCCTTTCCAACCCTCACCATTCTATGATTTTATGAGATTTTATTTTCCACAGCCTATATCTTGAAAATATACTTTTCTAATTGTATACAAATTAATATTTCAATTAAAAGTGCACTAGTATTTACCTAGTACCTAAGACTACATCAGGAAAATGTAATAGTATCATGGAATCATAGAATAGTTGGTTAGTTAGAATGTAAACTTTTGATCTGCTTCAGGCAAGTTCACCATCTTCCTTCATTATGAGTATGCTCTTCGTGATTGCCATGTTCCATGTAGCAATACATGGAGAGTTGGGAGAAGGAATATATGTAGTCTTCAGGATAAATTATTTATCTTATTGCTGATTGCAACAAATAATCTGAATTACTCTAGGTTGAAGCCATGTTAAAAACATTATTTACTGACAGTTATCAGTCAGATACAAACAATGGTTTTCGGAAGACTTGCAAGAGTGGTTCCACAGAGACCTGTAGAATTTTAATTATTTCTGAAGCTGATTGATAGATAGTTTTCTACTGAATCAAGGTCCAGTCTACTTTCTTTCCACATTTATTTGCTATGGCTTTGTTACAATAATAATAATCATTATTGCATATATTATTACTTTACTCATACAACAAGTGCTATTGTTATTATAGATTAAAGCATGCACACACTCATGAGACATTCAGAATAATTAGCTGATCTCATTCTATTTCATAAATGACTCTGCAATTCTGTGTTTTTCATTAATATCCTGGCAGTGACCAGAAACAACTTTCATTCACCTAGTAAGAAAGATAAAATTAGCATCATGCTTTAAGAGCAGACTGAATGATGTTGTGTTGGTTTTGAAATAGTTTTATGTGGCACTCCTACATTTGCTTTCCAGGCTTTCTGAAGACTGGAGTTGAGACTGACTGTAAAGCAGCGTCACATCATCTTGCACATTGTAAGACAGCATGTTTCATTACTGCAAAGAGTACAAATTGCCAGTACTATTTGCTTTTTCTACAAAGACAAAAGTTTTCACTTTCCAGCAGCCAGTACAACATGTCATACAAATTTTTACAGTATCATATGACAGAATCATGACAGAAGAGAGATAAAATGCTCCTAGTCTGATTTGAAATGTTGGATGCTAGGTGTTTGTTGTTAGCAGTGGTCTTTTTAAAAAATGAATAGGTAATATAAGGCACGATAAACATGAAAACAATATCGTTTGCATGCTAGAAAGCAGCTATTTCTGAAGTGTCCTTTTAGGAATGACACTGGAGTGAAGTCTGTCACAGGATCCATACAGATAGATGAAGAAGGCGCAAATACAGTCCAGTGATATTGTTAAAAATATATAAGTTGAAACCTGCGTCAAAAGATAAAAACAACAGGACATAAGCAATTCTGAAGGTTACTGGAGTGCACTGATGATAACTTCCTCCTCCAAGTGACAGAATCATTAATGAGGAGATGACCTCATACTCGCCAGCAAGGAGGGGTTCATAGAGAATGTGAAGATCAAAGGCAGCCTTGCCTGCAGTGACCATAAGGTGATGGAGTTCAGGATCCTGAGGACAGGGAGAAGCAAGCTCACCAGCCTGTATTTCAGGAGACAGACTTTGGCTTCTTTGAGGATGGAATAGTCTGCTTGGAAACATGCCATGGGATAAGGCCCTGGAGGGAAGAGGAGCCCAAGAAAGCTAGTTAATATTCAAGGATCACCTCCTCCAAGCTCCAGAGGGCCTCATCGCAATGAATATGAAGTCAGGCAAAAATGCCAGGAGGCCTGTGTGAACGAATGAGGAGCTTCTGGTCAAATTCAAACATAAAAGGAATCGTACAGAGGGTGGAAGCAAGAATGGGTAACCTGAGAGGAATACAGAAACATTATCCAAGCATGCAGGGATGGAGCAAGGAAAGCTAAAGATCAAATGTAATTGAATCTAGCCAGAGATGTCAAAGACACAAGAAGGGATGCTTTAAGTAGATAAGTGGCAAAAGGAAGACTAGGGAGAATGTGGGTCCAATGCTCAGTGAGACAGGGGCTTGGTTACACAGGACATGGAAAAGGCAAAAGTGCTGACTGCCTACTTTGCCTCAGTCATTATTTGCAAGACCAACATTAAGGAATCTCAGGCCCCAAAGACCAGAGAGGAAAAGCTGGAGCAAGGAAGAGGTACTCTTAATAGAAGAGGATCAATCAGGACTTAAGCAAACTGGACATGCATAAATCCATGATCCCTGATGGGATGAAATAAGGAGTGCTAAGGCAGCTGGTTTATGTCATTGTGATGCTATTCTTGATTATCTTTGCTCAATCACAGCAAATGGGAAAAGTGCCCAAAGACTGGAGAGAGACAAATGTTATCCCTATCTTCAAGAAGGGCAAGAAAGAGGGAGAAGGGTATCATAGGCTGGTCAGCCTCACCTTGATCTCTGGGAATGTGGTTGAGCACCTAATCTTGAAACCATTTCTAGGCACATGAAAGACAAGAAAATAATGAGAAATAGTCAGCACAGTTACAGCAAGGGGAAGTCATGCTTGTCAAAACTATTAGGCTTCTGTGACGAAATGACTGTCCTGGTAGATGAAAGGAAAGCAGTGGATATTGTCTACCTAGACTTTAATAAGGCCTTTGACACTGTCTCGCACATGATTCTCATAGAGAAGCTTTTGAAGCATTGTCTGGGTGAGCAGACTGTAAGAGGGACTGAAAACTGGATGAATGGCTGGGCCCAGAGTATGGTGATCAGCAGTGCAATGTCTAGTTGGAGGCCTTAGAGATATTCATGGTCTTGGGCAACTGGCTGTAGGTGGCACTTCTCGAGCAACGGTCAAGGTGTCTTCTAAACCCACCCGTTCTGTGAATCTGTGATTCTGCGATCTGTCTTGATGTGGAGGATTCATCTTCGTATTTTGGAAACCTAAATGAAAATGTCTAAATATAGGATTTGATTTAATCATCTCATGCATTTGAGAAGTTAGTGGGTACCAGCTTGACTACCAAAAGTCACATCATATCTGCTAGGCCTGTGAAGATATCTCAGATGCCATAGAACATGCAAAATGATATTATATGGGAGCACCTAAATCAAGAGAGCACCTACATCAAGACTAAGAGGTGTATACATATAATAGGTATTAATATTTTTTTTTGAAAGTGAATGGAAGAAATAAAAAATTTCTATTGAGATCGAGTCTGAAGAATCATCCTTCAATTTTTAACCCTAACCCCTATTGAATCTCACCCTGGAAAAGACATTCATTTCATCAACCAAAATTAGTTGTCTACACTTTATAGGCAATTTTGCTTCTGAAAGTCATTATATATTCTGTATGCTATTTGAGCACTTCCACGAATAAATTTAGGATTAGGGGAATGATAGCATGGGTGAAACTTTAAAATTCTATGAAGGGTTGTTAACCAAGGTGACCAAAATTGTATTCAAATGAAACCTTGTATCTTCCTGAACTTGCTCTAAATGCTGTGCTAGGTCTCGGTGTAAGTTAGGACAAATATGATGTCTTTCTGCCTCAATGCATATTTGTTTTTCCTCTGTTTCCTGTATTTTTATTTCCTGCTCAGTTTTTGGGTTTTTTTTTGGTTGGTTGGTTTTTGGGGTTTTTTTTCCCTTCTTCTTTTCCAGCCTGGACTTCAGCCTCACTTAATCTCATTCCAAATTTCAAGCCATTCTAATTACATCATTCTCATTTAGCTGTAGCCATATAAGTGGACACTATGACATAATCGCATTTAGCATATATATTTGAATAATCAGAAAAAATAAACATAAGATACTAGGATCAATTATATACAAAAACCATGTTGCCTTTTTTATATTGTTGATGACTATCCTGTTGAAAACCAGGCAGCTATTAGAACAAGCAAACACAGCCAATAAATTAATAGTTGCAAATGGATCTAAATTTCCATCATATTTTCCAATATGATGATTTGAAACACAGACAGCATAATCTGCTTTCTCTTTCTCTGTGCTGGACTCAATCAAACACTTTTACATTCCAGAACACAGTGTTACTTCATGAAAGTATCATTTTTTGCCTAAGAAGTCAACTGGACATTTCAGAAGTACCAAGAAATGGTCATGTGGTAAGCTAAAGCAGTACTGGCCCTTGCATTTTCTTTTTTTTTTAACTTGAAAGGCCATGGGCATACAGAGCTACTTTCTCAAATCTATCGACTGAAATAAGTTGCTGATGGGAAAGAACAGGAAATATGCCCTGCATAGTATGAGTTCTAATATACACTCACACTTAGCTCTCCCTTGAAATTAAGTGGTTTCACAAAATCATAACTTTTTTATCTATAGCAGAAAGGTAAGCAGTTAAATACTAATTCTTGCTAAAGCCTAGAAAAAGTGTCCTAACTATTTTTCTGGGACAAGAAAAAAACACCTAAAACTTGATGTCTCTTTTCTCCCTATAAACAACTTTATAGACTACATCCCTCTGTGAAATCTTTGTTATGAAAAGAGGTAATTTTCACCATAATCTGACTACTTGAAGAAAGGCACAATAAGGAAGTAAATGTTAATATACCGGTTATGTTAGATGCTGCTTTATTATTTTTTTTTTAAGAAAAGTAATCAAATGAATGCGTCAAATAATACACAGTATGCAAGAGCCAATTATGGAAATGAGGGTCCAAGGTTAGCTTGCTGCAATATTTTTTAATTCAACAAATATTAAAATAAACTTGTTCCTTCTATAATAGATGGCTACAAGAGTTGAAAAGCTCAAAATGTTTTTGTAGTCCCCCACCTAATTAATATTTCTGTTGTGTGACATACATTTCCCAGAACTGTAAGTGCAAAGACCCCCTAAAAACCTGCTTTTTATATGATTTTTCTTTTTTGGTAACATATTTAAGAGATGAAATGCAGAGCAATCAGTGTTTATCCACCTTCCTCAGTTGGAAATAAGTGACAAAATAAAGTCATATTGCTGTAGCAACTTGCAGAAGAAAACCTTTCTGTGCTAGAATATCTCATTTGACTCTACCATTAGTAGAGCCTACAGATGCTGTGCTGTAATTACATGTGTTTAAGGTTATACAGAAAATACTCTGCGAAAGTCACATTCCATTTATATTTTTTTATTGTCTTTTCTATCTTTTTTTTTTTTTTTCAGAAAGAAAGAAGTATGGAAAGAAAGCAGTCTGAGTGTTTGCTAATTATGTCAGCTCTGGTTCAGACATCAACAGAATCTAATATATTCTAGGTAGATAGATACATTGTCAGAATAAGGTTATGGAAAATACATTACTGCAGTCAACAATAATTTAAATATTTATTTTAAGGGCAAATACTAATGTATACTTTGTTAATTTTTTTGAAATTCCTCTTTTTTTTTCTCCAACTATGTTTTGACATTGATTTTTTTAGTGGTTTAATTATATCAAAATGTACCTTCTGTGGTTTTTTTCTCCAAGGTGCTAGTGGAGTGAAGCCTGAAAACACTGACTTCAGAGACTAGGTTACTCCAGTCTTGTCACTTTCTGCTTAATATAGTAACTTGTACTGTAAAAAATGATACAAATGTACCACTTTCAAGCTAAGGGAGAAAAAAACAAAGGAGACCTTAGTGTGGAGGTATTTGAGATTTTTAGTTCATTGTAGCAATGTGCTCCCTCCCCCACAACCTGGCCTGTATTTCTCAACTCAGCTCAGGTGATAACCATCAGTGGTGGTGGTAATAGATGCACCTGGGTCATAATGGCTGACTGGGGGGAGACAGATAACAACACAATAGCCAAGGGCTAATCTAAACAATGTGCACTACCACCCACCAACCATAGTCCTGTTCAAGGTGTGAAAACTCCTTCATGTAGTAGTTGATAGCAGAAATGAAGCCAGCAATTAAGTTCAGGGAGTTTTTCTGTGGAACAGGGATCTTAGCTGATTACCAGAGCAATGATTGACTGCTATGCATACTCAGCATTTCACATTAAACTGAGCTCAGGTCCATGCACCCAAACCTTGCCATCTTTACCAATCCAATTACCTTTTACAGTATAATACTGGTCACATCTTAAAACATCTTCTGAAGTTTTATGTTTCTCCAAAGAAGCTTTAACTACCATGTTTCCTTACTTAGTATGTTGCCTGTAAGGAAGATGACCTTGTATTTGTATTCCAGCATTTAGAAACAAACCCAAAAAAGCATATGGACTTGACAAGAGAATTGCAGAAAAAAAAAAAAAAAAAAAAAAAAATCCGTGAAGCTAAAGGGAGAGAAACTTCTGAATTCTTATGGCATCAAGAGCAATATTTTTTTTATAGGTTTGGTGGGAAAAAAAAGTGTTTGAATTCTCTGAGCCTATGAATAGCCAAAGAAAATACACGGGCTATACTACATATTAAAAATAAATATACATCATATAAGCTTATTTCTAACCATGCAGCATAATGGTAAACACCAGAATAAACAATTTTATTTCATGATAAACCCTTTGTGATTTCAGCAAGTTTAGTTTTATACCTTTGCAAAAAATAATGTTTATTCATGTACTGTATAAATGAGTTATGGTTACACATAAAGTTTTCCTAGTTAATGAATTCAAGATACGGACTTGAGGGATAGAGTTGAATGGAAACAAGTCTCTGCCTGAGACTTGGGTGAACAGAGGGTGAAGCTCCTCCTTGTCTGCCTTGTCTTCCTGGGTGTCCTTACACACAGATATGAGGCTCTGGAACTGGAAGGATAGGGACAGCCATTTATGCTAGAGGAGTCACCAAGATCAGGACAGCCTATCCCCTGCATCATGATCACCTCCAACAAAGATGGTGAAAGGACTAGAGGGCATGACTTATGTGGAGCAGTTGAGGACAGGAGTTTTGTTCAGCTTAGAGAAGGGGAGACTAGGGAGTGACCTTCCTACTAGTCTACAACTTCCTCATCTGGGGGAGCAGAGAGGGAGGTGCGGATCTCTTCTCTCTGGTGTCCAATGATAGGACATGAGAAAATGGCTTAAGCTATGTCAGAGGAACCTCAGATTGGATATTAGGAAGAAGTTCTTCAGTGAGGGGGTTGCCAAGCACTGGAACAAGCTCCCGAGGGAAGTGCTCATAGCTCCAACCCTCAGTGTTCAAGAAATGTTTGGACCATACTCTTAGATATATGGTTTAACTTTTAGTTTGCCTTGTGTGGAGACAGAAGTTGTACTCAATGATCCTCCCAGATCCTTTCCAACTCAGGACATTCTATGATCCTATTATTCTAAAATTCTAAGAAATGGATGATATGGCCAGGCTCAAAGAGCTCGCATCTGATCTTATCAACATTGTAAGCTGGATAAGGAAACCCATTTCTTCTCTATGCCCTCTTTACTGAGTAGAACCAAAATAGATAATAAGCATTTTTTTTTGGTTCCTTGAGTGAAGTCATGGCTGGAAAAGAAAAATGGTTCAGAGTTTAAAATGTGTTACCTGATATTCTATACTTATCACTGTAAAGGAATAAGGTTTAATATGGCCTCACAAGTCCACACCACTCAGTTGATAGATGGTGACAATGTCATTTTAACATCACTGGGAACAAGGATCATTTCCATCCCAAAAAATCTCTGGTTTTGAAATACATGTTATAGTTTGAAAAACAAACTGTTAAAAAAAAAAAATACAGCCAAGCACTTTTTCAAAAATAAAGACATTACATTGAAAAATAATTAGAATCAATTTACATTACATTTTATGTATCGGTAGGGGGAAACAGTGTTCTTCACTACTATGTACAGAATACCTATATATTCTTCTTAAAAGGCTTATCAAACTCTGCTTTTATTTAACCTTTTAAGTAACAGTACACCATCACCCCTGGTTCCACAAGGCAAATAACAGACTACAATGCAAGTGATGTTACTTTTTCTCTTCCATTAACGATTTATCTCATCATGTCCATTACAGAGGAAACTGTCTCACACTGATAATTAACTTGCATCTAAATTCCTTCTTTCCCACAGCTTTCTGAACAAAGCATGTACTCATCTTGCATTTTCCTGTTTTTGTTTAGTGCTTCTTAAAATAGAAAATATTTGAAAGGTCTGTTAGTCTTCATGCTTCATTGGACAAGCTGAACAAGAGCTAAGGTCAAAAAGACGTTTCTGGAAATGGTCTGACATTAACGTCAGTTGAGTTACTGTCATTTGTCTATTGGTTTTCCTCTGATGTTTCTCTTATCCCTCACTGTGAATGGCTGTGGTGTTTTGTTTATTCGTTTGTTTGGTTTGGGGTTTTTTTAATGTCTTTTTTTTTTTTTCGATTGTGAATATTAAAACAGGTCAATAATTGTCTCTATATAAAAAATCATGATTGTTGATGGTATTGTTATTAAACAAAATTTTAAAAATCTTAGAAATTTACAGGATAAGTAGCTATCCTCCCTGGAAAGAATATTTGTATAATACCTGTGTGGTTTATTTTGATATACCTCCAAAAGCTACATTCCATTTTCAGTAGGTTTTTTTTGTTCCTGGCCACTGAAAATTATAGTCAGGTGTGAAAATTGGTCAAGGGTGGAAAAGTTTCATTAAGCCAAAAAAGGTCAAGTATAGACGCTTGCATTTTGGCAGCTTGATTAAAAAAAAAAAATAAAATTTGTTACCTGATAGTGAAGGAGTTGAGTTTTGTGTTTAGACACTGACTAGATGTAGACTGGATCTAAATGTGATTATGGCAATTTATTAAATCACATTTTCTTAAATTTATTTTGAAATCCAGATTTTCAATATATTAATTTATTGAATACATTGAACTGTATTCATAATATCCAGACTGGAGTGTTCATATGGTGGACTGGTACTTTGATATAATCCAATCGGGAACAGAATATGAGTTATTCTGACTTCTGAAAAGTAGTATTATGTGGTCTTAGATAACAAATTATTTAACAGTTTCTTAGTAAATGTTTTCTCTAAGGACTGATACAGTCCATCAAAAAATCAAAAGAAAGAATTCTCATTCATATGCAGATGGGAAATGTAAAATTTGCATTAGCTGTAAAAACGTCATTCGAGATAGTTTTGTGAGGGAGGAATTTTTTTTTACCTAGGATATAAAATAGAAGTTAAAGTTTCATTTAACCAAAAAAAAAAACCAAAAAAAAAAACCAAAAGAAAAAACCCCTATAAAGCAACAGTAATAACATTGATTTAATCTATAAGGTGCTGGTTTATTACCCTAGGTGAAAGATTAACTCTAATTCTTCCACTGTTTGACTGTTTTCCTCTATTATAATAGATCAGATATCCTCCTTACATTTTCCAATGCTTGCTACTATTTTTATTACAGGACTAGCAATTTACTTTCATTTTAAATGTATTTTGATGTCCTTTCTACAGATAAGCTTTTTCCAGCTTTAAAGAAATACGAATCATCTCATCGTATAATTTAATACACCTAAGATGCATTCAAAAACCTGTGATTGCATACGACCAGGATTATTTTTTACTTAAAACACTAAATCTGGCATACGCTATTATTTTTAAACTATTTATTTAAAAAAAATCTGAGAGCATCTCTAGGTTATATTAAGAGCAAAAAGAACGTAGGAAAGAAACAATTCTTGCTTGTTTGTTTTCCTACATTACAAATAATTTTTTACCATCCCAGAAGTGCCTTGAAATCAGTGTCAGTGGCACTCCTTCTCGCTACCTTGTGCCTATCTGGTACATGGGGAAAAAAAAAAAAGAAAAACCCCAACAGATTTTTTTATATGTATCTCTATGTATCTATGGTGAATATTAAGTTAACTTGATTTGATTATCTTCTCAGCAATATGCCCTCACAAAAATAATTTTAAAATTAAAAAGAAAGAAGAACTTGTTAGAAGAACAGTCCAATAATGATCTAACTGGACAAAAAACTGAACAGAGAATAAGATTATTTGTCCCTAACAACACACAAGAGCAAAGGGTTCACCTATGCAGTTTAAGAAAAATAACCCTAAAGTCAAAGATTTTTCATATGTAGTCAAAATCTCATATGTCCCTATATATTTTTTAAGTCAAAAATCATCTTCTTAAAAACAAGTCAATATGATACAATGAATATCTGTTTTGTGTCAAAACAATATGGAGCAAAATAACAGCTGTACCAAAAATTTGGCAAAATAGATGAAATCAATTCATTGTCATTGCTTCAATTAACTGAAAAACATCCAGAAAAACAATCATTTGTTTGGAAAAAAACCCAAAAAACATTTTTAACATGTCCCAGATTCCTGAGTGCTCAACTCTGTTAACATTGAAGTCAGATACCAAATTTTCCTGGAAAAGAATGTAAGATCTTTTTTTCTCTGTTTTGTAAATATCTCCTTTTTTCTAGCAATGCTTTTCAGCGTATGAGCATGGACTCATGACTAAGGCATGTGGCTGAGAGCCAGGGACTTGGTGATTTGTTTTGGTTTTTTTTTTCTTTTTGGTTTGGTTTGGGTTTTTTTAACCAGAATCTAATCCCATGGTGTGTTTTTAATTAGTTTTCACTCTCTTAATTGATTTTCCAGCATGATTCCCATAAACATTGCTCAAATCTCTCTCAAGTGAATTAAACTTCTGCCGAAATCAGTAGTCCACAAACATTAAATTTTGCATCACCTTTCAGATCCTTCATTAGAAATGAACTGCTTTTATTTAAGTCCTTATTCTGAGGAACCATGGGTGCCTACTGATAAATTAATTATACTTCTCCACATTGCATAGGAAGCAATCTGCATTTATGTTTAGCTTTTCACAAAAGGGCAATAGACCTCTTCAGAATTTTTGTACTGTCCTGACAAAAAACCAATGACAGCTAGGTTTTTAAATCAATTCCTCCTTTCAAATACTTTGCAACTCTATTTAGTCACTCAACTCCTTAATTTTAAAAAATCAAGTAAGTAGAAACCATGCTGTAAGCTTCATTATGCTTTTCAAAATTATTTATATAAAGAATGGAGCTACAAATACAAACTTTACTGAAGAAAAATGAGTTGCATCAATTTCTAGCATTATTAGCAGTAGGAATAAGAGAACAGTAAGCTGCTGCCATATACATGGATAATAAAACATATCTAATTATGCCTTTTATCTCACTGTCTTATTACTTCGAAAGTTCAGATGAAAAGTTCTACTGATGGATTAACTTCACTTTACACTATGGGCTAATATTAAGCTTTGTGGTAGTGTTGTATGTGGACATTACAGGGAAATAAAACCTTCCGTAATATTTGATAGTAAATATGTTTCAAAGAGAGATAAGAAAACTAGAACTATACTTGGGAATGCATTGCCTCACTGAGAATCCAGGTGATAGCTCTAATGGAAGTTTTAGGGTCAGATACATGATAAGGAAGCTAAACAATACCTGCCTTTTACCTCTGTGTTTGAGGGTAAGGACTTTAGCGTGCACATTGTATAAACAATATTTAAATATGTATAAACTTTCATATATATGTATGTACATTTGAATAATTGTATGCAAAGTAGTTATATTTTTTAAAAAAAACCAAAAACCTAAAACAGTTCTGCTCTAAAGCTGAAAAAATTAGATTATGTCAACCAACCAACCAACCACTGACTAAGTATGCATCTGTGCTAACCTGCTTCTACAGTGCAACTAATGAAGAGAAACTACTACTTTAGATGTTTATATTAGTTCATATGACTCCTGCACTGTAAGTATTCCAAGAGAGATTCAGAGAAAAAAAGTTAGCTCTGACACACATGCTTCGAACTCCCCTTATAGTACATTTATAACAATAAAGAAAAAAACAAAGAAACAAACAGCCCTCCCCACCCCTCCCACCCCCCATCGTTTTAAAAATTCGAACAACTCTGTGAGCTTAAAAAACTCTGTGATAGAAGAAGTACTGCTAAGGAAAAGAAAGGACTTAAGCAGACAAAGAATGAGAGAAAAAGAATCAAGACTGAAGCAAAAATCCTTAGACATCTAAAAGTACGTATAATGTTACAGAATCCTATGAAAAAAGAAAGGATTTAACGTCTATATGGAAATTCTCGACTTGAGGAGAATGGAAACATGTTAGAGCTTTTATTTGATGATGTAATAACAGAAGCTTCTGCTATAATATTACCTTGTCAAGAAAAGTCAAGGTTCAAAGATTCAGGTATAGAAAGCCCTAAATTAATTTGACATATATGTAGCTAGAGTAGTTTGGAAAATTCCGTTATAAGATATTCCATGTGATAGTGATTAGAATCAAAGAACCAAAATCACAGAAAAGGTGCCCAAATGAATTGGCACTCTAAAAGCTTTTAGATTATGTCAACCTTTAGAAATTGCTGAAGATACAATGAAAACTCTGTAAGGAAAACAAGACACTCTCAACTAGCTGGAAAGGAATCTGGAAACTAAAAACTGCAACAAACAGTGAGTTAAAATTGATTGAAAAGAGCAAAGGTCAAGCACTTTCAAGGAAAAAAAAAAAATTAAAAAAGCATAAAGTATTAAAAAATCTGTACGTCCAAACAGACTCCAAAATTTAAAAATTGCAATTAAAATTGCAAAAGAAAAATAATTTTTTGGCAAAAGATGAAAACAAGAGCAGTCGAAACAAGGTAAAACGTAATTTCTGAACCAAGCACAGAGCACAGTGCAAGAATTCAATTTAGAGACCAAATTAGCGAAACCTGAAGTAAAGGAGGATCTTTCATTAGATACTAATGTAATGCTTCAAAACTATAAATTGGTACACAGATAAAAGTTACACAGGACCATAAACTTAGCCTGTAGGTAGCTGAAATTTACTTAGAGGAAAGTTAAGAACCAAACTGCCTAGTTTAGTCTAACTCCTAGCAGAAAGTATATATAATTTGAATGCGTAGAAAATGTCGATACAAACACCTGCATTCATGTGTGACAGGGTACATGATACAGCTCAAAGATACTAAGATATCTGAAGACAGGAAATAAAATTCACACAAATAGACAATCATGTTTCATGTACATAGCTACATAGACAGGGTTTCATGTACTAAGAAGGTTGCTCTTAAAGCCTCTGAAAGACAATTTCTGATTGACAAAGTAGAGAGAGACAACTGATTATTTTCATGAAAATAAAAAGGATCTCGGAAGAGCACTGTGAAAGTAACTGGGATGGAGGGGGGAGAGAGGGAATAATTCCTTAGACTAACTCAAAGACTAGACGGTAGCAGAGAGTGAATGTAGGAAATGACTGTTGTAAGTAGAGCTCCTGAAATAATGATTCATCACTACAAAAACAATATCTAATTTAAAAGTACTACACCATTATAGTCTGAGGCATTATAGCAAATTTGACTGCAAACAGCCTGTGCATGGGTATGAAGTTTCCTAAAGCATTTGAATAAAAGAGAGTCAAGGTTCATATAGAAAGATCAGGTTTGATCTTGAGATGTTAGCTAAGCAACAGGTTTTCATCTGTACTATGGATATATTCAAAGGAACTTAGCAATTTAAAAGCATATTATTCTAGTTATTGTTATACACTGGTGAGCTTTTGCACTTTTATATCCTAGGCGTAAAGAACTTACTCAGTTAGATTCAATAGCCTGTACCATCTCCTCCAGGACTGAAATCCTAAAACTAGCAGGACATTTTTTCTCCTCTGACCATTTACAGTGGAACATATATTATCCTGTTTGCATTATAAGTACTGCATCTGCAAGGATCCGGAATTGTTTAAACTTAATGTTATTTCTTGTTGCAATCAGTCATGCAGAACAACATTGTCACATGAATGAAACAAGATAATTTTATTGATTCATTATGAATCATAAAGTGATTGACTACATTGACCTATGTAGTATTCTGTTGTTCAACTGGTCGAACATTCAACTTATCTCCCTCATTATAGCCCACCAAGCTACTCATTAGATGCTGTGCAGATTCAGATAATGAGGATGGAACAGATATTAAATGCCTGTATCAAATGTGTCAGAGCAGCAGAAGTAAAAAGCAAATAATTTACTTAGGTTGTAAATCAGTTTATTCCCAGTTGCCAATTTCCAAATTATTCTCAAACATGTGAGTCCTTCTCTAATGTATTCCTGAAATATGCCTGTGGCAAGTACACCCACCCTGACAAAAGCCCACAAAATCTTCCACCAAAAGACAAAAGCCCGGGAGAGCTTCCCACATGCACAGCTCTTGTCCCACTCACTTGATGGTGGTGGGCACATGCAGGGGCAAGGAGGTTGGGTCCTGAGCCCGTGTGTGACTACATGACCATATCTCACCACAGATCAGATTTGACTAGGGTATAAAGAGAGCCCTGCTGGAGAGCCACTCTGAATCGGTCCTTCTTGGAGCAGCAGGCCTGTAGTTAGGGACTCTTCCCTCGGGTCAGGATGCAGTCAAGGCAACTCCTCGAGTTTGAGAGCCTCCTTTTTTCACGTGAGTGTGCATTTTGGACCATTGGCCATAAAGTTTAAGAATCAGCACTGTAGTGATGAATGCATGTGACTTCCCAAATCTGTAGTTGATGTTGGTGGAGCTTTGAGTTTGAACAGTAAATTTCATTTTATCTCCATTTATTGGTTCTGTGATGTTTAAATTGGCATAGTCAGCACGATGTCCATAGAAGAATTTGTATGGAAGCACACAGGTGAGCCCCTTCTTCTCCCCCAGGTGTACAGTGGGCGACGGAGAAGTGGTTTGACCCAGCAGCAGTCCTGGAGAGAATCAAATAATGCTGTAAATATGAGGGAGGTGATAAAACGTGGGCACCATCCTGGGTACATGCTTGGTATAGGCATAAAACTATTTTGAAAGGAGTAATTTGGAGAAGGAACTGCAGAGGGACTGTTTAAGGGGGAATTAAAAAGAGGAGAGTGAACACGTTTATTGGAACAAAAAATTGAAATTCTGCTGGCACGCGCAAAAAATAAAAAAAATAAAAAAAAAAGAAAAAAAAAAAGGGCAAAACCCCAACAATCCAGTATTATCAAAATTCGGATATTTCTTGCAGGCACAGACCCTGAGGATTGGGACGGGGATATCTGGGGGGGTTCTGATGGGCAGTTCTGAAGAAGTGGAGGAACTGGAGGAAAGGAATGTGCAATCTCTTATTAAAACCGAAAAGCAGATGGCTCCGCAATGGAGGAACCCCAGACGCACGGTCCCCGCTCTTCCTGGTCGGGACCGGAGCTCAGAGAATTGCAAACGGAGTTCTCGCGTAAGCCAGGCGAAACGGAAACGGAGCATTTGCGGAGTCTTTGTGACGGGCGGAGACCAGGTATTAAGTGATAAAGAAGCGAGGGGGTTTGGGGATCCAGGGGTGTTTTTGAGCAACGGACTGGCGGGCGACCTCTCGATAACCTCCTGAGTGGCTTATTGGGCTGGAGGGTAGAGCCTAGGAAGCGAGGGGAGGCCGTCGCTGTTACAGTGAAAGGGCTTCCCGAGCTACCAGAGGGAGTGAGGGCGGCTGCTTGCACCCAGGCAGTGTATGAGAGAGGGCTGCACAGAGTACCGGTAGCCGCTCCGGTAGACTCCTGCCACCTCAGAACCCTCCTCAGGGGATTGCCAGACTCCCTGAAAATGTTCGTTCCGTCTCTTAGGGAGAGAATTCAGGCAGCCACTGACCGCAACCAGCAGAACCCTCAGACCCCCCCCCCCCTCCCGTGCTCGTTTTGACTTGGGCGGAGACGTTACACAATATAGTCTGGGCCGATCCGGAGGGTGGCGCGGGCGGGAGCGGGAGGGACCGACGGGCCTGTCACAAACCCCGGCCCGGCCCGCCCTCGCCGCCGGGATCCCGAACCCTCCTGAGACCGACTTATGATTCAGACTTACGTCCGTGCTAGGTTGCATGGACAACTGGTGTAATTGCTGGAAGGAACGGTTAGGAGGAACGGTTAGGAGCCCAGAAAGACACACGACCGCTCTCCCCCTGCCGTGTGTCGGTGCCTTTAACCTTTTCACACATTTGCGGGCGGACCTGAAGGGGTTAAAAAACTAGAAGCTGGTTTAGGGCTCCGGACGCCCGCTTGGCATGGTGAATACCTGTCAATGGTCCGCTGATAAGAAGCCCCTACGTACATATCCAGGTCTGGCCAAAGCCAATAATTCTGGATATTTTAATTGATATGGGGCCAAAATTAGTGTTTTAAATAAACAGCAAGTGGAGAAGTTAGGAATTAAACCGTCAAGGAAAGCTACAAATATAGTGGGGATAACTGGTGTAGCAGAAAAATTACCCTTAGCTTGAACTCAATTCTGGCTACCTGGGGAGAAGAGAATGACAACTGTGGAAGTGGCTCTAAATCCCCACAAGGAAAATCTGTTAGGATTTGACATACTAGCAGACAAACAGTGGTATCTACCCAGTGGCACGGTTTGGAGTCTGGACACAGAGAGGCAGCAGGCTCTTATGTGAGGCTTTTGCAGATTGCCACTACCACCATCTGGAACAACCTGTGTCTGTCAATATCTGCTACCAACCGCTGCCAAATAGGGCATCTCTGAAGTAATTAAAGGTCTAGAGAAAAGACATGTAAGTTGTACGCACTCCCCTTATAACTCTCCAGTCTGGCCAGTCTGTAATGGTGATGGCCAGTGGCATTTAACAATTGATTACAGGAAGTAGGAGAGTAATCTTCCACCACTGACTGCTTCTGTTCCAAGCATACCTCTGTAGTGACAGTAATACAAGCTGCTACTCACCACTGGATGGCCACTCTAGATAATAACGATTATTTTTTTTTGTGGTCCCCTAAGGAAAGAAGACAAACTTCAGTTTGCTTTCACTTGGGAGGGGATGCTGTATATCTTTAACCAACTTCTGCAAGGGTATAAACACTCGCCCTCTATTGCCCAAAATGCTTTAGCCAAGCGCCTCGATACCGTTGAGGTGCCAGCAAGCATCCATATATATCAATATATAGATGATATCCTACCTGGTGGAGACAAGAGGGATGTGGACCTGCTCGAGCAAGTCCAGAGGAGGGCCTCAAAGATGATCAGAGGGTTGGAGCATCTCTTCTGTGAAATCAGGCCAGAGAAGAGAGATGTCTGGAGAAATCTTATAGCAGCCTTCCAATACCTAAGTGGGGCTTACAAGAAATCTAGAGAGGGACTTTTTGCAAGGGCATGTAGGAATAGGACAAAGGAGAATGGTTTTAAACTTAAAAAGGGGAGATTTAGATTAGATTTAGGAAGAAATTCTTTACTATGAGGGCTGTGAGAAAATGGAACAGGTTGCCCAGGGAAGTTGTGGATGCCCTATGCTTGGAAGCGTTGAAGGCCAGGGACAGGGCTTTGAGCAACATGGTCTAGAGGGAGGTGTCACTGCATGTGGCAGAGGGGTTGGAACTAGATAATCTTTAAGGTCCCTTCCAACTTTAGCAACTGTATGATTCTGTGATAATATAATAATAATTCTGTAATAATTACTCAGCTGTCACAGATGGAGTCATGCAATTCACTTGTAAGAGAGAAGCAACTATATACTTTATTAATACAACAAAGTTCAATGGTAAATGTGAAATGGTTTAAATTGATTTGACAGCTAGGTACACTTAGTTACTGCATAGAGGACAGGGTCAGACAAAATTGTCAGGGAGACCGTCCCGTTGAGTCATGAGGTTCAGAAAGGACCCCCTTGCTTTCTAAAGTCCTTCTGAGTGCAGCTGGATTCGCTCCTAGTCCCAGAGTTGGTCAACAGTTTATGTCTAAAGGCTTATACGTGCACAGTCAGTCCTTTATATCACTTAGTGAAGATATCAAACTTTAGCAGGCTATTAATCACTTATCAAGCATCTGTTGTAGCAAGGAATCTCTCAACCTTGAGGAGTAACCTTGAGAAGTGTCCCTACTCACGGGGAGATCCTGGCATGCAGCCCTCTGCAATGCAGGATAGCTCAACAGGCCTGGGTTGTCCACTATTTATGAAGTAAGATGATAGTAATATTGGCATACCAGCAAGACATCTGGGTCTTCATTCCAGACAGTCTTTGGCCACCATGTTGTTGTCCATCCCCCAAAGTCCAGAGTAAGCTGGATGCAGCCACTGGTGATTATGGCTTAAGTGGGAGAAGGGACGCGCGCACCACCACACTGGCAAAGATGACTTTTTAAATAATTCCATAGTGTTGCATTTCATCTGTATTGCATAAAAATATTGTTTATATTGTCTTTATTCATATACTACTTGCTTAATTTACTGGTCCTTTTACAGTATGCCATAGTACTTCATTAAAAAGAAAACATTTAACATCATAGGACTCACATACTTTTACTCTGAACTTCAAACACTGATTAAAGGTAAGTTAATTATATCTACTCTTCACTTTTGTAGCATCTCTCATCATTGGAACTCCAAGTGCTGTACAGGACTTGTTCATTGTGAGGGTGATAGGTGTTAACAACGTTCGTTTTACCTACCACTGAAATGCAGCAAGTGCTACACAACATACATGAACATTACATAAAAAATTGGAGCAGCAAGTCTAGAAGAATAGCATAATCAATTAAAACCCCAGGAAATGTAGGTAGGCAGAACATAATCACCTAAGCTGGAATGAAGTCATGACAGCAGGAACTAGTCTAATGAAATGTGCTGTAGGATTTTTAGTTGCCTGACAGGAACTAGTCTAATGAAAATGTGCTATAGTAGGATCTTTAGTTGCCTGATTCTGTGTGCTCCATACAATCACACATCAAGTGGCACTGAACTTCTTGCCAACTAGGGAAGGAGGGCAAATTTGTGTCTGGTACTGAAATTCAAAGTCAAGAGTAGAGGAAATGGGCAGGAGAATCTTACAGTTTTTAAACTTAAACAGCCCAGATTTTGCTATTATATTCTTGGTAACCGTATCTCAGTAGGTTTGAGTTGTCTATAAATATTAAAACTTTCCTATGCCGGGCACTGCACTAAACTGTTAAAGATGTAATTCATCACATCTGATTTCAGCCATCTGAAGTTACCTAGACTTAACTCTATTCGGTAGAGGCATCTCTCCCCCTCTCTCTCATTCCTCACTAAAGCTTAAAAAAAGAGTAACTATGACATTGGTAACGTTAAACCAGGAACTAAACTAAATTAATAACAGAACTGATGCTAAACAGAACTTCGTTTATGCCAAAAATTCTGACCGCAACTCATAGAATGTAAAAGTTACCCCATTAGTGATGATAGTACATGTATAACACCTCTACTTGGAATGCAACTTCCATATTACAAGAGAATATTGTTTATGTTTTAAAAAAATTTAATTTCAGAAAGGCGATTTTTGTCCAATTAACTGACAAACACTCTAGAAACGTAGTTATTCTCTCCCTGTGACCCCAAACCTTACAGAAGCTGGTGTAGATAAATAGAGCAAGAATGGATAAACATTCTTTGTAATTATATAACAATAAATGGACTACAGCAGTTCAGTGTTAATGATATGAGTCTCTGGAGCATTTCTTTATTTGCTTAGTTGTTTAATATGAACATTTATATGATAAGTTCCTTGTGCATATGGACAGAATGTGTTCAAGGAGTTTCCATTTTACAGAGTCGTTCAATATTTAACATATTTATGAAATAGAAGAGCAGATTCCATACAAATATTTTAATTATAAACCAAAAATGTATAATGAAGTGGCATTGCAAACATGGAATTCATCCAAATATCATAAAATTTCATTAGCTCTAGTGTTAATAATCAGAGTTATTGAGAAATATTTGCTGTATTTTTGTTTATTGCCATAGAAGTGGCTCTGCAAAAAAGATGGGTCCTAAAGGTTTAACTTTTACAATAGCATTTAGATTCTTCAGCTTTGATATCTAAAGTTTCTTAATTTTTCAAATGAAACACATTAAGTGGAAGGCCAGATATTCTCAATGTCATTTACAATCTATGAAGATAGATAAGCAATCCAGAGGATAGTTCAGCCTGCTAAATTATCCTTTTTAGGTTTCCACTGTTTTACACTGATCATAGAAAAAGTCTAAAGTGACCATGCTCCCAGATTGGGTACTTCAGTGAGGCACATAAAGTTCAGTAGGGTACATGTGTATTTCCTTTGTGTGTTTGTCTTTAAGCATAGATGACAGCACGTTTTTAAAAGGCAAGTTAAATTTTTCTTATGTGTTGAAATTCCAAAAACACTCAAAGATGAAAGATGCACAAAATATGGATTTAGTGTTTGTCAATTTCTAATGCCCTTGACCTTCTAAATTTTTGCAACTCTGTTCCTAATGAAGAGATATTGACTTTTAATAGTGACACAGCTTTAGGATAAGCATTTTAAAATGATGGGTTGCTGGAATTAAACAGTTTTGATTTTGTTAGGGTTATCTGTTGGGGCTTTTGTTTGTTTGGTTTGGTTTTTTTAGTTTTGTTTTAGTTTTTATTTGCAACTTTTGTTCTATTTTTCCCCTGATAATTTCAAGATCCAGTAAAACTGACATTCTAATTCTTACGTACTGTTTGACCTTCTTAGGTAAAAGAAAAGACCATAATTTAATTTTTTTTTTTTTTTATATTCCATTATAAAATATTTAGGAAAATAGTCAATGCCAAATCCTCTCTTGATAGAACTCCAGCCTAAGTTACTACGGAGAATGCAACCTACTGGCATCTCATATATTTTTTGTTTTCACCACAACTATCAACAAGATTAATGTTAAAAAAAAAAAGGTTACAACAAGTAATCACTGAAGTAACAGCACTGTAGAAAAGCAAAATATGGAATATAGAAATGTTGCGAACAGCAGGGGAACCTGTGTGAAATCATTGCTATTCCTCATAAATTATCTTGTTTCACCAAGAGCATAAAACATGTTCTTGCCTTAGAAGCTAAGTGTAATAGTAGCAGAAAATTACTTAATTGTTCCGTTAGCTTTTAATTGTGAAAAATAAATACATAAATAAGTGCCAGATCATTACAAAAAAACCCCTCCAACTAAAACCAAAAATTAAACAGAAAAAATATGATTTACTACTAATAAAGCAATGCAAATACAAATGTTGGAGTTTTAAAACAATTGGACATCTAAATGAGACCTTTTGCCATGACATGCATCCAATGGCATAAACCCATGGGTTCTGAGGGACTTTGCTAACATCAATGCAGGACTACTCTCTTTTTTCTTTGAAAGTTAAAAGTATCCGGTAACTTGAAAAATGAAAATGTCACACTGATCTCCGAGATTGAAAAGGAGAATCTAGGGAAGGTGATCAGCTTCATGTCAGTACCTGGGAGTTCGCTAGGCATCATTGGACCTGATGCCATTTATCATCATTACCAACCACGTAAGCATCATAAAGGAATCTGTCAGCAGGTCTGCAGAAAACATTAAAGTGGTAGGAGTATACAGAGAGGTATTAAGATCTCTGTTTAAACAGTGATCAGTTTGGGTTGATGCATAGATATAGGCATGAATGTGAAAGACATTTTTATGGGGTAAGGAAAAAGTAATTTTTAATGGAAAGAAAAAAGAGGATTCACTGAAGAACAAGTTTAAAGAACACTTAGAAGAAACAGGAACAAACACGTTAATGGAAACAAAAAAAGGGCTATATTTCAATAACAACATTTCAATAACAAGGTTAAAGACAGCTAGCCAGGGAAGGAAAGGATGAGGTACTTGAAATTAGAAAGCAATCACTAAATAAAAATTACTTTGGACAGAGTAATTTGATTAAAGGTATAGAATTTGCTTCTGGGAAGAAAGTGGATATAATTGACCAAACGAAACTCAATATGGACAGTATGACAAAGCATTCAGTAGTGATAAAAAAAATTTAAATAGAAAAAGATGTAAAATGAAGTGTGAATTTTTAAGATTGTGAAGGGTATAATCTCCTCAGTTTGCGGAATAAGACTAATTGGAGCAAGCAAGTGGTAAAGACAATGGCAGCTGATTACAAAAAATACCTGCATCTGAATCAGTGGAAGAAGAAAATTCTAGAAGGCAAATAGAAGACAAGCTAAAGACGAAGAGATGGTCACAATGTTTACTGTATATTTAGAAAGACAACTGTAGAAGAGGGGAGGCAAAGGAAATCTGAGTCTAAAAAAACAAAAAAGGAGGAAAAAATGGCTGGAACAAATTACATAGTTTTGTATAGTTAGAGAAGCAGGAATATTGAGAAAATAAAGTGACAAAGAAGACAAATAGAGCCTGTGTTTAGAATGTTTATCAGACATCCTTTTCAGCATATGATTCTATTTAAAAGAGATTGACATAAATGTTCACAATTGAAAAGACTAGCTGGAGGTGTATCTATTTTGCACAAATGTAAAGATTGTATGGTTCAAGAAACCGTATGTTCACTAATCTGTTCAAACTTAAACAGGGGAGATTTAGGTTAGATATAAGGAAGAAGTTCTTTACTGTGAGGGTGGTAAGGCACTGGAACAGGCTGCCCAAGTTGTGAATGCTCCATCCCTGGCAGTGTTCAAGGTCAGGTTGAACAGGGCCTTGAGCAACTTGATCTAGTGTGAGACGTCCCTGCCCATGGCAGCAGGGTTGGAACTAGATGATCTTAAGGTCCTTTCGAACCCTAACTATTCTATGATTCTATATTCACATATGGGTGCAGTATTTTCAAACCCCGTAAAAGGAAGATTTCTAAGAATGATCTGTGATCATTCTACTGATACTGCCTCTGTTCATGGTTACTTGTTTTTTTTACTTTTCTTGATCATACAAGTGTATGACATTTCTGCGAATGCATTCTGATTATTGTCAAGAGATTCTGATAAGGAATAATGTTTGATATAATGTGGAAAATATGTTTCACGGGACTGATAAAAACAAAAAAATAAAAGCAACCACCCCCCCCAAATAACTCATAAAATTGATTTAAAAACATTATTAATTTAATCAGTGGGGTTTTTTTATAAAGTAAGTTCATGCCAGAAATCTGCACCTCCTCCTTAGTAAAAAAATACTGCTTACCTCATCACAAACTCTACCTAGCAAAAAGAAGGTGTAAAGGCTTTTATAGAGTAAAAGTAACTCAATCCCCTAGTGTTCATAGCATCTGCAAGAGCTGAATGACTATGAGTATTGTGTATATTGGGACTTAGCTCAAAGACAACAACTAGGCTTGAGTTACCATGTGCATAACTCCCTAGTTTTCAGAGTCTGGTATTTCTCTAGACACAGGCATTCCCAAAGGATGTACAGTTCCACCTTCATTTTGCACAGTGGGTTGTTGGGATTTATTTGTCAATTAGTTTCACATTATTGTAGTGGCTAGACTGTGAATAAAATCGTTAATGCACAGAATTAGAAATGTATTGCATTCAAGGCAGGGAACTCCACTACATCTGTGTTGTACAGTATTAGGTCAACATACGATGAATGGAAATTAAATGCAGTGTTATTACTATTCCTGTTTGCTGCTCCTTCTTTGAGGATTTTTGAGTCCTACAATTAAACTTGACAATACAGATAAAATAATAATTTTAAAGATTCATTGACTTGAAATGGACTATCAATATAATTATATTAGCTAAGAATATGTTTCTTCTTCTCCCAAATAATGGTCATACTAGATGACTGTTAAAAGTCTTCCATTCCTAATTTCTGTTTTCAGAAATACCATATGTGTTGTCATTGCATACACCACATTTGGCATCTTTCACTACTTTCTGTTAAGAAGTCAGTGAGCTGAAAGGAGTTCGAACAGGCAAAACAAAGAATCCGAGGACAAAGATTAAAACACAAGGAAGACCAAAGGGGTGTTTGTGTGTGTGTGTGAGAATGTTCTTAGAACAGAGTTGGAGTTGCAGAGCCTTTTCCCAGTAACACCACAAGTACTGCAGAGCTGCGTTGTGCAGCAAGGTGAATACAATAAAGCCAAGTTGCAATGGTAGTGGCTGTATCACCCTAATAAATCCGAAGACCTTCAGACTCATAGCCAGATAATGATGTTACAGCTACAGTTATGGCTTATTTATTTAACCAAGGGCAGAGTTGTTGAGACACAGTTTCATTTTCAAGAAAAGCCTGACAAGGCAGATGGCAGTAATGGCACAGGATAAATGAACTTCGTTGCTAGCCAGCCAATACAAAATAAAGCACAGCTCAGAAGGACAGAGTGAGTGCTCTGAAGAGGAAACATATACCAATAAAACGAAATACATACTGAGCATTAATAAACCCATTAGTGAACATTAATAAAATACAAAGGCTTACTCCTTTACAGCCCCGGGAGTCAGCAGCTCCAGTCTCCGTGAACTATTTAATGGGGCTGGAAGAATGATTTGAGGGGGAGAGCAGAGAGAAGAGTAAATCAGTAGGTACGTTTTAGTTAATAGGCAGGGACTGAATATAACTAAGGGCTGAATCAGCTGAAGTGAAGGTTGGAATGAGTTTGTGAGGAAATTAATAATTCTGTATACAGAGAGGGGGTTTCAATAGCATGCAGTAAATAACACCTAGGGACACACACTGAACAAAGAGGACGAAACAAATCATTGAATAGCTGCAGTATCCTGAGTCACTGTCCTTCCTGCCTACATGAGGTGGGGGTGAGGTAGAAAACATATCTGTAATGAAATATCATGTCAGAATGAGATGGTATGCATGGTTTCATATTTAGGGCTCCCACCCTAGTCTGTTTGTCTTCCCAATCCTGACTGGATTTCCTCACTTAGATGCAGTGATTTCTTTCTCTTTTATTTCTCCTTGCATGGCTCCAGCCTCCGTTATTTTCAACTCTCTTCCCAGAGTTTTTCTCTGCTATCATCCAAGTCAGGTACATCTTCTCAAATCCAGCCGCATGCAGTGCTAAGGGACTGTATCCATGTTTCTGGATTACTCTTCCAACATCTTATCTATTGTGTCTTCAAGAGAGAGTCATAGAATCATAGAATCATAGAATCGTAAGGGTTGGAAAGGACCTTAAGATCATCTAGTTCCAACCCCCCTGCCATGGGCAGGGACACCTTGCCCTAAACCATGTGGCTCAAGGCTCTGTCCAACCTGGCCTTGAACACCGCCAGGGATGGAGCATCCACAACCTCCCTGGGCAACCCATTCCAGTGCTTCACCACCCTCACTGTAAAGAACTTCTTCCTTATATCTAATCTAAACTTCCTCTGTCATGTAAGAAATTACATGGAACTGTGAACAGTGAGCAGTGAATGAGTTCTGCTCTTGGTCGTGGTTTAAGCCCAGCTGGTAACTCGGAACCATGCAGCCGCTTGCTCACTCCCCCACTTCCTCCTCCCCCTGCTCCCAGAGGGATGGGGAGGAGAATCGGAAGAATGTAACTCCCACGGGTTGAGATAAGAGCAGTCCAGTAACTAAGGTATAATACAAACCCCCTACTACTACCACTAATAATAATAATGATAAGGGAAATGACAAGGGGAGAGGATACAATTGCTCACCACCCACCGACCGATACCCAGCCCGATCCGAGCAGTGATCTGGGCCTTCTGGGTAACTCCCCCCGGTTTATATACTGGGCATGACGTGCCATGGTATGGAATACCCCTTTGGCCAGTTTGGGTCAGGTGTCCTGTCTCTGCTTCCTCCCAGCTTCCCCTCCTCCCTGGCAGAGCATGAGACTGAGAAGGTCCTTGGCTGGAGTAAACATTACTTAGCAACAACTAAAAACATTGGTGTTATCAGCACTGTTCCCAGACTGAAAGTCAAAAACACAACACTGCATCAGCTACTAAGAAGAAGAAAAATGACTGCTATAGCTGAACCCAGGACACTCTTGTACACCACCCTTTTGTGATTCCTGTAGCAGAAAATAGGACATTAATGATTTTACAAAGAGCAGAACTTTTTTCTTGTACTTTCAAAGTGTTGAGTCAAACATTAAGTTTCAATATATTGAGAAGCAATGTCTTGGCAGGGTTGCATTGTTTCTTCAATATGCCAGTAATGACTATTCTGCCTCAAAAAGAGAATGTAAGAGACAAATCAGGGACTAATCTGTGTACCTAGAAAAGTTTTGAATAACAAAGCCTTGAAAAATAAGTCAGGACAAATCAAGAAAACCAGGGGGTTTCTGCTTTTTAGTTCTTTTCTGAATTTAGATTCTACATGGAATTCCCAATTTTTTGCGTAACAAGAAAAAAAGTATGGCATGAAAGTATGTTAAAAAAAAAAAAAAGAAAGGAAACCAGATCTGGTGTTGGTTGGTTTTTTTTTGTTTGTTTGTTAGTTTGTTTGTTTTCTGAGAGCCAAAATAAATCATAAGGGTCCTTTAGATGAGACTTAAAAAAAAAATTAACATCTTCAAATTCTATTTATATATTTTTCAATGTTCTACTTAGTGAATACAATCCATTAGCAGGGTTGGGTTTTTTTGTTTTGGTTTGGTTTTTTTTTCCTCTGTAGATAATGTAGATTTTTTTTAAATTATAATTCAACATAATTTTTGAATTGCCAGTGAACTTTTTGAACAGTAACTAAAAAAAAAAGTGGCAAATATCTATTGTTTTCAACCCTTAAAAGTTTTACTCAGTGATATTATTTAAAGCACATACCTTATATCCATGTTTTCCCAATATGTTCTCAATTTGTTTAAAAGTTAGTGCATGATACAAATATTAACATGCTGTTAACCTACCAAATCAAGATTGGGTGTAATTCATTGCAAATGTTATTTTGTAACTTCATTTTTTTAAAAAGTCTCATTTATATGTGAAGGGGTTTTTTTAAATTAAAATAACATTCAGTTGTTTTTACATAATTCATGAAAATTACGTGATATCTCTTAGGACTGATACAAAAAAAAAAGAGTGGGGGAAGAGGGAATGAAACTATTATTGTGTTAGGGTATTTGAGTGACAGATATCCAGACGGATCAGCATAAATTAGTCAGAAATCTGTTGATCATATAGAAACTTCTGGCCTTCTGGCTTTCTGACAGAGGCCCAGAATACAGCTGTGGTAAGCAAAGTTTCATTTTATAAATCAAATTATCAACACTGCCTGTATTTACAGTGTGTATAAAATCACTTTGTTTAACATATTCCATGTCAAATTGCTAAAAGCATACAGCAAACCTTCTGAGTGTGTTGAAATCACTGTTCCTTAGAATAAAAGTAGGAAATAAAAATTATTAATTACTGAGAAAATACATGTGATTCTCATTTTGCCTACGTCAACATAAATGAAGTTGATATAGTTAGCATAAAAACCTTTATAAGCAAGGAGATATTCCCTTATGTCAGGTGACAGATACCACTGCAACAGAAGTCTTCAAGAAAATAAACCCACCTTATTTATATATTTTCTCCAAATAAACTCTTACCATAATTAATTAAATTAAAATTATTTGTAGAATTACTTGTTCTTGCAAAAAGTCCATTTTTAGCATTTAGTATTTCAGCAGTTTCTTCATAGATTTCTATTCTTTTATTGCTTGTATAAAACAAACTTGTGCGTCTGTAACATTGTCTGAAACTCAAAATTATCTTGCTTTGTGAATTTAAATTTTTGTCATCTAACCAAGCTGAAAAAGTATAGAAATAAAAAATTCTCTATACTACAGTGTTTATATTCAGCCATTTGCCTAGCAAAAATATAGGAAGGCACATAAAACCAGACAAGTATGTGAATCTATGTTAATCTCATGAAATATTATTAATATCAATTGTATTCTCCTCTGGGGCAAAAAAAAAAAAAAAAGGGTAATTCCAAGAACCTTTACAGCATTACCTTATCTGAAGATCTTTTTAATAAATCTATTGGCCATTTAGTTAGATTCATGAGTTTAAGCTGAAGGAATGATTAAAAAATCCCTACATATGCTCTTTAAATGCATAAGCCATGCAGACACCTAGGAAAAAAGCCAGAGGATTTTTGCTATTAGGAATCATTAGTAGCATATCTAACTTTGGTGAATTTACTTTCTGAGACTTAAATCCTACTTCAAGCTACTGACTTTTTGAAATCAGATATTCCATACAAGCTTTTCCGAACAGTTGGCGAAGAATTATGAATTCCAACTCTTATTTGTTGGTATTGAAAAAACTTCCCCAAGGAAAGAGTTCTTTTTACCAGAACACAAGATAAATCTAAGAGATAAATCTTGCTCTTTTGTTACATCAAAACCAGAACTGTAGTACGCAAAATCATGTCAATATAACAAGCATATAAAACATATATAAAAAAGGGGGCCAACACACCCCCCCCCTTTTTTTTTTTTTTTTTTTGGTTTGGTTTGGTTTGGTTTGGTTTGATTTTGGTTTGGTTTTGGGTTTTTATCCCTGCCTTTTCTTTCTCATATTATGATTTTTTTTCCTATGATTGCCTATTGGAAAAGACATTCTAACAGACAAACCTCTCCCAGCTGAGGTGTTGATAACAAGAATTATGACTAATCTCTATATTTATTTTGCTAGGTTTTACAAAATGATTTAGTTAGTTAAAAGACTATTAGTCTTCCATGCCATTTTAGTGAGTCTTTTTTTGCAACTGTTTGAATAAATCTGTCTTAAGTATGATCATAGGATTTATCTCATTTACAATTAACCAGTGAATGTTAGATATCTCAGCTAGGCCAGTGAGTTATTTTTATTATTAAAGTTTTATGATTTATTTGCCATAGTGATCTACTTCTGTGGGCTCCAGGAAGAACCTGGGTGGTGTTTATACTATTAATATCCTGTTTCTGCAAATAAAACTGCTTAAGATAACACAACAGTGTAACCACAATTAACTTGGTGCTCCAAGTGAGAACTCATTACCTTTTCATTAAATGTGCTGTTTCCAACAGAAGTACATTTTCAGATATGTAGGATAATTTGTTTTATATCCTTGTTATATTCACAACTCTGTCATCAGATACTACCTCCCCGCCCCTCCCCACCCCCATTCCCCCAGTATTTTGCATTTCCAGCTCTGCTACTACTCTCTAAAGGCATGATTTTATCTCATTTTTGTCTCAGACCATAAGAAACATTTAATTCTTGTACTATGGTATCTTAATGGTCTTCATCAGAAAAAGAGCTTTATAACCAGACTGACTGGTTTTGTGTTTGTGTTGGGGGGAGGGTGTCTAAAAATCGTTCTCATTCTCTCTTCTCTGAATTCAGCTTGCTCCTCCTCACCACATAAAAAAAAGTTGAATTTAACTGAAAATATCATCATCCGGCAGTTCTACCCTTCATACGCATCTCAGTAAGAAGGAACCTTCAGTTAATGGAATCTTTTTTCATCTTTATTTATGACATCTAACATCTATTTTCTAACAGGCTCTTTGAGATATTTCCATTTATTCATAGGCTCAGCTTTTCCCCGAGTATACCTAGCTTATTCCTTCTAAGTTTTGTACACAGAATTTTACACGACTTCTACATATTCCAGAATTTGACCTTCATCATGCAAACTGTGTGTTGAAGTATGATTTTAAATTAATTCAGGAGATACCAGAAGCAAAAATTTGTATTTTCTCAAAGATACAATGTATAGAAAACATCTGTCACCCAAATGCCAGTGAAAATTCCCTAATAACTGAGACAGAACTGCATATTAATAATAAAGCTGAACTATAATTGTTTAGGATTAAGACATTTCTTTCATTGCATATACTGCAACTCTGGTGAGAGTAATACACTGCTGCTGTTGGCTGTAGTGGTGGTTAGTGTCACACAGGTAAGTCTATACATATTTAATAATATAGAATGAAACCTGACTTCAGTAAGACCTAAATTTCACACAAACAAAAATTAATCTTTAAATATATTCTTGCCATCAGTACTTTTCAGTGTATAATAGAGTATACTCAAAACTTCTGGTATTTCCAAAGGAGGACAGGGGGTGGGAAATAACCACATGAAATGAAATAATATTGTCTTTGAAAACATGCATAGATATGTGCCCCTCTATTGAGGAGGAAAAGGAACTCTTCTGCTTATAACGAGTGTTTCAATTATTCTTTCATACTGTTGCGATGTTGAAAGTCATTCCAGCACTAATGAGAATTAAAGCTGCTTCCTTTGCTCATCACCTACTTTTATTATAACAAGTGATAGGACAAGAGGTAACAGCCTCAAGGTGCACCAGGAGAGGTTTAGACTGGATATTAGGAAAAATTTCTGCACTGAGAGGGTGATCAGGCATTGACAGGCTGCCCAGGGAAGTGGTGGAATCACCATCCCTGGAAGTATTCAAAAAACGTGTGGATGAGGCCCTTAGTGACATGGTTTAGTGGTGGAGTTGGCAGTCCTAGAGTAATGGTTGGACCTGATGATCTTAAAGGTCTTTTCCAACCTAGCTGATTCTATGACTCTATGACTCTAAGGTATGTTTAGATTATATTCATCAGAGGTTGCTCGGAGAAGTTGAGCACGCTCTGTTCCTGGAAGTGTTCAAGGTGATGTTGGATGGGGCTTTGAGCAACCTGATCTGTTGGAAGATATCTGTGCCAATTGCAAATGGTGTGGACTAGATGATCTTCAAAGGTCCCTTCCAACCCAACCATTCTTTGATTCTCTTGATTCTATATTTAAGGAACATATCAAAACCACTACAAAATATCACACTTTCAGCATTAGCTTAAAGGTTCCATAATTACCACTCTAAATGAAAAGGATTCATTGCCTTCATACACTTACTAACCATAACTCTTTTTTCTGTCATAACAAAATTTTAATTTTCCCCAGGTGAGCATTACAGAGATTTTTCTCTGACCCTTTCATCCCTTGATCATGGCAAAGGTTTCATAGAAGGTTGCCCTCAGCTTTACAGGTTATGAGTAAAATGTTTAAGGACCCCAGTTTTTCGTTGAAAGAACATGCTGTGATGACACAATAAAAAAAGTGTTATCTAAGTTAGCACACTGTGGAAATACACATCTTTTTGTGTTCTTCAGCTACACAGTAGAATCAGGGAAATTTCATAAAGAGTATAGTGGAATAGGGTAAGTATGCAAAAATTCTTTGAAAAGATATAGGTATAGCAAAAATACTTGTATACAGCATCCAAAAGAAGCAAAACACATAATCTAAATTGGGGAAATTTAATTTATTTACCTTAGAGAGTACAATTTCTGGAAAATTACTGAAATATTTCACAATATTCAGAACTTAATCAGATCTTTGTAGAAAGCCTACACAGCTATTTGTTTTCCCCAAAAATTGTGGAACTCTTGTCTCTGAATAAGAAGTTTTATGAGTCAGTCTACTTCTTTCTCTTTCTTACTTCCATCAAATGGCTCTTTTATTATTAATTCAAAAAAGTGGCATGAGGAGTTACTAAAAATTTTGCCACACAGTCCTAGGCACTCATATTGAAGGTCTTTGCTGCATTAGTACTGTCTCTAGCCATCTGTCTACCAGTCAACAGGCTGGTTGCCTATCCTGTGTGAGTATGTCAATTCTCTACGATTTATATCTGCTGCTTTTGCCAGACTTCGTAAACAGCCCATGACAGATGCTGTAGAAATCAGCATCTGCTTACTTTCCCAGCTCTCTCTTACTGCTCTTTCCTAGCCAAAACAAGGGGGGAGAGATGAGGAAACTTCATTTTGTATACCTATTGCATGTACATGCTTACAAACAGACAATCCAAGGGAAAATACTGCTGAACATCTAAACTTCATTACGTTTGCTATTAGCCAGTTTCTTTGCCTCTTCTCAGTTTTTGTGATATGATTTTAATGCTATTGGTAGTCTCAGTAAGAAAAAGTCAAGACAGGGAACCTGAACAATATGCCAGGATAGAACCAGGAATATGTTTAAATTATCGAATGTGCTGACTATTAAAAATGGCTGTTAAAACATTGAATACCCAAGTAGATTTCCACTAAGTATTGAAAGAGATCAGTTCAAAGTTGAAAATTGAACCAGACCCTGTTAATTTTAGCGAATCAATATTTCTACTCATTCAATTACACATGCTCTATGTGCCCACATCTGAGCATGAGCAGTTAGTAAATTTTATACAAACAGTTTAATAGAATACTTAAAAGGTGGATGGATATTTCCACACATTTCTAAGATCAGGCTTTTATCTCCAAGAGAAGCTGGGAAGAGAAAATTTCTTAAGGTTCTTCTGTTTTGCCATCTACCATTTACTGTTCCTGTGCCAATAAAAATATATCAATCAAACAAATAGTCAAACAATACACCCACACTAAAGCAGAGGAGGAGGAGATGAGGCCTTGTGTTTGGGAAATTTTATTGAAGATTTTCCGCAAATGATTTGTTAATGCAACTATTCTGATAGTGAAGGTGGTAAGAGTGCAAAATGGAAACAGGCATTTGGTCATGTTATCATGTAGTTCTCTGAGTGGGATTATGCAGAGGGACAGTAGTAAGTTTAAAAAAAAAATAATAACATTTAAGAACCCTTACTGACAAATTAACCCCAAGAAAACTCACCTGATGAAGTGTTTCCAGTTGGACATTGAGATATATCTAGGATTACTAAAACAAGCTACACTTATTCCTATTGGATATATTTCTTTCAGTAGTCCACCAGAGTTTCTATAGTGGTAAAAAAAAGCAACATTTTTTTAAAAAGAAGTACTTAGAAAACTGGTAAATCACAAAATTTTCAGGTTAAATTATGTCTTTAGATGAATGCAGTCACCAGCAAAGCCTGAGGAACAAAATGCCTTAAGCCTGATGATCACTGCACAGGAAAACCTTTGGATGTCTCAGCTGGATTAAGTTCCACTAGCAGATAAAAGTGTTGTTATTTTAAATGCCCCAGAGTATCCAGCCTGGCCTCTGTCTGCCACTTGAGAAAGTCAAGGGCCTTGCATCATAGTTAGTAGTCTAACATGCAAGTCTCAGATAGGTAGTCTAAAGCATCTGAAAAGAAATTGGATGTTTAAATTTGGAGAACTGTATCACTTTTAGAGAGACAGATTGTTCTCTTTGATTATTAACAGGAGGTGTACTTACTGCCTGCAGAGTAGCAGAAAACACTCAAACTCCATAACACTTCTGTTATTAATAGAAAAAGGTTGCAGTCCCCAAGGTAACTTTAAAGCATTTTTGTACTAATTTATACAGTGCTGTAGTAGTTCCTATCTTATAATGATGTTTAATGGGTTATAGTTATACAATATCAATCTAATCTAAAATGCATTATGTATGCACCCTAAACAGGCTTTCAGTACCATTATACAACAGATGTCATGATCTTTCCTGTCACTGATTGTTTAAAAGGATTAATATTTTCCCATTTGTTCCCTGTGGCCACAGTATGTGCAAATTGCAACTCTTAGCATTTCTTTAATTGGGAAATAGTTACTATTTCCTGAATTATGTATGTATGTTCTTTTAACCTATGGAAATTTTAACATCGCATTAGAGCTGTACTTCTTAGCACCCATGATAAGACCACATATTGGTTACCCTGGCAGTTCTCCCTCGAAATGTATTCAGAATTTTAGAGTAATAGATATTTGTAAATTACATTAGGCTCAGTGCTTAGCCAAAACCCCCCAATTATCTCTCATGGATGGTGCTTTACCTTCAAATGAACTCTATGAAGCCACTAGTAAAAAGGCAGTAGAAACTTAAGGCATCAATTATCCAGCACTACAAAGTGCTTAAATGCAACTTTAATACCTAGATAGATCATTTAGATCATTTAGAACTGAAACTTAAAGCACAGAGTGCCCAAATGAAGCAAAATGTACTATAGATTGGGAAGAAAAGGCACTACGGATGATATCGAATGGTCAGAGATTTAGATCAGAAATAAAAGACATACTTAACAGATAAAGGACACTACGTTTCTGCCAGTGGAAGTGCCTTTTCAAAGACAAATATTCAGGAAGACATGAAGACACCTAAAAGCCCTATGTATGGGCAGATATATAGCTACGTATCACAAGACTTTAACAGAACAGAGTAATTGCAAAAGCTGGATAATTCCCATCCTCAAATTTATTAACTCCTCTGAGTACTGCTGAGCAGTGTTAGTAAGCTTCCAGCACTTCAGAGGAAGAGGGAGGATCTAACCCCACCCGAAAGGCTACACTAGCCCTTGTTCTCTGTTAACTGTAAAATAGCAATTATTCTTGTGGATATCTTAAATCATATATTCATGTGACTGAAAATCTTCTGTGTGTATATTTTTGGGGATATAATTGGGAGCAGTGAGTTGACATAGCAGATACCTGTACTAAGTAAAAGCAGTGAAACCAGAGGGGAAAAGTAAAGTTATTATCTCCATGTGAAGATAGTCACCTGCGTGTACAGGAACAGAAAATTCAAATGTGCTTTTCATGAACCTTGGTTAAAAGCAACCACTACCGCTTGAACTTTGCTTCTTTTATCAGTGGTATATTACACATAATAGAATGCATAGGGCAGTGCACTGAAAAAGAAGTATGTATTTTCTGTCCAGATAGATCTCAGTAGGCCATCACTTTACATTTACTCTCTCTTCTTCTGCTGCACAGAATTTACTTTTGGAAAGAGATCTTCTGCATGGCTCAGACAGTAATCTTTCTTGGATCTTCAAAAATATTTTGGACACTGGCACCATCTCAAAGCAGTTTTGGAGAAAATGCTTATGAACACATATGAATAGGTGTTACCTGTGATCTAATTTTAGCTAATAAAAATATTTGCTTAATATCTACACTGAACATCTCTGTCAGTGAAAATGAACCACTAGATGACATGAAGAAAGTACTCCTATTTTAATTTTACCCAAACATCTGCTTTAACTGGGTGCTACAAAGAAAGTTGTCTCTTCAGAGATAGTTTTGTAATATGGTATTCAGATTACTGAAAACAAAAATAATTTGCTTGTCAATTTTGGAAATGAGCTAACAAATTCTGTTTTTCATGATGTTCAGAAAGTCACAGGACTGGAATACCAACCCATAAAAATTCTGGTTGAAAGACTTTGAGACATGAAGAAATTAACTGAACATGGTTTGACTTCTGTCCCTTTAATGGCACATTTTACAATGTTTTCAGCCTTCATGTTTTCTTCTTTCTCAAGAGGATAAGAATCCAGGCACTAAGTAATATATTCTCCTCTCAAACCTTCTTTACTTGGTAGACTTTAATGTGGGCAGAGAAAACTCCTAGTGCATGCAAAAAGTCTTAGCAAAATAGGATTAAACTTCATTAATGTAAGAATAATATCTTTTACATTTGAATTCTTGTATTGCATTGTCAAATCCTTGCAGGTACTTTCCATTTAGTGAGCTTGTTACTTACAAGAGATTTGGAAGGAAACTGTAAAAGAATCACTCACAATAAGATACTTACTGTCATTTGAAAGATCATTTTTGCAAGGTGTCAGAAGAAAAGTACACATTTGTTTAAGAAAGAATAAAAATTGCAAGTGAATTTGACCCTGAATGTAGCACAGGTCCAGGTCAGTATTGTTAACTAGAGACTCACAGTGTAACAGCAAGATTACTTTTTTTTATTGTTGATTGATTAATGTACCTGTTTATCTATTTATTTCTATTTTGGGAATTCCTAAAGAAAAGTGACTTACGGTGTGAAATGCAGTATCTTGTATAAGAATTTCACAGCATTGTGTTTGTATGTGTTTGGGTGAACTGTAGTTATTGTTTGAAAATTCTTTAAAAAATAGTATGTTCTGGAAAAGGTTTTACATAGAACATTTCAGCAGAAGATTGCTGTTTGACTGGAAACCTAGCTGTGTTTCCAGAGCCCTCCGGATGATGCTAGTTTAGCTTGGATTTATTTACTGTAAGTGGCTTTGATCAGAACCAAATTAGTAATAAAAAGAGAAATCAGGATTCATGATTCTATTAGTCAGAGGAAAAGGAATATTCTTGAACCTGACATCTAAGTTAGGTTCTCCAGTCCAGCAATAAATATTATTTTGTAAGCTGTAGATACTTCAGTGATATCATCTTTGATGGTCGAGTTTCTCTCATAGTCAATTCTTTTTTATTGTCATATTGGTGGTGACTATTTTAGATATTCTTGGATGGTAATAATATCATTGTATTTAAAACAAGGGGGTTTTTTGAAAGTCACATGAAACTGTCCTCGAATTGAAAAATACAGGGAAAAACATTATTTCATATTCAAACACATTCAGTTTCTAAATATATAAATTAGAAATAGAATCATAGAATCATAGAACCATAGAATCATAAGGGTTGGAAAGGACCTTAAGATCACCTAGTTCCAACCCCCCTGCCATGGGCAGGGACACCTTGCCCTAAACCATGTGGCTCAAGGCTCTGTCCAACCTGGCCTTGAACACTGCCAGGGATGGAGCATCCACAACCTCCCTGGGCAACCCATTCCAGTGCTTCACCACCCTCACTGTAAAGAACTTCTTCCTTATATCTAGTCTAAACTTCCCCTGTTTAAGTTTGAACCCATTACCCCTTGTCCTACCACTACAGACCCTAAGGAAGAGTCCCTCCCCAGCATCCTTGTAGACCCCCTTCAGATACTGGAAGGCTGCTATGAGGTCTCCACGCAGCCTTCTCTTCTCCAGGCTGAACAGCCCCAACTTTCTCAGCCTGTCTTCATATGGGAGGTGCTCCAGCCCTCTTATCATCCTCGCGGCCCTCCTCTGGACTCGCTCCAACAGCTCCATGTCCTTTTTATGTTGAGGACACCAGAACTGTACACAATACTCCAAGTGAGGTCTCACAAGAGCAGAGTAGAGTGGCAGGATCACCTGCTTTGACCTGCTGGTCACGATTCTTTTGATGCAGCCCAGGATACGGTTGGCTTTCTGGGCTGCGAGCGCACACTGCCGGCTCATGTTAAGCTTCTCGTCAACCAACACCCCCAAGTCCTTTTCTGCAGGGCTGCTCTGAATCTCTTCTCTGCCCAGCCTGTAGCAGTGCCTGGGGTTGCCCCGACCCAGGTGTAGGACCTTGCACTTGGCTTGGTTAAACTTCATAAGGTTGGCATCGGCCCACCTCACAAGCGTGTCAAGGTCCCTCTGGATGGCATCCCTTCCCTCCAGCGTATCAACCGAACCACACAGCTTGGTGTCATCGGCAAACTTGCTGAGGGCGCACTCAATCCCACTGTCCATGTCACTGACAAAGATGTTGAACAGGACCGGTCCCAACACCGATCCCTGAGGGACACCACTCGTTACAGGTTTCCAACTGGACATCGAGCCATTTACCACAACTCTTTGCGTGTGGCCATCGAGCCAGTTCTTTATCCACCGAGTGGTCCATCTATCAAATTGATGTCTCTCCAATTTAGAGACAAGGATGTCATGTGGGACAGTGTCGAATGCTTTGCACAAGTCCAGGTAGATGACATCAACTGCTCTGCCCCTGTCCATCAGTTCCGTGGCTCCATCATAGAAGGCCACCAAATTGGTCAGGCAGGATTTCCCCTTAGTGAAGCCATGTTGGCTGTCACCAACCACCTCGTTGTTTTTCATGTGCCTTAGCATGTTTTCCAGGAGAAACTGTTCCAAGATTTTGCCAGGCACAGAGGTGAGACTGACTGGTCTGTAGTTCCCCGGGTCTTCCACCTTCCCCTTCTTGAAAATGGGGGTTATATTACCCTTCTTCCAGTCATCGGGAACTTCACCTGACTGCCAGGATTTTTCGAATATGATGGACAGTGGCTTAGCAACTTCATTCGCCAGCTCCTTCAGGACCCGTGGATGGATTTCATCAGGTCCCACGGACTTGTGCACGTTCAGGTTCTTAAGATGATCTCGAACCTGATCCTCTCCTACAGTGGGCCTAAGGTCTTCGTTCTCACAGTCCCTGCATTTGCTTTCCAAGACTTGGGTTGTGTGGTCAGAGCATTTGCTGGTGAAGACTGAGGCAAAGAAGTCATTAAGAACCTCAGCCTTCTCCAAATCCATGGTAGCCAGTTCTCCTGATAGCTTCTGGAGAGGGCCTACATTGTCCCTAGCCTGTCTTTTATTTGCTACGTATCTATAGAATCCTTTCTTGTTATCTTTTACATCCCTTGCCAAACTTAATTCTAGCTGGGCCTTAGCTTTCCTAACCTGGTCCCTAGCTTCTTGGGCAATGCTCCTGTATTCTTCGCAGGCCGCCTGTCCTTGCTTCCACCTTCTATAAGCTTCTTTTTTCCCTCTAAGTTTCCTCAGCAGCTCCTTGTCCATCCATGGAGGTCTCCTGGCCCTCCTGCTGCACTTTCTTCTAGTTGGGATGCAACACTCTTGAGCACGTAGCAGGTGATCCTTGAATACCAACCAGCAGTCTTGGGCCCCCCTGCCCTCTAGGACTGTATCCCATGGAACCTTACTAAGGAGGTTCCTGAAGAGGCCAAAGTCTGCTTTCTTGAAGTCCAGGGCAGTGAGCTTGCTGCACGCTCTTCTCACCGTCCTGAGGATCTCAAACTCAACCATCTCGTGATCACTAGAGCCAAGGCTGCCCTGGAGCGTTACATTTCCAACCAGTCCCTCCCTGTTGGTGAGCACAAGGTCCAGCATGGCACCTCTCCTCGTCGGCTCCTCTACTGCTTGAAAGAGGAAGTTGTCTTCCACACAATCGAGGAACCTCCTGGATTGCTTGTGCCGGGCCGTACCGTCCCTCCAACAGATGTCAGGATGGTTGAAGTCCCCCACGAGGACCAGGGCCTGCGAGCGTGAGGCTGCTCCTATCTGTCTGTAGAGCGCTTCATCTACAGAGTCCTCTTGATCAGGTGGCCTGTAACAGATCCCCACTGTAATGTCCCCTGTTGCTCTTTTCCCTTTGATCCTGGCCCACAAACACTCTGTCTGGGGATGGGTGATGAGGTAACAGAGTTCCATACTCTCTAGCCTATCACTGACATAGATAGCAACACCCCCTCCCCGTCTGCCTGGCCTGTCTTTTCTAAACAGCCTGTAACCTTCCATTCCGACATTCCAGTCATAGGAGCCATCCCACCATGTTTCTGTGATACCAATGACATCATATTCCCGTAGCCTTGCACACATCTCTAATTCCTCTTGCTTGTTCCCCATACTACGGGTGTTTGTATAGAGGCACCTTAGCCGAGCTCCAAATGAAGCCGACTCAATGGCTGGGGCAGCTGGAACATCTCTGCATTGCTCCAAGCACTTATTACAGGTGCTGGCAACTGACCAGGAATGTTGGGATGGATCAATGCTCCCCTCCCCCAACACATCTAGTTTAAAGCTTTCCTGACCAGCCTGGCAAGCCTCCTACCAAAACAGCTCTTCCCCTTCTTTGTCAGACCAGCTCCACCAGCCTCCAGGAGATCTGGCCTCCCAAATGGAGCCCCATGTTCTAAATAGCCAAACCCCTGACTATGGCACCAGCATTCTAACTATTTATTAACCTGCCAGACACGCCTAGCTTTTTTAAGGTCCTCCCCTTTGCCCTGGAGAATCGATGAAAAATCTATCTGAGCTCCAGAGCCCCTAACCACCTCTCCCAGGGCTCTGTAGTCCTTCTTAATGTCCTCCAGGCAACTGCTGTCTATATCTCTAGCACCCACATGGACCACTAGGAGGGGGTAATAGTCAGCAGGACTTACTAGAGCAGGCAGCCTCTCAGCAACATCCCTGATCCGAGCCCCCGGCAGGCAACACACCTCCCTCGAGACTGGATCAGGCCGGCAGATGAGCGCCTCTGTGCCTTTCAAAGTAGAGTCCCCTACTACTATGACCCTCCTCTTTTTCCTGGAGGCACCAGTAGCGATCCTCTTTACTGGTGCATCAGCAGGGTGCTCATTAGGTGTGGTGGGTGCTTTCTCATTAGCCTCCTGCAGAACCGCGAAGCGGTTCTGGGTGGGGACATCAGATTTAGGAGGAAGCCCCTTGTCGTTAATTGTCCTCTTCCTCCTTTTTTTGATCGTTTTTCTCGTGACTAATTCCCAGCTTCCTGGGTTGCTGCCTTCCTTCTTTCCTATATGAGCAATGCTGGACGTTTGCAGCCCCTGCGCAGTTTGGGCCTGGAGCAAGCAGCCCAGCTTCCTCTCAGCTTCCCTGGCATCTTTTAGCTCTCCAACAGCCTCCCGCAGCTCAGCCACCTGCTGCAGGAGGACCTCCACCAGAGCGCACCGAGTGCAGCCCTGTCCATCGTGCACCCCCGCCTCACGAGACCAGTCGAGGCACTTTCTACACTCCGAGGTCTGCGCCGCAGCCTCCCCTCTCATCGGTTCTGTCTGGGTGCCTACGCTGGCCACCGCCGGGGCAGAGCTCCCAGAGCGGGCCCTGCTCCTGAGGCGAGTGCTCACCATCCCGCTCGCTCTGCCTGCGCAAACTGCCGCGCAAACTGCCGTGCCACGCCCTGTTTGCCCGCCCTGTTCACCGCGCTCCCTGGGATGGGTTTTACCCACTGAGGGCTGGTGCCGTCACTCCTGGCGCCGCCCCCTGTGAGTCAGCTGCTCGCGTCAGTTGAGCTGCCGGCTCCTGGGCAAGTCCTGTCGAGGACTTGAGGCTCCCTCGGTCGCTCTTGCCGCTCCGAACTGAGGCTCCGGGACGCTGTGCTTCCCCCCGCTCCGGTGTTAAAGGCGTCCTCTCTGGAGATACTCACCTCGGCAATTGATCGTTAGTGGTCGATGATGGCCCTTTTGAATCTGCCACCGTCACTCCTGGCGCCGCCCCCTGTGAGTCAGCTGCTCGCGTCAGCTGAGCTGCCGGCTCCTGGGCAAGTCCTGTCGAGGACTTGAGGCTCCCTCGGTCGCTCTTGCCGCTCCGAACTGAGGCTCCGGGACGCTGTGCTTCCCCCCGCTCCGGTGTTAAAGGCGTCCTCTCTGGAGATACTCACCTCGGCAATACATTAATAAATCACATTTTAAATTTAGCAAATTTTAAAGAAAAGGTTTTGGTGTGTTAAGCTGCTAAATAACATTAAGTCACTGAATTCTTTGGGGATGAAGTTATAGAAAAATGAAGATAAAAATAGTGGAATACCACAGTAAGAAGCATTAGATCAGAGGACTGATTTTTACGAATGGATCTTTATCTTCTTTTCCCACAAAAGAGGTTAGGGAAGCCATTTGTGTAACAAGAAGAAATGTATAGTTCTAACACAGAAAAAGATCATAAGATAGGAGACCACATGGAATAAACAGAGTAACTAGCCAAGTGATAAAATTTTATAATTGACCACAGTCATGTAGATCAGTTAAAGCTAAAGAAGACTATAAAAAAGTTTTAAAGATCTGAAGGAAATAAAGTTGAATTAAGAACTTGTTGCCTAATTTAATGTAATCCATATATAAGGCAAAGTATATTGACAGATATAATTTTTAACTACTGAGCTTAAATCCATTAGGTGGCTCAGAAAACAAATAACTGGTCAACATAGCAGAAATCTGTCTTAGGCAAGCAGCAATATTCAAACATTTAAACCTGCTTCTAGTGGTAAAAAAACCCCAACAACAAACCAGCTGATTGAATTGTCTCCACAATTCAACATTCTGTAATACTGTCTGTTAAAGGCTTTCATCATATAGAGATCATGCATTAGAGCATGAACCTGAATATTTAAATTTTAAGACAATTCAGAGTGACTGATCTGACAAATGTGGAGCTGGTATGGGGAGAAGCTCAAATAACAAGCTCCTGGGCCTATGTTCACAGAATCATAGAATAATTGAGGTTGGACTGGACCTCGGGAGGTCATCTGGTCCAACTCCCCTGCTGAAGCAGGGCCACCTAGAGCCAGTTGTCCAGGACCATGTCCAGATAGCTTTTGAATGTCTCCAAGAATGGAGACTGCACAACCTCCTTGGGCAACGTGTTCTTTCAAGGCAGATCTTTGTTCCAAGATTCAATTCAAGCGATGTCTGCAGTCCCTTCTATGGACTCTAAAGGGCCTTTCACAGCTTCTGAGGCCAAATTACCCGTTCCCACTCCTCTCAGCAGGCTTTCAAACCTGCCTGACTTGATAGCTAAAGTATGGGCCCCTGACTTTCCACACTGTTTATTTGTTAACTTTCTACTTGGCCCTGTTTCACCTCCTTTAACTAAAACAAAGTGGAGGTGTCATTCTGGTGAAAGTTCTCAGAGGACCAGCCCCTAGAAGGCATTGTGAACAAGAACACATCTAGATGGTTATCCAGTGAAATCCTCCAGTACTGGTCTCTGACCTTTTATCCTCAAGGACAACCATGGATCCTTGTGCCACACACTAGATTGTGCAGTAATATATCCCTTAGGTTCATGCTGCAAAAACACTCCTCTGAAGCACTGAAAAAAAAAAAAAAATCATCACAACCTTTCAAACATGTTGAACAGGTAAAAAAATGGACAAAAATTGTCACATTGTCTTAGAGATTGTGGTCCAGTTGGGACTCAGAGGAAATTGAGGCCCAGGTGCTATACAACGTGTATGCAAGCCATTGGTTTTAGAAGGAATTATACCCAAGAAATCTGGCTGTCAGCTAGTCTATAATTTTGGCTTCAAGACCGTATATTGGTCCCTCCAGTATGACCTCTAACAGTATACACAAAGCAAGTAATTCCCCATTTTGCAGCACCAATTTGGATCTGGAAATTTAGCAGCTTTACCCAAAGTATTTCATTATTAATTCTTGGTTAGGTCATATGTAGGCAGCCTGTTTAACCTGCACTGCTGTGAAGACATACTTAGAGACGTAGTGAACTGGATTATTTACCTAAGACCACACAGGGTGACAGAAGTGGGAATCAAATCTCTGTCTCCAAAGCTCAAATTTTCCCCCATTACCCATTCTTTGTCCCTAAAAAAATAGAGCTGGAAAAGATTAACTTTTTAAAAGATAAATAAAAAGTAGTACTAAAATGTAATTTGGATGTCATGTGCAACTTCTGAAATAAAAACTGTGGAATCATAGAAACTTGTGTTCCCAGCATCTCTCCCAGAAAATTCTCCTCTTGTTCTATAAAATTCAGTTTGAATATATTCTTTTTGAATATATTCTTTTTCCAGTATACCTGGATGACCTGAAAGATCATGATTTACAACCCTTTTGACCACAAAAGGCACAGGTTGGTTTGGTCACCTGATTTGTTCAGCCTGGAGAAGGCTGAGGAGCGACCTCATTGCAGTTTACAGCTTCCTCAAGAGGGGCAGCATAGGGGGAGGAGCTGATCTCTCTGATGGCCAGTGACAGGACACGTGGAAATAGAATGGAGCTGCATCAAGGGAGGTTCAAATTGGACATTAGGAGAAGGTTCTTCACAGAGAGGGTGGTTGGTCACTGGAACAGGGTCTCCAGGGAACTGGTCATAGCACCCAGCCTGTCAGAGTTCAAGAGGTGTCTGGATGACACTTTCAGTCATAGGTTTAGTTTCAGGTAGTCCTGTGAGGAGCAGGGAGTTGGACTCAATAATCCATATGGATCCTTTCCAACTCAAGATATGCTATGATTCTATGATTCCAAACCCATAGGCATGGAAATTTTATACCATACTAAGTGCCCAGAAGTTCACACATGTGGCATTTCAGCTGCTTATAGGCACTGGGATAAATAATTGGGAAAGACATTTTGTCTGAGACAGCTGGGTCCCAAACATTTAAGAAAAAACTGTCTGTATTTTTGAAAAGGAAATTGGAAAGGAACAGTAGTATTTACAGTAGCTTACTGCAAAAGTTTCTTTCTCTCTAATATTATCCAGGATTTATTAAGACCATCATTTGCTCCCAACAGAGAAAAACACACTGTAGACAAGAAAAAAAACCCAACAAACTAGATGAGGTAGATTACGAGGACAGAAAATTAAGGTTACCATTCTCTCTGTGTAAACAAGTCTTTGAAACTAGCAGCACCTCACATACAGTGATTTATTAATTTTTTTTTTAAATGGAGACTTGTGTTAATATTGTTCGTCTGAAGCTTCTGCAATTCTGAGTTATGTGAAGCTAGACAGGAAACAATCCTTAAAGTGGCATTGGTTTTGACATGTACTAATCTGCTTGGTAAGCTTTAATAATTCTTCAATATGATATTTGTTTCAGTGGTGTTTCCAGAAATCAAGTACATGACATACATTCTTCCCAAAGATAGACCACACAAAAGAATCTAACCTTTGAAATACAATAAAGAAAAACATTTGTTTGCTTGGCAAGAAGTTCCAGTAGGGCACAAATGCCAACATTTACAGATGAATCCAAATGTTCAACAGATGGTAAACTGAATAAGGTACACCTGGAACTATACTATGTAGCGAAAAAAGTACGTGACATAGTGTGCGAACACAAATGCAAAAGAGGAATATTAACAAGGTATTTTGGAACAATGAAGCAAAGGCAGCCTAAATCATACTACTCAGGTTTTCAGCTGCACAAAATAAAAGGATTCCACCAAAATAATTTTGTCTAAAATCTATAACATGATCTTAGATACAAAATATGACATTCTACCTGACCAATTTGGTGGCCTTCGATGATGGAGCCACGGAACTGATGGACAGGGGCAGAGCAGTTGACGTCATCTACCTGGACTTGTGCAAAGCGTTCGACATTGTCCCGCACGACATCCTTGTCTCTAAATTGGAGAGACATCAATTTGATAGATGGACCACTCAGTGGATAAAAAACTGGCTCGATGGCCACACGCAAAGAGTTGTGGTAAATGGCTCGATGTCCAGTTGGAAACCTGTAACGAGTGGTGTCCCTCAGGGATCGGTGTTGGGACCGGTCCTGTTCAACATCTTTGTCGGTGACATGGAGAGTGGGATTGAGTGTGCCCTCAGCAAGTTTGCCAACGACACCAAGCTGTGTGGTTCGGTTGATACGCTGGAGGGAAGGGATGCCATCCGGAGGGACCTTGACACGCTTGTGAGGTGGGCCGATGCCAGCTTTATGGAGTTTAACCAAGCCAAGTGTAAGGTCCTACACCTGGGTCGGGGCAATCCCAGGCACAGCTACAGGCTGGGCAGAGAAGAGATTCAGAGCAGCCCTGCAGAAAAGGACTTGGGGGTGTTGGTTGACGAGAAGCTTAACATGAGCCGGCAGTGTGCGCTTGCAGCCCAGAAAGCCAACCGTATCCTGGGCTGCATCAAAAGAATCGTGACCAGCAGGTCAAAGGAGGTGATCCTGCACCTCTACTCTGCTCTTGTGAGACCTCACTTGGAGTATTGTGTACAGTTCTGGTGTCCTCAACATAAAAAGGACATGGATCTGGTGGAGCAAGTCCAGAGGAAGGCCGCGAGGATGATAAGAGGGCTGGAGCACCTCCCATATGAAGACAGGCTGAGAGAGTTGGGGCTGTTCAGCCTGGAGAAGGGAAGGCTGCGTGGAGACCTCATAGCAGCCTTCCAGTATCTGAAGGGGGTCTATAAGGATGCTGGGGAGGGACTCTTTGTTGAGGACTGTAGTGGTAGGACAAGGAGTAATGGCTTCAAACTTCAACAGGGGAAGTTTAGATTAGATATAAGGAAGTTCTTTACAGTGAGGGTGGTGAAGCACTGGAATGGGTTGCCCAGGGAGGTTGTGGATGCGCCATCCCTGGCGGTGTTCAAGGCCAGGTTGGACAGAGCCTTGGACCACATGGTTTAGTGCAAGGTGTCCCTGCCCATGGCAGGGGGGTTGGAACTAGATGATCTTAAGGTCCTTTCCAACCCTTACTATTCTATGATTCTATGATTCTAGGTAGGAAGGCACTCATGACCACCTAGTTCAAACCCATCCTCAGAACAAGGTCATGTTGAGAAGCTTCCTTAGAGCTGTGTCCGGGCAGGTTCTTTAATATCTCTGAGGTTGGAGACTCCACAACTTTTCTGAGCAACCTATTCCAGTAAAATCTTTTTTTCTTACTTTTCAGTCGATTTTACTGTGTTGTAGTTTGCGCCCATGAACTAGATGATCTTAAGATCCTTTCCAACCCTAACGATTCCATGATTCTTCTATGATTCTGAGGTCCATGTGAGTGGCAGCATCTTCCACAACCATATGTTGTACCAACCACTCCTCCCAGCTTTATATCTCATCTCTGTATTTGACGAGGATGTACTCGTTTCCACCATCCAGGTCGTTAAGAAAGATGCCAAAAAAGTACTGGCCCCAGTATTGACCCCTGGGTACACCACTAGCAACTGGACTCCATATGGTCCTCATCTGCTGATCACGAACCTCTGAAACCAGTGGTTCATGCTCACTGTCAGTCTAACTTGTTGTCTATTTATTGTTGCCAATTACCTTGTTTTCTACTTATCTATTCCATACTTCACCATTTTGTCTATGAGTCTGTTACTGTGACATACTGACAAAAGACCTACTAAAGTCAAGATAAGCAACTGCTGTCCCCTCATCCTCCAAGCCAGTCAGTTTCTTGCAGAAGACTGCCAGGTTGGCCAGAAGTTGTTTCAGCCTTGTAAATAATCCCTGCTGACTCCTCCCAATCAGTTTGTTGTCTTTTATGTGTTTAGAAATGGTTTCCATGATCAGTAGCTCCAGTACCTGTCAAGAGAGCAAGCTGAGACTGACTGGCCTGTAGCTCTCCAAATCTTCTTCTGGCCCTTCTCAGTGATAGGAGTGATATCTTCTTTCTTTCAGTCCTCAGGAGCTTCCTCTGATTACCATGACCTTTCAAAGATAATCAAGAGCAGCCGCACAGTGACATCAGCCAGCTCCCTCAGCACTTGCAGATCCCATGGATTTATGTATGTTCAGTTTGTTTAAATATTCTGTAATCTGATCCTCCTCCATTGAGGGTAAGTCTGTCTTGTTCCAGATTTTTCCATTGGTGTCAGGGTTTGGGATTGTCTGATGATAAATGGGGTACCTTGGATACCTGTCTGGGAGAAGCTAATAATCTTTATTCTGTGCTAGGAGCTACTTATCCAAGGGCATAAAAGAACTTTACCTCTATGTTATTTCATGGAATAACTTTTATAATGCTGTCTAATTGTGTGGGGTGCAATCTGTGTGACAAAGGAGTGCTTGAACACCTAGCACTATAAAAAACCCATAAAATTTCTATAAAGTGAAAATACTTGCTTGGGCAGCTATCGTAATCCATGAGGTGATCAAGGAGAATTACTTTATGGCCTTGTTTTTTTCTTGGTCTATAAAGGGCTTTACAATGTTACATTAAAATAGTAACTTCCAGTTGTTATTCTGTTGTCACAGGGCACTTAGGCTCAGTAGGTTTCAATGGTTTTCATAGGCATCCTTGGTTTGGCAGGCTTATTGAAATGAAACTTCAAATCCATTTAAAGTTTTCCCATCATTAGATGCATTAAGTAGAATTTCATTCATTTGTAGGTGTTGATGGGAAATTAAACACAAGCAAAAATAGTTGATATATAAAAAAAGATTATATAGCTCTTAAAGAAGGTTAGTTTTACAGAAATAATAATTAAAAAAAACCCGAAACATTAATGTTTGAAGTCTTTTGGGTGGCTTGGGTTAGCATTTCAGTAACATCAAAGTACACTGTGCTTTACATACAAACAGGTGTTTTGACAGAGGTACATGGTAAAGTTTAATAAGTGTTTTCCTGAATTGTTCATCTTTTAAGCTACTTTCTGAAAAGTCCATATGAATTCAAGTTATTAACAACAACAACCAAAAAAAAAAAAAAAGAAAAAAAAAGAAGTAGTATTTATTTGGTGTAGATGTCCAGGGTTTGGTCGTGGGGAGGAGTGGGGGGTGTTGCAGGATAGCCTCTGTGAGGAGAGGCCAGGCCTGCCTCATGCCGGACACACCTGGGTCCGACAGACTCACTGTAGGGCATGGCTGAGCCCCGCTGCCGAGGTGGTGGTGCTTCAGGGAAAACATGTTTAAGAAAGGGCAGAAAATGGCACACAGGCAGTGAGGAGTGAAGAAAAAAATTTGAGAAACACTCCTGCAGACACCAAAGTGAGAGAAGGAGGAGGTGTGCCAGGTAGGTGCTGGAACAGAGAACCCTGAAGCCACTGGAGGACACTGCCTTGGAGCAGATAGATATGCCCTGAAGGAACTGTGGCCTGTGGAGAGCCCATGCTGGAAGATATTTTTTCCTTCCTGTGAGAAGGATCCATGCTGGAGGAGAGCTATGTATGGGGAGGAAGGAGTGGCAGAGAAGAATTGTTATGAACTGACCACAACCCCTTTCCCCATCCCTTCAGCACTGACTGGGGAAAGGGAGGTCGAGGAGTCAGGAAGGAAGGAGGGAAGTTGAGTCTGGGAGGAAAAGGGGTGAGATGAGGTGAGATGGTTTCATTTTTTCCTTTGTTTCTCACCATACAACTGTATTTTAATTTGCAATAAATGAAAATTATTTTCTCTAAACTAAGTCTATTTTCCCTGTGGTGGTAATTGGTAAATGATTTCCCTCTTGGCCCATGAGGATTTCTGTCTTATTTTTTCCTATTAAGGACGAGGACTGAGAGAGCAGCTGGTTGGTTGTCTAGTGTCTGGCCAAGGTCAACCCATCATGAAGGGAAAATAAAATTGAAATGGGGAGATTCAGGCTGGGTGTGAGGAAGAAATTTTTTACAATGAGGGTGGTAAAACACTGGAACAGGTTGCCCAGAGAGGTGGTAGATGCGCCACCCCTGCAGACATTCAAGGCCAGGCTGGATGTGGTTCTGGTCAACCTGATTTAGTTGAAAATGTCTCTGCTTATTTCAGGGGTGTTAGACTAAACGACTTTGAAGGTCCCTTCCAACCCCAACTATTCTGTAATTTTGTGAAGCTGTGATTCTGTGGTTCTGTGATACTGTAAACTCCAGTAATGCTGCACCTTAGAGAGTTCAATATAAGTTTATCAGTAACAAATTGTTTCTTCCACTTTAGTTATAATTGAAGGGAGATATATGTTAGCATTCACACAACTTTTTTATCTATTATAATCAATGTTTTAATGGAAAACATGAAAATCTGTTTAATTACATGCCCCAGATTATTGGTTGTTTTATACTGTAGGAGGATCTGGAAAGAAGTATTGTGAGAGAAATTGCTAGACTACAATCTCAACAAGTCAGATACTCGAACTCTCTGATGACCATGAGTAAAGTAACAACTTCTTTCCATATCTCATAATAGGAATGTATGGTTCTTATTTTTTAATACTAAACTTCTGCATCTAAGTGTGAAAAGACTCTTACAGATACTAAATAGAATTATGATAATGATTCCTTATGCACTGGGAACTAGTGATGGTGTAACAATTTAATAGTCAGCAAGAATAAAGGGGATACTTCTTGTCTGTTCTGTCCCATGGATTCTTTTGGAACACATTTCCTGTCCTGGACTCTTTGAGCACTGTTATTCCACAGGAATTTATAAGGATCAATAGCTCACTTGTCTTGCTTATCTAATACCTGTAAACACATTGGAAGCGGCAAACTATGCAGAAAGGCATAACTGTACCATTTTCTTTAGTCTTCAGAGGAGGCAGACAGCAAAGAACGAATTCAAAAATATGGTTACTGACTTGAGAACTGCATAAGTAAATAAGTGGGAAATGGGAAGAAGGGAAAAATCAAGGTGATACACAAGCAGTAAGTAAACTTTTTGGGGCTACCAACTAAAAATGTTTGGTGCATTCATTTACCAAAATTTTGGTTATATTTTATCAGGGAAAAAGATTGCAAAAAATAATATTCCTGCAAGAAAAAAATAACAAAATCTTGTTAATTAAATATAGAATATTCTTGGGAAGAAAAAAATCTGTCATTTAACTTTCTTGGATTTGAACATTTCACCCAATAGGTTTGAACAAAGATATGCTATAGGAAACCATCCTAATAGGATTAAAAGTTAATCTTTTTGTCTCTGATCTGCACAACTGGGTGTAAATAATAGTCAAACTAACTAATGAAAAGAGGACAGGTTTGTAAGCAGACACTGAAAATATCTTGTTCCAGAACACCCAACAGACTGAAATCAAGCATATTCCTCTGGGATAAGTCTGACACAAATTCCTACTCTAAATTACATGCAGGATTGGATTTAGTTCAGCTAATTTTAGGTTTATACAGCACTAGGGTGTGATTCAGCTGCCTGAACACAGGACCCTAAAAGAATCTTATGTAGTTTGTTAATTTAAATAATCCTTTAGCCACCACTGATTGTTAACAATTAAAATATTATTTCAGTTGCTCACAGTGGGCACATAGTGTCTTTTGAAACATCACAGACTGTCCTGTCCTGTCCTGTCCTGCCTCTATCCCAAGCTGTCTGGTGGGTTACCATCAGCTTGGTCAGTCCTCTTCCTCAGTGAAATGGGGAAGAGGAAGAAAAAATAGAGAAAACAAGAATGAAAAAGCTCATGGAATGAGATAGAGAAAGGGAGATTGTTTAATGATTACCATTACAGGTAAGAGGGGATAAATACACTTGTGATTGGTTCAGAGGTGCCAACTCAGCTGTGGAGCTCAGCTGTGCCCTGAGCTGGGTCTGTTTAAGTTGTTTCTTGGAGTTGGCTGGAACTGGCTGTGCCTGGCACGAGGCCAACCAGGACTCTCCTTACAGAGGTCACCCCGGCAACCTCTCTGCCCCCTGCTAAAACCTTGCCATCTGCACCCAATGTAAAATACTACTGCAGAAGGCCAAATTTTCCCCACATACTCAGAGATATAAATGACAGCTCCTTTGGGGTATCTTGAATACTCTAGAACATCTCAATGAGACTAGACACTGTGTAAAGGTAACTGAAATAAGCCCTTCATCTCCATCAAATTTAATGGCACTGCTTACATGTAGATTTTTACATTCTAGGTCCCTAAGGTTAAGAAAAATAAATCCCATCCAGAAAGTTGCAGCATTTCTCACTGCTTAATTAGACCATTTTATCAAAAAGTCAAGGAAACTACCAACAACTATCCTGGAAAACAAAACATGAACACTGCTAGTGTGCTCACTCACCACTGCCTCACTTTTGTCTCAGAGAATAGCCATAGTTGTCTATCCAGGGCAGTACAGGGAGTACATAGCTCAGGGACATTAAATCTTACATTGATAAAAGGCTCCAAGCTCTCTAGAGGAACGCCTTCTACACATTCTGCTGTTTGAACTATCACCTGGTAACAAGAGCCTGTCTCTTTATTGCTTAAATCCTAAGTTCAGGACAAGACCACATAGTCAAATTCTAGTTAGATACACAATATTCATCAAAAGCACCACAGCACTTTATAAATGGCAAAAAGTTGCTCTTTCAAAAAATAATTGAGGAATTCATTGATGTTTTCTCTTCAACTCAGTCTTTAAAATCTCTTATCTTCACCTCTGTTATTAGCTCACTAATCTCTCCCTTTATACGGAGTGTTGTCATTTGAACAGCAGGCCTCAGGAATTAAGAAAAAAAAATGGTGGAACTTGAACTGAAAGTAGTAGTAATTTTCAATTGTTCTTGTGGGGGGAGTAGGAAAATAAATTACTGTTAGGAACTAGGTGCTCAAATTGCCCCAAATTTATGTCACTAATTTTGATTTACTCCTTAAAGAGTCACAAGCTTGTGTTTGGTTTGGGTTTTTTTTAGGGGGGGTTTCTTTGTTTGGCTGGGTGGGTTATTTTTTTTCAGTCCAAAAAATCGTACATATGGTAAGGCCTAAGAAGCAATTTTAAACCACCATTATATTCTTACATATCTTGCATGGAATCTAATCGCTAGATTCCTTCCGTAGGCAGAAATACAAACTTCTAGTGATTCAGTCAACCTACAATGTGAATTATCCTTTGGAGAGGCCGTTCTTATTTGTCTGGAAAGAAAGGGATGCCTAGCATAAGTAGGCTCCATACAAAGTGAGGTAGCTATGGCCTGGATTCATTATCTTAAGTTGAGGCACTAGAACCTTTATCTCAGGAAAAGGTGAGCTCCCTTTTTATGTCAGGTTGCCTATTTCTCCAAAGAGATCAAAAACTGGGGACACTTAGTTCAAGCATTGGAAATCAGGCAGTATGTATATTAGAGTTCCACCCCTGCCGTTTGGGTAAGACGTACATGCAGTACAACACATTTCTCAACATATATTAATGTCATATTTGTGAAAAAGAATATATAATAAGGGGACTGTTCATGTAGCTTTTAGGAGGCTGGAATATAGTGAGCAGATTGAACTCCATAAATCCAGAATTACTTCCTTGGTAAGTCCTTAAAATAAGGCAAAATGAACCCAAGCATTAAGATGCAGGTAGTTCAATGTGTGTACACCACCACTGTTTGCACTTATTTCCTTTCCGAGTATAACAGCTGCCAAAATTAACACCGTAGCAGGCTAGCTGCTTCACTGTGCATCACAGCTCACCTTTCCAGCTCTGCTTAAAATAACTCATTTTCAAACACAAACATTCTACTAAATACTGGTGCTTTGACAGTCCATCCTACGTGTGAAACAACCTGATTGAAGGCAAACACCCAAACTCATTGAACTGTCTGCTGCTCTGGCAAGAAGGCTACTACCAATATGAAATTATATCCTGGTGTGCTACAGGAGTACAGACAAGGCACTCTACTCAGTTCTCTGTACTGCAATATGATGCCAGACTGCTATATGTCCTTTCTCTATGAAACAGAGGATAGGAAGAAGTGAGTTATTCTGCCATAATGAGGTGAATAATACTCTAAATAGAATATACATTGAATTCACCTTTTCCTAGATGAAATGTAGTTTTTCTATTTCTTTTTTATTTGATGTGTGTCTTCCAACATTTTATGAAATCTTTCAAATGTATGGCCAGAGCAAGAGAGATCAGCCTATAAGTCTAAGCTACACTTGCACAAAGCCTCATCTAAGTACTGAAAATGATAGAATGATTCAAAGCAACATTAATTACCAGTGTCTTGGACAAATAAAAGTGCACTGCTTGTCAGACAATGATTTGCTACTGTTCTAACCAACTCCACACTGAGAATTTTTAGTTTTCCCTTAAATTTCCCACCCATCTCAACTTCTTTTCTTTCTAACAGATGGAGACAATGCCAAATTCCCTTCAATCACTTAGAAATAAAATGTATACATAAAACCTGTCCCAGTATATCTGGTGTGGCCTTCTTAAAATATGGTGTTATTTTTGCTGCTCTTTGTGCTAAGGATTTAAATTATATTCTATGCAGCACTCACAGTAGTTTCCATTACTAAGTATCTGTATGCTTTATATACAAAGACAGTAAATTCTGTGTTTTAGAGATGGGAAGAGTGAGGCACAAAGAGAGGAATGGCTTGACCAGTGTTATTAAACTTATTCACCACCTCAACACAAGCAGAACCCAAGCATAGTATTATACTTCCTACCATAATGGAAGAGGTTGCTTAAGCAAACTGCTTAACTTCCCGCAGTCCCATAGCAAAACAATCAGTGGGGAAGGTTATTTGGGGATTACTGTTGAAAAGAGTTTAGATACTTATTTGTGGCACACTTGTGAAACATATGCACAGCTTTTTCCCCTGTATTGACCACACAAGTATCTACCTTTAGAAATCAAATATGCTCCAAAATGTACATTATTCTAGACAAAATCCCCTTTTAGGTTTTTAAGTACATAGACTGTAAGGGCATAAGTAATCAGAATATTATCTCACCTTTTCTTCATGAATAAAAAGTAAAATTGAGTATAAAATAATAAAAAGATGGCATGAGTGAACTCTGTTATTCTTTCTTTCAACTTCTGTTTTATCCATTCTTACAAAGAAGCTCTAAGGACCGCATTCCTGACTGAATCAGGGCTTAATGTTATTTGGTTATCTTGTTAAAAATCTTTTTAATGGAAATTCATTTTCATTTATAGTTCCACAATATAGAAAATATGAATCTTTTAATTATAAATTTATAATAGCTATATTCTATGTTCTTCAGCCTGGCTGTAGAAATAAGTGCATATATCTGACAGTTTACACTCCATATTTTAATATGTATTTTTGAGTAATGAATAAGTTACGTTAAATCTCTTTACTGCTTATTTAGAATTTCCATAATTTGCTATGTATATCTTTTCTTATTAGCATCAAGTAACACTATTTACAAGTAAGCACTGTTGCATTTTGTGCTCAGTAAAAGCAAGCAAACAACAACAAAAAAATGTACCTAACCCCAGAGTATCAAGAACAGAAAAGTGAGGAAAAGGAGATACAAAAAAAGCAAGCCAGTTTGCAAAAACTGGAAAGGAAATTTTTGGTATAATAGTATAGAGTAGCCTGTAGTAGACAGTATGGTTGGGTTTGGTTTTTTTTTATTTTTGGATTTCAAAGGAGTGAGGTTATTCTAGATGTTTGTAAGATGCTTACTTCACCTTTAAGGGCAGCATAAAAAGAAGATTGTGAATGCTACTTAAAAACCTGTGAACAATAACAGTGGAATTACGGGCATAGGAAAGGTCAGTCAATTTTTTTTATATCCCATGAAGGGGAGGACAGGACTAACAACATTGTATTCATTTCAGTTCTGTGTGTTATATAAACAGAGGCAAAAGGAGGGATGTACTGCTATTGTTAGCATTGGTTATATGTCAATTTTCAATTCGTTTCCACGAATTCTGCTAGAAACAGGAACTTCCATTCAAATTAATGCAATATTTTGTGTAGTTTGAAGTAATATATACGTTGCCATACCTCTGTAATAAAGTTAAGGAAAATCGAATTAAATGGCTGCAGAAAGTTATATTTTCTTGTTCTCCCACTGCTAGGACTGCTCAGCAAGAAGGAAAATGTCAGGAAGGAGGATGTCAGACCCATTTTCTCATTAGCCTACAGAGAAACAGATGTGAAAGGGTTCAGCTGGTTAATTTTTCAGCCAGCAGGCATTGTTACTATTCTACTAGCAGGCATAGAAAATAACAATGAAAAAAATTAATAACTGTAGATCAGCTCTGTTGGCTAGAAGGTTATCAGTATGCTGGAGTAATCAGCAATACACTTTCACAGGGCACTGATGAAGTAAGCAATTCAGGGGTTATTTTATTGCAGTAAATTGATCTCAAATAAGAAAAATCAAATTTAAAAGAATAACTTGTTTCCATCAGATGGCCTTTTTTTTTTTTAACAGATATTAGATGGTGTCCTATCCTAATTAATGGTGCTATTCACATGTCTTACTATCATGACAGACAAAAAAAGAGGCCTTTTCATGCAAATAAGTCACTTCAATAGGGACTTAAGTATCTTTGTACTTACTGATCTGTGAAGATCATGAAGAAGATTTTAAAAATGGTTTCTGATTTTTCTGTTTCACGTCTACACTGATTTCTATTGGAGTAATTACTAAACATCTAAAACCAGAAATAGGTTTTGTTTTGAAGTGTATAATTATATTATAAATTTCAAGGTCTGACAAATGTTTTCAGGACACATCCACACATTTGGAAATTTTTTATAAGGAAGATCACAAAAGCAGTTCTAGGAAACTGCAGAATATGACTGGACTCTCCAGATAGGGAGATGAGCTGGAACTGGTGGAAAATTTTGTCAGGTTCATAACATCCAGCTTTCTTTGTGCTTAATTCAAGAATTAGGGGTAAGAGTAATGAATCTTAATGCATACCTATGTCTCACCCCAGTAAGGTCAGGAGAAGGCAAGGGCATGTAGTCAGAACAGACCAGAGAGCCTGAAGCTATTCAAAGATAGTAGTAGGGAAGTACCCCTGATTTATCAGTTCCAAAAATCATTATGACTATTTGTTCACTTTGAAATCGTTTGGAGTCACAAATAAATCTGAAAATAGATTGGTCTGTCAAATTGAGTACAGCAATGAGCCTTTTCATAGCTTGAAAATACAGAATGCTGAGAATAATGATGTGCAGCAATTACGTAGGACAGTACTTCAAAGCATGTTGTTAACATTTCTTCCACTTCTAGAACTGCTTCTGCATTCTCTATCAGCAATAAAAAAAAAACAAAACAAAACAAAAACCCCTGTATCTCTGTATCTGTTAAATTACATATTTTCAATTTTCTCATCTGTTAAATGGTGCTGAAATAAAAATACATAATACAAAAGAAAAAATAAATTATTCAGAAAAATTAAAATAAAATCCACTTCCTTAGTCAGCTACACTGAATATTTTATTTTATTTTATTTTATTTTATTTTATTTTATTTTATTTTATTATGTCAAGAAACTCACTTTCTACTAGACCACCTAAGTAAATGCATTGTAAAATTAGGGTCCTGTTATTTAGGAAAGTTGAACTGTAAAATACTAAATGCACTAAAGCACACTGTAAAATGCTTTGGGTAATTGATCCAGGGCCATTATTCTGATGTAATCAACTTCAGAATTATAAGGCAACCAGATCTAAACTAAGAATAGATCTGGAGAAGCTATATAATAAGCAGATAATTTGCCTCTAAATTTTACTCATGGTAGTATTTTACAATGTTTCAAAAGAAAAAAGAGGACCTGGAAAATTGAAAGCATAAGTACTATGTTAGAAAAAACCCCAAGGTATGCAGTTAATTTATAGGTAACTATTAAATTTTCTTCTAGGTAAAAAATTTTGGTCAGTGCTATAGAGATTAGATCCATGCTTTTTTACCAATTCTCAATTTTCTAGTTTATACCTAAGATAAAATGATTAAACTTAATATTTGTAAATATATTCCTTTCTAAATACATTTAAGGCTACATCCACAAGTGATATGAAACAGTGTGACTACACAGTTTAGTGGAGCAATGCAAGCTTGGTACTCAGCATCTTGCACAAAATTCTGAATTTACTGTTGTCTGAATTAAATACAAAGTTTAGTTTTAACCATCCCTTACTCGGATTTCATGAAAAATTTTTTTAGGGTTTGTTTTTTTTTTAATACGTTTCTGTTTTCTTCTAATCATAATTGATTTTCCTGATTGCTTTCCATAGCTGTTGTTGTTCCAATTAAATACCTAGCCAAGTAATCATGATGATCTAATTAAGATATTCTAGTTAATCTCTGTAGTGGTTGTTTTCTTTATAAAGGTACTTTCTGTAAGAAAACTTTAATCTTTTGTAGGGTCTTGTGGATCCTGATCTCTACTTCTTCCAATTTAATCTTCCTCATAGACTATTTTTTCTTTTGAGGATCTCAAAGTACTGAAGTAATTTACAGTTTCTGTTTTCTTCTCTTCAAAGACCAGCAACTGTAATCTCACAGCAAAATGCCCCTTCTGTTACAACAGCAGGTTCCTGGGGTTTTGCAACTGGAGCTTTGGTAAAAAAAATTAGCAAGGATTCAGTGTTTATTTTATTTTTATATTCGTCAAGCTTCAAAATTTCTTAGGTCTGAAATAGGCTTTAAATCACAGTAATAGATTAAAAAAAAATTGCTTTTTTCAAATGGACATTAATATAATTTAAGGACTTTTTTGATACGGTTGGTACAAGAATGATTGACAACCATGCAAACATTATGCTTCTGTTTCCACACAGAAAACCCGTAGAATAAAAGAAGCGACTAGCATTCAGTACAAGAATTCTGGAGAATTTCAAGACTATATCATGGGTCAGTTAATAAAACAGAGCACTCCTTCTGCTGAAAAATCTAATGCTACTGCAGTGTGATTGAGTGGGTGTCCAGGACTGGGACAAGCACAGTAATTGTGTAAACATTAATTAGCTCTTGGGTTGCCTTTTGATCTGAACTAGCTAGTCCAACAAGACTCAGTGTAATTCTAGAGATATATCACTGCAAGCATAACTTTCATAACTTTAGTGAAATTACACTTGGTGTTGGATTCTCCACGTTACAAAATCTTTAAAACTGTCTTCCAATACTTTCACAACAGTTGTGTCCTTAAGGTCTCAACCTAATCCAAAATTCATTTGCCACATACCAGGAGGCAAAGGCATGACTTAAAGCTGCCATTCTTGAGGATTTTAGCCAAATAGTAACTGAGTCCTGAAACACTCATTGACACAAAGTAAGTCTGCTTGAACTGTTATGTAATAAGTATAGTAGGGCCTAGGAGTCCCGCTTATAAATGTTATGTATTACAAATTTAGCTAACCTGCTTTAAAGTGGTCTGTTTTAACACCAGATGACAACTAAGCACTAGCAACTAAGGATAGAGTGGTGTAGCAGTATGGATCTAGACTCATTTATGCATTCTCCTATGAGAACTACTGTTATATCATTCCTTGACATAACAAAAATGCTTGCATTTTAAGGATAGAAACTCTGTAACAGAAATGCTGAAAACCAGTGAATTAGAAAGGATAACTGTTTCCTGAAGCAAAATGTATTTTCTTAAAATTATCAGAAGTATTGCCACATTATTCTGCATTTTTTTTCTAACAGCAGAAGTATCTACCAGCAGAAGTATCATATCTAGTGTGATTCTGATGAGCCTTCTAATCTGAAGCCCCATGCAGTGGGACAAGGTCTACTAATCATTTTAGTTTTCAGAATGTTTTAAAGACACTTTCTATATTACTAAAATGCATTGTCTCTTTCCATAGACTTTCCTCTGAAAATCTCTCTGGTTTTAGATATTAACAATTCAATGAGAGCATGATTTTCATCTGCATAAAATTATTCACAGTATTCATTTTTGCTTCATCTTAAATAGCTGTTATTCAGAAAGGAAATTATCTGAAATTCCAAAAGTATGTCTTGAATTCAATCTTCTAGACTTACAAAGATGAATTTAAAATATGGTTATGAAAAATGAAACGTGGGAGAGCATTAATTTAACATATATACTATCAGATTACAGAGTTGTTTCCAGAAATCTCTTCTGCTTGAGCCAAAAAAGAAAAAAAAATTAGAACTTTTTGATATATGTTACTATCATTTTAATTATGTTAGTGTCAGCCTTCGTAAGATGTTAATAAACACTTGTATTTATATAGTACATTTATAGGAATCCATTTATTCATTATGTTAAAGATTTAAATCCAATGTTAAAAGCTCTCTGTTGTGTAGAATAGATAATATGCAGAGTAGCAGACGAAAAGTACCGGCTGAAATTACTGCAGGAATTTTACATTTGTGTGCAATTACCTCATTATTTATGCCACAAATATCCAAAAAGTTCCAGATAGTCTCTAGCTAGACTTTTAACTGATTGGTATATCAGGCTAACTCACTGAAAGAAACCCGATCGAAAGCATCTCAGATGTTGTAAGGTATGAAATATCCCGTTAGCTGGGGTCAGCTATTCCAGCTGTATCCCCTCCTAAATTCTTGTGCATCCCTAGCCTACTTGCTTAGGGTCCAGAGTGGGACAAAGAGAAAGCCTGTCCAGAAATAGCCAAAACACTGATGTGCTATCAACATTGGTGTAGCCACAAGTCCAAAACACAACGTATGTTGCTCTGAAGAAAGTTAACTCCATCCCAGGCAGACGCTGTACAGTCAAGTTGAACTAAAATGAGATGAAAATGTAAGCATGAATCACAGAGGACAGAGCCAAGAGAGTTTGCTCTGTATACTGGTTTTGGCTGGAACAGAGCTAATTTTCTTCATGGTAGCTGGTATGGGGCTGTGTTTTGGATTTGTGCTGAAAACACTGTAGATAGCACAGGGGTGTTTTAGTTAATGTTGAGTGGTGCTCACACAGAGTCAAGGCCTTTTCTGCTCCTCACCCCACTCCACCAGCGAGTAGGCTGGGGGTGTACAAGGAGCTGTTAGGGGACACAGTCGGGACAGCTAACCCCAACTGACCCAAGGGAATCCCAGACCATACGGTGTCATTCTCAGCATATAAAGCTGTGGGAAGAAGGAAGGCGGGAATGTTTGGAGTGATGACATTTGTCTTTCCAAGTAACCGTTATGTGTGGTGTAGCCCTGCTTTCCTGGAGGTGGCTGAACACTTGCCTGATGATGGCAAGTGGTGAATTAATTCCTTGTTTTGCTTTGGTTGCGTGTGTGGCTTTTGCTTTATGTATTAAACTGTCTTCATCTCAACCCATAAGTTTTCTCCCTTTTACTCTTCCAAGTCAATATCCCCCGTCCCACTGAGTAGGGAGCGAGGTTTGGTTGTGTGGTGCTTACTCACCAGCTGGGGTTAAACCACAACACTATGACAAGCGTTTTAGTTGCATGTGTAGGCTAAAGTAGTTTTGCAGAGTCTTCTATTAATCTAGGGAGAGGCAACACCAATGGAAAAATCATCATAGCCTTGTCACGAAAGTGAGTGATTTAGGATTGCTCAAAGAATGACCATCAAATATATTAGCTAGAGCAATTTTAACATGAATTTCTAAAAATGTTAATTAACAGAATTCAATGTCAAGGTTCACTTTATTATTTATTGTGTGGATGAAGCATATAAAGCACATGGAGGTAAAATTGAGCTAAAAACGTTTGTTGCAGAGATGGAAGACACAAAGGGTAAGGGAAACCCTCCCATTGAGTCACAAGGTTCAGAATATAACTCCTTGCTTTCCAAACTCCTGAAGGAGCCTAGGTGCAGCTAGGTCTAGTCTTAGTCTCAGACGTGGTCAGCAGTATATACCTAAAGGGTTAATAGTATACCAATTCACCACAGAGGGGATTTTTACATGGCTTTTATCCAGCAGCAGTCTACAGTTTTAAGGTGGATCTTAACACTTAGAAAGTGAGTCAACAGGATTTGCTACACTTGCTATAGCAATTTATACACACACACACATGCACACATACACAGACAGAAAGACATATAAATAAAAACATATAAATAAAGACCCATTAAAAATTCTCCTTGAGTTCAGTGAAATATTTATGTCAAATGTCTCTGAATTTCTCAATGGGCACGGGTTGAGCCTCAAGGAGTAGGGGGACTTCAACCCAGGTTCTATCTTTTGATGACGGTCCTCTTGATTATGGCAGACTTGAGAGTTTGCAAGCTCTGAGAGGTGTCATACTCGGAGATGCTGGTCACCACCCTTTGTGGTCCAGGAGAGCTCAAAGGGCCTTGCTTAGGACCACTGTTTATAGGGTTGTAAAATGATTGGCTTCAGTCATTAGTAAATTCCCACCCTACCCACAACCCAAGCCAGTAATTACTAGAAATTTTTCAAAACTCCAGTAAAAATGGTAGCATTCCACTCGGGCTATGATCAAGGGAAGGAATGTTCAGAGGCTGTCAGGGGATGACTGATTATCCCTATTCTCACTTTCCACCTTATCCAGGTGACTGGAGTCCCTGGTACGATCAGTGCCTCCCTCCTTAGCCATTCAAGAGTTCCTGGTACACTCATTACACAACTCATTACACAAGCCCCAAGGCCTGACAGGAATTTCTTGGTTTGCAGAGTAGCCCAGAGGATGAGGGGGAGGTGGGATGTACCACCACAAGCCCACATATAACAAATGTTATGGCTTATCCTCTGGATTTGGGTATCTTTCTTCATTTATTATACAGGTAGTCTAATGGAAGAATTCATCTCATCTGACACAGTCAGCTAAGCTCCTTATGTTTTCTTTAAAGTCAGTGGAAAGAAAAAAATCGCTGCCACAAAATGAGAACCCTGTTTGTCTTAGGTGCTATTTTAAGAAGAGATGGATCATGTCCTGGAATAATTTGTTTAACTGCTACATAATATTTAACTATGAGAATTTAAACTTACACAATTGATTTGTATAAATTTGAAATAAGAAGAAATTATTCCCACTCTAGGTAATTACTATAGACTCTATTTAAATTTCAGATAGTTATGAAGCTCCAGTGTTCCTGAATTATTGTTCAGAATAATAACCCAGGCTAAATAACTGTTGAATTAATGGAAGAAAATCCCAGTTTGGTAGTATTATATTTGAAATCTAATGACTTGACTTTGCAGTAACTGAAGCCTTTGTTTAAATGTGATGGATCATCCATAAATCCATGAATCCAAAACACATGCATGTATTTTTGCAAGATCTTCCTGTCGTAGGGAACTGCCCTATAGAAAATCAGTGTTGATTTCCATAGGAGGTATTTTTCAGCTTTTTTATGAACAGATATACTGATGAAACCTTGATCATGTCAGACCAACGGGATTTTTGCCTCTGACTTCTGAAAACCTGTATAATCTAATTTTCCTCATGAGAATTAATTTGTGTGAGGCATTTGCAGCACTCCTGAAGTTAAAACTAAGCAAGGACAATTATTTCCTATAATATGCAGTATCTAGTACAATGATGCTGTGTTTCAGAATTCATCCTGTTTGTAGCACATGACAAATAATAATAATTATAAATTAGTAGCTTTATCATAGGTATTCTGCAACCAGTTTTTGTTGTTGTTTCAATAAAATACACAATTAATATAGCTTTCTGAAGAATAGGAGCTTATAGAGTTAGGATTCTTTAGGAAAATTTTAACGTATTTTACTAATATTGAACTGGTATCTACGGAAAATCAGGAAACAAGAAGTCAACAATAGCACAAATTTACACAAGTCTACGCATTTTCTAAACATGAGTGAATCTTGCATCTTTCACACTCTAAATTTGGAACTTCTTTTTTCTAAATGAAAGTCTTGCAAACCATTAGTCTGCTTCATACATTAATTATATCACATATATGTCAGATGAAAACTAAAAAGCTGAAAATATGTTTTGTCTCCACTTTTGCTATTTATATTCACATTATAATAATTAAGGTATAAAAGCCAGACTTAGCTTTTATTGCTTTTGCTAGTATGCGTTAAAATTTTAAAGTGTTACCAGTACAGAAATGTAGTTTTGCCAATCCTAATATACAACCTACACCATAGCAACGTAATAACTGTACTTCTTGAGCTTAACATCATTAATGAGGGTAATAAAAATATTTCATGCATATCTTTTGATTTTAATGACACAAATCTAACAAATCAGCATTGTGAAAACATCATCATTGAATATCATGTAATTAGATAAACTATTTATCCTTTCTTACAGCTTTGAACTGCTATCAGGCAGTTAAAATGTATTTTCATGTAAATTTATACAGCTTCTATAGTTTTAGTATGTTAACTTGTTTAAAGTTTGTGAAAAAAATTAGTCAAGACTGGGAAACTGGATATTGTGAAACCTGGCTGATATGTTTGTTTCAATAATAGTAATGATTTAAAATACCTTTGTGAGAAGCTGAGGTAAAACAGCTTCCTGTTTATTTATATTAGCTCTCATGTAGCTATAATATATACCAGCCTTAAGAAAAACTGAGATAATTGCTAAGGTATCTTAAACAAAGGATATATTACATTTTTGTTCAAAAAGTGTTACTGAAGGATGTTCCTCCCACCACTCCTTATACATAAAACATTTGAAAAATACAAATAATGCACAGATTTTTAGATTAGCTACAGATCATAGAATCATAGAATCATAGAATCGTAAGGGTTGGAAAGGACCTTAAGATCATCTAGTTCCAACCCCCCTGCCATGGACAGGGACACCTTGCCATAAACCACGTGGTCCAAGGCTCTGTCCAACCTGGCCTTGAACACCACCAGGGATGGAGCATCCACAACCTCCCTGGGCAACCCATTCCAGTGCTTCACCACCCTCACTGTAAAGAACTTCTTCCTTATATCTAATCTAAACTTCCCCTGTTGAAATTTGAACCTGTTACCCCTTGTCCTACCACTACAGTCCCTAAGGAAGAGTCCCTCCCCAGCATCCTTGTAGACCCCCTTCAGATACTGGAAGGCTGCTATGAGGTCTCCACGCAGCCTTCTCTTCTCCAGGCTGAACAGCCCCAACTCTCTCAGCCTGTCTTCATACGGGAGGTGCTCCAGCCCTCTTATCGTCATGGCCCTCCTCTGGACTTGCTCCAACAGCTCCATGTCCTTTTTATGTTGACGACACCAGAACTGTACACAGTACTCCAAGTGAGGTCTCACAAGAGCAGAGTAGAGGGGCAGGATCACCTCCTTTGACTTGCTGGTCACGCTTCTTTTGATGCAGCCCAGGATACGGTTGGCTTTCTGGGCTGCAAGCGCACACTGCCAGCTCATGTTAAGCTTCTCGTCAACCAACACCCCCAAGTCCTTTTCTGCAGGGCTGCTCTGAATCTCTTCTCTGCCCAACCTGTAGCAGTGCCTGGGATTGCCCCGACCCAGGTGTAGGACCTTACACTTGGCTTGGTTAAACTTCATAAGCATGTCAAGGTCCCTCTGGATGGCATCCCTTCCCTCCAGCGTATCAACCGAACCACACAGCTTGGTGTCGTTGGCAAACTTGCTGAGGGTGCGCTCAATCCCACTGTCTATGTCGCCGACAAAGATGTTGAACAGGACCAGTCCCAACACCGATCCCTGAGGGACACCACTCGTTACAGGTTTCCAACTGGACATTGAGCCATTTACCACAACTCTTTGTGTGCGGCCATCGAGCCAGTTTTTTATCCACCGAGTGGTCCATCTATCAAATTGATGTCTCTCCAATTTAGAGACAAGGATGTCATGTGGGACAGTGTCAAACGCTTTGCACAAGTCCAGGTAGATGACGTCAACTGCTCTGCCCCTGTCCATCAGTTCCGTGGCTCCATCATCGAAGGCCACCAAATTGGTCAGGCAGGATTTCCCCTTAGTGAAGCCATGTTGGTTGTCACCAACCACCTCGTTGTTTTTCATGTGCCTTAGCATGTTTTCCAGGAGAAACTGTTCCAAGATTTTGCCAGGCACAGAGGTGAGGCTGACTGGTCTGTAGTTCCCTGGGTCTTCCACCTTCCCCTTCTTGAAAATGGGGGTTATATTACCCTTCTTCCAGTCATCGGGAACTTCACCTGACTGCCAGGATTTTTCGAATATGATGGACAGTGGCTTAGCAACTTCATTCGCCAGCTCCTTCAGGACCTGTGGATGGATTTCATCAGGTCCCACGGACTTGTGCACATTCAGGTTCTTAAGATGATCTCGAACCTGATCCTCTCCTACAGTGGGCCTAAGGTCTTCATTCTCACAGTCCCTGCATTTGCTTTCCAAGACTTTCATGGTGTGGTCAGAGCATTTGCTGGTGAAGACTGAGGCAAAGAAGTCATTAAGAACCTCAGCCTTTTCCAAATCCATGGTAGCCAGTTCTCCTGATAGCTTCTGGAGAGGGCCCACATTGTCCCTAGTCTGTCTTTTATTTGCTACGTATCTATAGAATCCTTTCCTGAAAAAAAAGATGGTTCAGCTTTCTTACATGGATTCTATAGATTACCGTTAGGTTTATTCTAATTCTGAGACTAATTTCCCTAAGACATGTACAAATAATGAGATAAAGATTCTCATTCGTGCCACCATCCAATATATTACTCTATTATTTAAGAGATAATTAATTTTTAAGATAAATCCACTGTTATACAAAAAAGAGCTTTGAAGCAGAAATATCTGACAGATGAATCCCACTAAAAATGTTTAAGAAAGTTATTATGAAACCACTTGGAATCACAGTTGGCAGAATTGACAACTATGGAAAGCTGAGTAAGTTTTAAAACTCATAAATCTGAGTAAGAAATAATGAGAAGTGGTTGGTATAACACAAAATACAAGGAATTTAATTGAAAAAAAACTTTTAAAATCTTACTTTGATTACCTTATTCCCTTGGATTTGGCTTTTAAATGCTGTGTCAGTTTTATTGTTTGTCGTTCCAATATATAGGAAGTATTTCTAATATGTTAATTCCTTCCTTGTGTTTAAGATTCTTGTTCTTTGAGAATTTATTTTTTTTCCCCCTACGGTGAAAAGTCATTTATACATGCATATAATCAGAGCTGCATATTATCATTATTACTTCTAGTATATATATCAGACTTATCATCCCTAGCTACAGACTGAATATTTGAACACAAGATTAGTGCATGTTGTAAAGGTAAAACAAGACAAACTTGTGACTGAAGACTGTCCTTTTATGAAGGGGTTTGTGTGCATTTTGGCTAGCCTTTTATTTTGTTAGCTAGCTTGCTCATATTTCCCTTCCTTACAATGCATGTTAGTGGAGTTAGCCTTTCATATCTGGTAGGAAAGTTGGCAAAAGTGAAGATAGTGTTTTAAAAAACAAATTATTAAAGAAATAGAGGGGATTTTGTTTGCTTGTTTTCTTTTTGATTATTTTTTTCCCTCAAATAATTGTCCAGTCAGACTCTTGAGACCTTCTTGCAACTATCACTATACCCTTCATATTAATGAATTGACCTGACACTTGTAACCATATGTACTACAAAATACTCTTTTATTTGAGACAGTGGTTGCAGTGACTGTTGATCATTAACTGAACAATTGATTCTTTTGCCCAAATGGTTGTCTGTATGCACAGTGTTCTTATTGAACTATTTATAATAGCTCATTTTGTTAATACAAAAAATATTAATGATCCTTTCATACACTGAAAAAAGACAAAACTATTTAATAAGTGATGGACTCTCAAATAATTTGCTTTGTCCTAATTACAGTTCTAAGGCTATATGTAATAAACTGCAAAGGTCCCAAGAAGATTAGAGCAAAGCTGAAATGTCAAAAAATGTAATTAAAAACTTTCCTTTATGAAAACCTGAAAATTTTTAGAAGTTGCTTTAATCTGTTGGGGCATAATTCACAAAATCTTCTTTAATGGCAGAACTGGATAGATATAGTGTTCTGTCTATGACTGGATCTTTTAAGGGTCTTTACAATTAAAAATGCACACAGCCAGACATAGACATAGGTATATGTAATCACTCTCCAGCTTTTGGTTAGTGACATCTTAGCATCTAACTTTGACATAATCAATAGCAACTATCAAACTTATTTACTTAAATTTATTGCACATCTGTATATTCCATTGTCCAATAATAATATATGATATTGAAAATGCAGGTGATTGATTATTCCCACAAGATAAAAACTACATAAAAAATTTAAACATTAAATATACAATTTGATTATTATAACCTATCATCTTGACCGATAACATACGTTAAATCAGATTTGAATTTCTAATAGTAATAAGTAGCTGATTTTGATAGGAATATACACAAGAAAACAACACTGACTTTGTATCCCTTATCATCACTACCATCCACTTAATTTTTAGAAATGACATAGTACTTTCTTGTTAAACAAGAAAAAATTAATAAGGTAAAAAGGTTTGGGACTTTTTATCTTATTTTTTTCCTTGGTAAAAAATTACTATTACTACCAAATCAGAATAGCAGCATATTTTAAACACTTTGCACAGCCATCATATTTCCTTATCCCTGGAGTACCACAGGTATGATATCTGTAAGTAACTCTGAGGCAAGTCCACCTTGTAACTGATTTCATGGAATTGAAGACAGTGATGGCCGCTGAATATATATCCTGCTGACAAAACTATCGAATTTTAAAAGACTGAGCTCAGAAAATTAATATGCACAAACAGAAGTAGCAGCATGTGACTGTTTCTTTACAAATGGTGAAACTCATCCAAGCAAGCTGCATTAGTTATGAAGAGTAGTTTTAAAATGATTGTGCCATGTTACTGCAAATCTACTCCCCAGGGTAACCAACCAACATGACTTGTAGTTTAAATAGAATCAAATAAAGACTGAGGCTAAGTGAATCTGATTTAATCACACTTATCTCTCAAAAATAATAAAACTGTATTAAATGTGCCCTTCCTTTACCTTGCATTTGTACATTGCTTCATCTGAATATTTCACAATGGAAAGAAGTCAAGCAAAGGACAGTACAACATCATCTTTGGCCTGTGTTTCAAGGAATAAAAGAAATGAAAGGCTGTCACTTGCCATCAAGACCTGTACTTCTCTCCATTCATATTCCTTACCAAAGTCAAAGGCCAAAGAGTGAAAATACATTTTTAATTGAATTTTAAAACTATATAGCCTAATAAAGTCAGTGAAGTGCATACAAATCATATTATCCAATGCTTCTAGAAGCTCTAACTCATTTTGCCTTACAGCTAAAGAAAAATGTGTGCTTATCGTAGGAGTAATAAACATGGGTAATTATGCATAATTATAGAGATTAAGTTCCAATTAAAGTTCAATTTATGTAATAATCACATTCAAAAGTCTTTTAAGGTTTTTGGTGGCACTAATGAAGACCAAGGTAACTCAAGGTAGCAAGAACTCTTATGATTATAGGCAAAAAAGTGATTGTAGATCTGGGTTGTTTGAATGCATTGACATGCTTTAACAGCATTAAGTTTTAAAGTGCATATTTCCTTTTGCTGCAGAACTTTTAATGTTTCCCTATAGCATCATCATAGGTCAGAAGAGTATTTTTTCATATCATACAGAAACACGCTGCTGGCCATATTGAAAGAGGTTTTGGTTTTAATTTTGCATATCTGCATCTCAGTCATTTGTACTTTTACCAGTTCTGCTATGCTAAAAACAAAATTCCAAATCTTGTTCCACCTAAATTCCTTTATGTTGTTGCATGTTCCTTACTTTAATTAATTTGAAATATTTCACATCTTATTTTATTAATAAAGAAAATAAGCTCAAATTACAAAAATACAAATCAATACAATTAAAATTTTCATGTGATATTCTGCAGAAATTGGTCCAGAGTTATAAGAATCTATGGAGAATCACTCAACTTTCAGTTATATAATTTCACATACATCCAAAATTGTCTGATTTTATTTGTTAAACAAGAAGCTTATTATATAATTATATAAATTATATAATTATATAAATTATATATGCAGTGCTTTAAATTCATAGTCTTGTGCAAGAATAAGTGAAATCCTATCCTAACATTTACTTTCAGAATTCCTGAAGACAGTGTCTCAACTACAGAGGATTCGGGCTTCAAGGATAGCTTGGAAAGTAGGCATGGCCAAATGGAATTATATGACTGCAATTGCTGCGGACAAATAAATGTGCATTCAGGACAGCTGGAGGCAGTAGTTTTGCAGTTTATCAAAAATAAAGAACAGGATTTAACATGCATTAACATAAAAATATAAAAATGAGATAGAATAAAAATAACTGGAAAAAATATACATTATTACTCTTAATAGGAAGAAGTTTTGATATTCATGTAATTATGACTCACTTGGCAGACTGCACTCCTTAAGGCTGCATACCTACAAACTGAAAGGAAACCTGCAATTCTACTAAAGGAGAATTCACTCACCACCACCACCACCAACAAAAGAGTACCTTTTGGGGAACCCTTTATTCACTAAGACAAAATATTTATTTGCTAATCTGTTCAGAACTGTACCCCATGGCTACACATTTAGAATCCAAATGGCTTGATCCATCTACATCTTTCACAAAGCAGCTTCAAATGGCAGTTCATAGGTAGTTTTGATACTACACTTGACTGAAAGTTTAAACTTTCGCAATCACAAGGCCTTACAACCTTTGCAGTAAAGAGGTTGCAGACTATTCTACTGCTGTCACAACTACAGCAGCTGTAGCACTAGCCATGAGCCTATTCTTCCCATTACTTAGTCAAATTCTAGTGATCTCAAAATGGATGTAGGGAAATTTGCTTTGTTATCTAGCTGGTTTGAAAACTAAAGTGTTGGCATTTATCAGATATTAAGGAGAGAGAAAAGAAGAAAAAAAAATTTCAGTTACCTATATGCATAAGTATTTCCATTTTGAGTTAAAAATAAAACGTCAATTTTCATAGAAACTGGAAAGAGATTGTTCAGCATAAATCAAAATATGTTCAAGTTTAGATGATTTACTGTATTTAATTTTATATCTATGCATACATAATTACATATGTATGTACAACTTTTTTAACTTTTGTGTATATGTGCACATATGTAATTTGTTACATATCTTATAAGTATCTTATCCATGATTGTATATAGATATATCAGGGACCTTTATCTATATTTTTTAATAATATAAGACCTGATATATTCTTGTGGTATATTTAGATTGGACGATGAGGAAAAAAAATAATTATAAAGCTTTCATTTATCTGTCTTCTCTATTATCAAATTTGTCTAGCAGTGTCACAGTTTCTTACAGTTATATGACAATGATACAGTCAACATCATACAGGCCTATATGACACAAATGAGATTAAAATGTTTTACACATTCAGCTATAGTTATAAGAAGTTATTTGGTTTTGCATCTTTGGATATTTTGTCTGTATTTAGCAGACAATATGTGACATTGCCCTGTTATTTTTTGAAGCTAAACCCAAAAATAACTCCAGACATGAACACATTTGCCACTACAGAACATCAAGGCCATAATATATATGATATTATAAACAAAGCCATTATTGATACCAATATTTACAATGGGACATAATTAACAAAAGTAATAGGATAACTATATTCACATCTGAATTTACTTAATCTAGGTCACTAAACAACTGAACTACAAAACTTTGAGAGTGACTTCTTCTTGTACAAGTATGGGTAATTTATCTTTTACTAATATGATCACTAATATAATGAAGAGTTAAAAAACACCCAAAACCCAAAAAACCCCAACCAACCAAAAAGAAACAAACAACCCCAACAAACAACAACAACAACAAAAAACCCCACACAAACCCAAAAACATCTTGCTTGCTTATTTACCAGTAACATTGAGCTTGATAGAAAAATATTTCCCTCCGCACTCATTCTCTTACGGATTTCTCTTGATGCCACATCTATTTTAGAAGACCATCACCAGGAGGTTACAGCTTCTCCCTGAAAAAGCGTTATTCAAAAAGGGTCCCAGGTGGGATGTTGGTGCTCATCCTGAGTACAATTCAGCCATTGTATGTTTCAGCAGATGGTTATGTCAGTGTGCAGTGAGTAATGAAATTTCCGCTGTGGGTTTTTTGCTGCTCTCTCTTCAGAAACAGGTCAAACTATCAGACACAGCAGTCAACCATTCTAGTTACTTACAATAAAAAGAATAATGATTGTGATTGCTTGAAATAAATTCCTTTCATTCAAAGCATTTGTTGCTTGACCTTGACCTTCAGGAATTATTTTTCTATTGGCATAACTGTGTTAATATTTTCAGGTGTTTACATGTAAATATGTAACATACAACATCTTGGAAGGTATTATAAAGTAGCATAAATTTACTTAATTATATTCTGAATGTTAGCCAAGTGAAATTACCATCAGATGCACCATTTTTCATGTTGGAAGTAGCTATGCAAATTACATAAGGAATAGTCATAAAGGTAAGAGGAATATTAGATAAACATTGCTTTGCATTAGCAATAGAAAATAATGTCATGGTTCGAGGTTTTTCATTTAGCAAAGTTATGGTTAGAAGCAGTGGTTTTATACCATGTGAAAACAAATCTGTATACTCAGTCTCCCTTTTCTTACTAAACTCAGAGATAATTTGGATTCTTACTACTTTGACTTTTTCCAGTTTTAATAATGTCATTGTTTGAAATTAAGGAACAAATTTAAGGATGAGAAAAAGCTTCTGCCACATTGCTACTGTAAAAATGAAACTAAAACCCCCACACAACAGCTGAACATCATATTTAGTAGGTCTTACAAGAGAGAAACATGTAGAAGTCATTATCAGACAGAGAGATGCAAACTAAACTGAGCATAAATTCACTGTTGATCTTGAGGTATCATACTGAATTTGTATATTTCCTTCAGTCACCAGTTCATAGTGCACTGACACACAAAAAAAAAAGAAATGAACTAATGAGAAAGACCACAAATGGAGGAAAGTAAGAAACAGTATTAAGAGTACATTAATTCATTCATGGTCAATGTTATGCATTGGATAAATCTGTTAAGATCCAATGTCTTGTTAAGTGAAAACTTTGTTTCCTTCTTCATAGAGGTAGTAGATATTTTTTATACATAGGGCAGAAACCCTTGTAACCATTATAATCCCCTCATGACAGAAAAAGATTGTGCCATAGTGGAACACTGATAAAGAAAGAAAGTATGAAAAGGACTGTAAAAGTCTGAGTGCATTCAGCAATTTTTTATGAAATGCTATGTAGTTATATGCAGAAAATTACCTGGTCTGGTGCTACTATTGCTACTGTATTGTCTTGCATATTTTTCAGTAAAAGCCGGGGGCATTCTGTTTCTGCTCAAAGGGTCCTAAAACTTTTTATCACCTTGGCATTCCATTGCTGCCTGTTTGCAGCTAAGAGCTCAAAAAAGTTGATTGGTAAATTATACTCAATCATGCATGCCCTTAGGGTGCCCTTGAAGCACTTTCTTGGGTCATCATGGCTCTTTATACACTCCAGTTAAAAAGTACAGGGCTGTTTTTTTTAAAGAGTGTGTTCTTCATCCATCCCAACCATTATTTCTATTAGTCGAAATGATAAAGAGTCTCAAGGGATGATGAATATAAAAAATGATTGCATTGTGCCCTGAAATATAACAATACAGCTATTTTAGATGAGTAACAGATACATGATCCCCAGGCTAGAGTTCTGTGTGGGATTCCATGGGCTAATAATAGCCAGCTGTTACAGATAGCAAGGTACAATTTAGAACAAGCTATGATAGTACTAAAAAGGAATTAAAAAGTGAAGATGTAGGCAAGTTTTACCTTTTCCGCTGCAACACAGAAGACTCCTGGTGAAAACAGCCTGTAAAGCACTAAAAGTGAGATTATAATGAGTAGAGAAGTTTTTTAGAATTTATCTATCTTTTCTGGTAAATGTACTATGACTCAATGACTCAGCCAACTCAGTACGTTTAACATATGTTGGTTATTTCAGCTTTTTGCCCAGTTGCATGACAGTGGTTTGTTTTTTTTTAAATATGTCTGGTATCTTTGTAGGTTCATTACAAGGTTATTATAACTGAGTCAGATTAGTGTATTTTGGTTCAACAATGTGAAATGTCTGTAATACCTTATTAACATTGTGCAGCAATGGCTGTAACAGCTCACTCACTGTTGTGAGTAAAATGGATAAATTATGCTCTAGCTCGAGGTACAATGACTTTCAACCGTGCTCAAAGAAAACTAGCCTGGTTGTGCTATTAGACACAAACAGCTATTTCTCTGCAATTTTACAAAGTAGCTATAAAATATTGTGAGTAGAGGAAAAGACAGCCTGATGAATATTGCATGAATAAATCCAGCATGAATATTGTTTCCTGCAGTATCTCTTGTAGAAGATTAGTCTCTGAGATTTGAAAGATTCCCTAGCATATTAATCTTTTAAATTTGACAATGTTGGAGCCAGTACTTGGAGATGATCAGACTGCAAATTCTTATGCCTTGAAAGTGATCCAAATATAATCACTGTCCTTCAATAGAAAATGCACTGAAAAACAGTGTTAGATCTCTTTCATGTTTGATAACTAGAATAATCTTTCTGATTAACATATAGTAGAGGTGCTACTCTGATATTCTGAGTGGAACTGTGCATTAAACTGCAGTGGTTTATTCCCACAGAGGAAAGCTTGTGTTAAGAACTTTGGAGACATTCCTCTCTTCTATGTTTATCTCACAGTTATGCCCTCAGTTAACTTCTAACAAACTTAAAAGCTACCTGGTTAGTGTTCAGAAGACCTTGGGTATCTCCAGGCCAGGTAAGTTTGGACAGAAAAACAGACTAATCTTTTCCTTTTTGCCACATCTCTCTTTTTGGTTGGTCTTTGTGGGTCATGGAGCAAGCTCAAGCGTTGTAATTCTGATGTTCGTCAGTACAGATTGACTGATAATATTAGCTCTGTTTCAGACCACTCCAACTTGCTGTCTTGAAGATAAATATCTTCTAGAAAGAGTTACTGTAATCAATGTGAATGAAAGCCAGCTGATACAAAGTGGTCTCAAGGCCAGGGTTTGGTCCAAGGTGATGATCATCTAAAAGTATGGAAGTAGCTTATATATTCCAGTAAAGAATGTTTATGCAGGCAGACTGTCACGACCTAAAGGGTTACATGGCCTACAGCTGTATAGAGATTGCAACTGTGGGCTTTAAGGATCCTGTAATATACAGGACATAGTGGCTTTATCCTCTAAATTTCTCTATTTTATTACTGTTTACCACAAACAGAACACAAATCACCGCTAGCAAATATAATACCACAAAAATCACCACTAGCAAGTATACCTATGACTAATGAAGAGAATCTTTCTTTCAAGCTGTTACAAATTACTATCAGCAATCAATAATACAGCATCAATCATTATTATAGCAGCAAACAATATTACAGCAGCAACCAATAACAGCAACAACCAAGTAAGCATATACTTTTACAAGCTACTACAAGCTTATCATTAGTGAAGCAAATTTAACTATATAACAGCAGATACATTTCTGATCAGTTACTGTTCTGGTTTCAGCTGCAACAGTTATTTTTCTTCCTAGTAATTGGTACAAGTGCTGTGTTTTGGCTTTAGTCTGAGAACAGTGCTGATAACACACCGATGTTTTAGCTGTTTCTCAGTAGCGCTTACCTTTGATCAAGGACTTTTCAGTCTCTCATGCTCTGCCAGTGAGGGTGGGGCACAAGAAGCCAGGAGGAAACAGAGACAGGACACCTGACCCAAACTAGCCAAAGGGGTATTCCATACCACAGCACGTCATGCCCCCTATATAAACTGGAGAGAGTTACCTGGAAGAGACTGCTCGAGTCGGACTGGGTATCAGTCAGAGGGTGGTGAACAACTGTATTGTGCATCACTTGTGTTTATTGGTTTGTTGTGGATTTTTTTCCCCCCTTTTAGTTTTATATCTCTCTTCTTGATATTTCCTGTATTAGTATTATATTTTACTTCATTTCGGTTATTAAACTGTTTCTATCTAAACCCATGGGTTTTACATTCTTTTGATTCTCCTCCCCATCCCACCAGGGGTGGGCGTAAAAAGGAGCATGAGTGAGTGGCTGTGGGTACTTTGTTGCTGCCTGGGTTTAAACCACAACAATTACTTATATGGATATACAATACCGGTGTCAAGCAAATTAGACAGATTTCAGAAGCTACCAAACCATCCCAGTGGGGAAGAAAAAACAATCCCAGAGGGGAACCACCATCCCAAATGTAGGAGGACAAACCAAACTGACCCAGAAGTGGTCCCAGAGGGGGACCAATAAAGTAACAGAGTCTCACTTCAAAAACCATCTGTGTCACAGAGTTCGGAGTCAGCCTGGCATCCCCAGTCAAAATCACTTAGAAAGTTTGTGTAGAGAATTCAATGGGTTTAGGAAAAGGAAAAGCACATGCAGCATGGTACAATCTCAGGGAGACTCTAGTGCTATTGCTACATGTGATATCCTTATCGAATAGACTATTTCAGTTCATAAGGACCTACAATAATCATCTAGTGCAACTGACTGACCAAGTCAGGGCTGACCAAAAGTTAAAGTATGCTGTTAAGGGCGTTGTCCAAATGCCTCTTACACACTGACAGGCATGGGGCATTGACCACCTCTCTAGGAAGCCTGCTTAAGTGTTTGACCACCCTCTCAGTAAAGAAATGCTTCCTGATGTCCAGTTTGAACCTCCCCTGACACAGCTTTCGACCATTCCCATAAGTCTTATCTCTGGATACCGGGGAGAAGAGATCAGCACCTCCCACAGGAAGCTCTAGAGAGCAGTGAGGTCACCCCTCAGCCTCCTTTTTTCCAAACGAGACAAGCCCAAAATACTTAGCTGCCCCTCATAGGATATTCCTTCCAGCCCTTTCAGCATCTTTGTTGCCCTCCTCTGGGCATATTCAAGGATCTTCACTTCCTTCTTAAACTGCAAGGCCCAGAACTGCCCATAGTACTCCAGATGAGGAGGCACCAATGCTGAATACAGCAGGATAACCACCTCTTTTGACCTGCTGGTTGAACTGTGTTTGATACACCCCAGGCTGAGGTTTGCCCTCTTGACTGACAGGGCATACTGCTGGCTCCTATTGAGCCTGCTGTCAACCATCGCCCCCAGATCCCTTTCTGCAGGGCTGCTTTCCAGCCACTCTTCTCCCAACTTATACTTGTACCCAGCATTATATATTAACATTATATATTAGGTGCAGAATATAGCATTTTAACTCGATAAATTTCATCCATTAATAATAGACCAATTCTCCAATCTATCTAGATCCCTCCGCGAGGCTTCTTGTCCCTTAAGAGAGTCAACAGCACTTCCCAGTTTGGATCAGCAGCAAACTTGATAACAGAGTATTCAACTACTGCATGCAGATCACTGATAAATGTATTGAACAGACTGGTCCTAGAATTGAAACCTGAGGAACACCACTGGTGACAGATTGCCAGCCAGATGTAGCCCCATTCACTACAACTCTCTGAGCTCTGCCATTCAGCCAGTTCTTCAGGAAGTGCACTGTGACCAGCTTCTCCCACAGTTGGACAATTTGTCCAGGAGGATGCTGTGTGGGACAGTACTAAAAGCCTTACTAAAATCTGGAAAAACTACATCCACTGCCATCCCTTCATCCACTAGGCAGGTGATCATGTCATAGAAGGATATCAGATTAGTTAAAAAAGACTTTCCTTTTGTGAACCCATGTTATGCGAATGGACTACATCGTAGGTAATATATAAGGTATATTTCTTTCTGAAATGTTAACTGTAAGGAAAGCAGGATACCCCATGGAGCCTAAAATTATATAAGATGCCTACAAGTAAGCACCGAATCTCATAACAAAAAAGATTGAGTTGTATTTTTAGATTAAAAACCTTGAGGTATGTCTACAAGGAGATGCATACATGTGAGCTAGATTTCTAAGCCTCCTTTACATTTAAATGAGCTCTAGCTCTTGATTGGCCTATACACTAGTACTTATTAGTGTAATTTCACATGCTAAAGTGTAATCAGAACATATGTTGAAGATTGATACATATGACTGTGGACTTAGAGCTCTGAGAGCCAATAAGCGTTAGAGGCTCCATGGTGACTAATATAATGGTAAACACGGATAGCTAGGCAACTGTATCTTGCCTTTTATGTCCTTTAGTCCAAGCTGAAGTGCTCTTCAGGCTTTTCTCTTCAGGATACTCTTCTCTTTGAGATCCTTCTGAACCTTCCTGTAACTTATCTGATAACTATTAGGTTAAGATTATAGTTCAAAACAGCTATTAGAGCAAGATCACAGCCCAGACTTATCCCTAGCTAGATGTCTGTCTTAGTCATAAGACCAGGTTCCTTTTGTGTTATCATTTAATTTAAGATCAATGCCTTGTCTTCTCCCGAAATACTGTTTTCCTCCAATTTCCCTCCAGACGTAAGTAATGTCTTTCAAAATATTGTCAAAAGGCACTTTGAATGAAATTTTGTATTCATTGTGTCCATGGCAGCAGGGTTGGAACTATACAATCTTTAAGGTCCCTTCCAATCAAAACCATTCTACGATTCTGTTAAGTTTAGTGAATTATTTGTGGACCTCAAGTAGTTGGTGGGCTGCCATGTTTGGCAATTGGTTGTGGACATTGAATAGCCAGTTGACTACTTGTTATGCATCTGCAAAAGACAGCTAGAAAGACCGAGTTGGATTTACATTGACATAGACAGAGAGTTTAATTCCTCTAAAAAGTTGAAATCTCTTGTAGTTAAAATTAATTACATTTATATTCAAAAACTATTTTGATATCACAAGATTGGGAAAAACACAGAGTGGGTGACAATTCTTCAGTGACCTAACCATTTCATTCTCAAAAGCACAAAATTAATAGACTTTAAAACAACTTCTAATTAGAGTTTTCATAACCCCTAGAAAACATAATACAGTTAGATAAACTGAAAAACATAGAAACATCAAAGAAAAACATGCAAATTTCAAACAATTAGAGTGGTTTTTTTTGTTTTTTTTTGCTACAGAAGTGGTATTTTTCTTTATTAAACTGTTCTAGAGAGACATGTCAATGAAAATAGAACTTTGGCTTAGAGCTAAGTCAACAAGTTCCTTTAAAACTATACAAATCAAATGATTATTTTTGGATCAAAAAATCCCTTTTATAGCTTTACAAATAAATCTGTTCAGAGTGTATGAAATACAATTGGAATTTTAAATATTTGTAATACTTTAGAAAGAAACGCAGTTGTTTGTTACTCTTATAGAGCCTTCCTAAGAATAGTTATTTGTTTCACTTACAGCTCTCTCCATTTTGAAGTTGATTGAATACAAAAATTATTTTTAAAATCTACCATGATTAATGGACCACTATTATCTATAGCAAGCATCTAGAAATTTTGGACAAAGTAATAAAGAAGACTTTCCTTCATGTGGATTTTTTTTTTTTTTTTTGCTTTTAACATTTAATGCAAGTCATCAGGGATTAAAGGTCATACAATGCTGGCTAAATGACCAGCCAACACACTCAAAAAAACACATGAGATTTTTCAGTGTCAGAGAACTAAATTTCTTCAGTTCCTCTGTAGTGTTCTCTGCAGTGGAATACAATTATTGGTTACATCAGAAATTCCATAAAATGTCTTAGAATGAAGCACTTTTTGGACAAGATTTTAAAATAGTGCATTACTCTACCAACCGTGTGATACTCGGTAAATACACACAACCAAACTGTGTTTAATTTGTTCATTAAATCTGTGCCAAAGATGCTGCAGATTTAAAACCAAACCAAAATCAAACCAAACCAAAACTACTGAATTTTACCAGATTCTATTTTGGTGTCTGCTTTTCCTGAATGAATTATCAGCACAGCAACACCAAATTAAGCCATAGTTACAAATACAATATGAAATAGACAGCTTCAAATCCTAATCAAAAACTATTACATGTGAATTTCCTTGTGTATAATTACATCTGTGAACTACAAAGTATTATCAAGCTAACTGTACTACAAAAAACTGTAATGATGCCCTCATGAGTTACACATTCAGCCATCTAGTTCTAGATCCTTCCATCCTTCATCATTAAGCTATCAGTTATCTGCCACTGAATAGTTGCTACGAACATTGAATACTAAATTACTATTTAATTTCTATTAAAGGAAACATCCTGGGACAAATAATTGAAAATACATTTTTTAACTCCTAGTATGCTCTACAGACGTAAAGAGCAGACTGGAAAAGACATTATTAGGAATTGACAATTTCTTATTAAGATTAATAAAACCACAAAACTGTTTGTCTCCTTTTCCCTGTCTTGTTCCTTTTTTGGCTTCAATTACAAAGTCCCAAATATTCATGAATCTGCCTGAGAAAATGAGATTACAGTTACTATTCTTGCATCATGCAAATTAATGCATTTGAAAATCTTGATGAAATGAAGATTTAGCCACATTAATTCTGTGTGTGAATGATATCACTATGACTAGGGTTATAACTAGCCTAGACAAAGATAGTATGAAGTTCTACTTTCTTTCATATTAAGTTTTATTTCAATTTAAATAAAATCAATAGAACTACATGCAATGTACACTCAAACTCATATAAAATAAAATTTTTTTTACATATTCTTTTCCATAAAAAAAGCAGTTCTGAAACTAGTCCAAACACAGATCACTAATTCTATTAATAGAGTTAAAAATGCACAGGCATGAATTCCTGAACACCTTAACAATCTTAACAGCATTAACTATTATCTGCAGTTTCTGCACATGCTAGCATGTGCTACTGAATAACTGGTCAAGATAATTGGCCTGTGCTTGTTCTGCTTCTCTTCACAGGACTTGGGGTGTGGTGGCTAATTTATAAACTACTTCAGATGCTGTTTTTACAAATAAAAAATTTTTAACACAGATTTAAGTGTCTTCAAAGAAAATATGGGAGTTTCTAATTCTATATGTTTATATTTTGTCATCACTTAGCTAAAAAGTGAAAGGAGTAGACAGGATTTGTCAGGGTCTGACTGGATAAAACCCAGTGTCAGAATATTTTGTTGATGATCCTCAGACTGAAATTAAGATATCAGTAATTAAACAATTTCTCTACTGTGCTTTAGTAGAGCACCATTGTAGTTCTTCATAGATACAAATATTTCAGCTCATTTTAGGCAATTAAATTGTGAGAAAACAAAGCAGAAACCACTATTCCTCCCCCCAAAAAAGAAACACCCCCACAAAACCAACAACAACAGGACAAGAAAATTATAAGATTTCAATGAAGTTACAGCGATTTCCCAACTTTTCTCAGTGCATGAGTGAAATACAAGTATCATATGATGATTTGTATTTGTTATCTTGCATTCTGATGCAAACTTGTCTGCAAGATCTCTCTGATCCCAGACTTTTTATAATCATCTCTAATTTTGTTCTGATTTTCCTGAGAAGTTTTCTTCACTCAACCTTTTTCTCCTTTCTGATTTTCTTTCTGTTGACATTACATTACTGAGCCTGGGAGCCTTTTCTGGGTTAATTGGTCCAGGTGGATTAATTTGGCATCTGATTGCACAACTGGTTTTTGATACTGCTGTGAGTTTTTCAGGGTCACAGTAAGTGAACTACCTTGGATACTTTCTAAAAAAAATCAGGAATACTTGTTGATTATTTATTTTCTTAATCTCATGCTGAGCTCAGTCCAAATCCCTTTGAAACTGGAGGCTAAATTCTTATTGACTTAATTGGGTGCAGAAACCACACATATAAATATCTGTAAAGTAGCACATTTTAAGACAGTGCATTAAAAAGCATATGCTACCTTTGGGTTGTTTGAAATAACGTGCAGAGCAGTCACACTCCTTAGTCTCCATCTTTTTTAATACATAGGCAAATACCATACACATTTCATTTCTACAATTTCAGTGGGGCACCGAACACATATAATTTTTTCTAAACATTATGACCAATATGTATGGTCCTACACATGATACTCCCAGATTTTGTGAACCAATAAAGGACAGGTTTTGTCATTAACCTCTATGCATAAATGCTGAGTATATGCATTGGCTGAGTGGTTTTCATCAGTGATGGATGTCAAGTGTTTTATTTGCTAATCTGTCTTCCTTGATTTTGTGGCATCATTACACACAATGCAACACTCAGAAGGGTAGGAATGAAATGCACAATCATTAAATCTGTACATGATGCTAGAAAAAATGTTTTAAAAATCTAAACCACCACAATAAATCAGGTCAGGATAACAGGCAGTCACATTTTATTATTATTCTTACTATTTTCCTCTCATATAAGTCAAAGTGGGCTGAACAAATACTGTGGCAGGAGAATGACAAAAAATAGGAAGATAAATTATATTAGTGCTAGAGGAAGAGGACAGAGAAAGAAATGGACATCCAGGGAAAAAAAAGGGCTACTGAAATATGCTTCTTGGCTACCACTAAGCCAAATGAACATTTTATCTGCAACCATTCTAAAATGACCAATACAACCTAGATGCTAGTAATAGAGATGAATTTATACAAGATTCTGAGAAGATCTAGATCTTCTAAAGATGGTGGTTTAAATGCTTGAGGTTTGTTTTTTGGGTTGGGGTTTTTTTTTTCCATGTTTGGAAATTTCTTTATGATGCAAAAGCCTTTGAATTCCTATAGGTTTCATTTTTGCCTGTACTAAAAAAAATAAAAAGGAAAAAAAGAAAAACCCAACCCAAAACAACAACTGCTTGTAAACTAATCTTAAAGATAGCTTTGGCTACAAATGCCAGAATTATCTGGCCTAAGAATTTTGTGAATGTATGCTAAAAAGCCACTGTTTCTACAAAAATCATAGAATCATAGAATGGTTTGGGTTGGAAGGGACCTTAAAGATCGTCTAGTTCCAACCTCCAATGCCATGGGTAGTTGGATACCTTCCAGCAGGCCAGGTTGCTCAAAGCCCCATCCAGCCTCACCCTGGACGCTTCCAGGGATGGGTCATCCACAGCTTTTCTGGGCAACCAACATGGTAAAGAAATTCTTCCTTATATCTATCTAAACCTTCTCTCTTTCACTTTAAAGCCATTACCCCTTGTCCTGTCACTACATGCCCTTGTAAAAAGTCCCTCTCCAGCTTTCTTGTAGGCCCCTATTAAGGGGAAGGTTGCTCTAAGGTCTCCCTTGAGCCTTCTCTTCTCCAGGCTGAACAACCCCAACTCTCTCAGCCTGTCTTCACAGGAGGGGTGCTCCAGACTCTGATCATCTTCATGGCCCTTCTCTGGACTCGCTCAAGCAGGTGCACGTCCTTCTTATGCTGGTGACGACAGAGCTGGATGCAGTACTCCAGGTAGGGTCTAATGAGAGCAGAGTGAAGGGGGAGAATCACCTCACCCAGCCTGCTAGTCATGCTTCTTTCGATGCAGCCCAAGTGTATCACAATAGTTCATGGAATACATTGACTATTTTTAGAGAAGTCTGATTCTTGGGCATCAAAATTGGTACTTTGTATACTGTATAACCAACAGCCAGTTCAGCTGCAGTATAGTGTTTCTCCTCACTAACTTGACCATGATTATCACATGGTCTCTTCTCTTCTACATCATTTGATTGAGAAATTAGTAGCAGTTTTTCTCACAACAGCTTTTGAGCTAAACGGTCAATCAAAAATCATGCTCATTACAGCATGAGAGGACTGTCTCACTAAGCATCTTCAGAAAAGGATAGGAATGATTCAACCATATTAAGACAGGCAAGAGTCATCCTTAATAAACAATGCGTGAAATGGAACTGAAGAAATTTTGATGTATATGTAGGGAATATGGTTTGTAGAATAACTTTCCAACTGTGTAAACAGAGCTGTATATGTAACTGTGTGATCGTTTGTGATTACGGAGTCTCCATCTGTAAAGATATTCAGAATCATATTACGTGCATCATATTACAATCCTGAGCAACCTGGTCTAGTTGACCTTGCTTGAACTTCCAAGGTCAAGCATTCTGTAATAAAGCTGTACAAAACATAGAAATTACTTACTGTTTTAGATACAATGGCCCTATACTTTTTAATATAAGTTTATATTTATCATATTTATACACTTACTCTTTGATAACAGATTTCCCTGGACAGACAAATAAATAATTTTAGTTGCAATCTGAAGACTAGTTTTCACTGTAAAGTTAAATCACTGCTAAAATACAAAATCAGATTGAAAGACTGAGGTAGAATAGGTTAGGACCCCATTTTCATAACTATTTCAACTTTTTCTCATAGTACTATTCTTGAACTTAGCAGAAGGATACGTAAGAAAATATGCTCTATTTTTTTTTTTTATTTTTGAAATAAAACACTCTAACACATCACCCATACAACAAAACCTTGTACATCTTTCACTTCCCTTTAAAAGTATGGAAGTAACAGTATATAGTCCATATTGATTAAGAAAATAAATGCAGACAAGATTCAAGGATAGACAAAATGTAAACTTTCTGTCAGGACTAAATTTTGCCCTCTGTTTGACCAGGGCATATTCTACTGAACTGGTTCCAAGGAAACATTGAAATGTTTGTATCTTTATTACTCTTGCTATTATTATTTACTATTACTATTTTTCGCATATCATTGTTATTATTAGTTTCAGTGTTAAAGAACTAGAAATACATAAAAATATGCCTTGAATCTCAAGAATATATATATAATGTAGGCTAAATCACCTTCAAAATATTACAGAATTTGCAAACCATGTGTTCATAGGATACAATGTGAGTACTCCTCTGTAAGAAGGCTGATATCAATCTCTCCTTTATTGTCCTACACTTTCTTCCTGTTTCCTGTCAACATTAGCAGTCTTGTTTTCAAACAGTATCTCTTCCTGCCAAGATCTAGAGACTCACACAGAGCTTACATCTGAGTAATTCAAATTCTGTAATGATTAATCCATTATGCTTTGCTGTAGTTTTGCTTTGATTCAAAATTTATCAGAAAACAGTGATCTGGTTTTAGTCTAAAATGTTAAGTCATAAAAGGAGACTCATTTTCCTTTTGAATTGTGTTTTATGAGTATATATATAAGAAATTCTTCTGCATTTCTCATCTTCATAAGTGCCAAGCTTAGTATCCCTCTAGCAAACAGAATATATCAGTTTCTCAATTGTATTAAAATCTGGAATGTTCTCATGTCAAAATTTTATTACTAAAGAAATTTACAAAACAAAAGCTTCATAGTCATGTTATGCTCTCCAATAACTGAATTCCTGTTTAGTATTGCTACTTGTCTAAATAATATTAAAGTCCAAATTAAACTTCCTTTCATACTTTTAACCAACAGACCTTCAAAGATGTCTTCTTAGAAATAGTTCTAAATACTAGTGGTACCTTTAATTAAGAAAGTGTGACTTCTAATTTTAAAGTAAATTATGCCAAAATGTTCAGAGAAGTAGTCTTCTCAAATCTTCTATAACAATATACATTGATTACAATCCTTCATCTTGTATCAGGAATGCTGTCTATGAAATCAAAATACAACATACCTGTGTAGGAGAGGTGAACATCTCCTGTCCTCTCTCCCCAACTCCAAGCTTTCTTCACTTAAATTACTCTTTAAATTCCACCTATTTTACAAAACTTACTTTTTTTTTCCTTCTTTTTGCCTATTACATTTCTTGAGGATATATGAGATACATGTGAGATTTGGTTCGAAACAGCACCAGGAAGTGAATTAACTGTGTTTAAAATATTTGTACTAATTCAAATGCATGTGTCTTACGTGGCTGACCTGCATGTTTGTAGGAAAGCCTGGTGTGTTGTACTTGCTACATATATATATGAAGGACTCAGCATTGCATGCAATACGAAGTGCCCAGTCCATGAGCCCATGAAGTTTCCAGTACCTTCTTGGACCTTAAAATTGCCTTGTCTCTTTTTTTTTTTTTTTAACCCCATTGTTTCTCAAGGCTGATAAACTGACTTAATAAGCTCAGTTATCTAAGATTATCTCTTGTTATCAGCCCATAGGACTGAATGTTAGGGATGAACGATTCTGACATTTTCTGAGAAAAAGGTTAATTTATTGTTCATAATTAAATGGACCTTTTGTATCAATACGTTCTACAAGTTAGTTTTCCAGCTTTTGATTTTTCTCCTTTTTTAAGGCAAGGACATCATGGTGTTTTCCCTTAATTTTGTTTGTTCAGAATTACTTTATAGTGATCATTGCTTCATTCCCCACCAGCCATTCCTTGTAATGTTTTATACTGCTTTTTCTAGCTACCTTTTTTTTTTTTCAATCTGGTTTCAAATAACTTACACATTATAGTTTGTATTCTCTGACCGAGCAGAATTGCAAGTATTTCTACCAATATTAATTGCACATGAGACTGAATTTAATTTCTCTGATAATTTGTATATGTAAAACTCAATTGCTATGAACATCTATGGAAAAGAAAAACAGGAGAGGCAGGAAGCTAGCCAAGGCAAATGCATTTAAAAAGAGTCATAAAAAGAGTCATCATGTATTCACATTTTTTTGGCATTATTTTCTCACTGTAGCTTCCCAAGAATCCAATATACTACTAGTCTTTCCACTGATTCCAAGAAACATTGTTCAAAGTAATTTCTACTTTGAAATCCAATCCAGTTCAGTCTAATGAGCCAATAAAAATAATGTGCTAGTATGAATAAGAGTAAAACCATTTTCCCATTTTGTGATTGTGACTAAAAATTCAGCAAAAAGACACAAACTCACATCTGTCAGCACAACCTCTTATTTATTTTTGGAACCATCATTCTTTTGAATATTTCTTTTGAAAGTGCCAGTGTAGAAAAGTAATAGTAGATCCTTTGTCATTTAAATTTAATGGTTTTTAGAATTATGTGGAATTACACTTTTTCATTATTTTTTGTTATCTTGTTTCCTGGGTGTGAATTAAGCAGCTGGGTAGGGTTTTCTTCTTCGGGTTTTTCTAGCAGCCATTGCTCAATTAAGTATGGCAGTGTTATACTGGGTATTACAATGACCTCTTCTTTTATCAGTGTCATAACTGTTGTTACAGAAAAAAAAATCAATTAATAGTAGCCCAGTTCCATGTGTACTCGTGTAAACACAGTGTAGAAACCTACACAGATTACGATATTTGGAAGACCCGGCCAGAAATATTAAAGTTCTCTACAGACAGTAAAATTTCTATAATATTTCCCTAGTATTATTGTAAGTTCCCAATATTCTTAGGTTGCTGGCCATATCACTTTGCTCATCTTTATTACTATACTGAATCACTGAACTGGGGGAACATTCTCAATGGCTACAGAATATTCTAAATGTTACATTATTTCATAATGTCAGATTATGTCATGTGGAACATGCTGAAACTGCTGTCAAACTGACTTTATCTTCTAGGAAATTAAGCTGCATTATCTCACACAATGCAGACTTCTTATAAAAGCAGCAAAGCAAATCTAGTGGGTAGCTGTCAGGAAATAATCACCCCCCTTGGGAATTATAGATAGAATTTAAACTCTACTAAATCTTATGGTTTTTACAGCCATAGGGATATGATTATATTGTGACAAAAATACCCCTGTTGCATTACTTGAATTTTTTTTCAGTGACAGACTACCTGCAGTCATCTAGTTGAAATACC